>NC_086447.1:774763573-775069823 GCF_028390025.1 Pseudophryne corroboree | reverse complement strand
CAGAGCAGGAACCCGGTGGCAGATGACTCCGTTGCCTCCCAGAGTTCTGCCTCTGGAGAAACACAAGAAAACAACCAGCACTGTGACATGTGCTAAGGACTGTAGCGATGGCAACACATGAATAGTCATGTATTGTTACCATAGTAAAATGATGTAACCTTTTTACAAGAATATACAATATCCAATCGGATGTAAAAATGTGCACACTGTAATGAAGAATATATGGCTTTTATTGGCTAACTACTCTTGAAACAAATAAAATATTTTATGCTAACTCTCATTCCCTTACTAGACCGTATCCCTTCAGAAACCCCAAAAAACATCATTTTAGTAATTTACCGCATCAAACAGTTGAGAATTTAGACAAAAAACCGTGGGGTCCTCTGAAGACCCCAGCTTGGTGAAGTACGTTGATCTTCTTCAGCTCCTGCTCCAATTTGTCAGAAATGGTCTTACACTGTGATTTGATTTTTATGGGACACCTCCTTGTATATTTGTTTCCTTTTTTTTTCCCTATTTTCTTCTGTAGCAGGTTCAGATGTACTTATATACCTCCTACAGATGTGTTATCTACATCTAGCCTCAATACGCAAAACAGTGGGAAATGCCTGGCATGAGTAAACTGACAAGTTCCGAGCAACTCCGCTAGCACGGGACATCTTTTTTTCACCAAAAATACATCTTAGTCACAATGCGATTTCACCAGGATGCACCAAGAGTCTTTGCTGATTAATTTGATATACAATACTTGTATATCTGTGTGCGTCTGTGTATGAAATATAGTGATGAGCGGGTTCGGTTTCCGAGAAACCGAACCCCCCCGAGCTTTACCTTTTTTACACGGGTCCGAGCAGACTCGGATCCTCCCGCCTTGCTCGGCTAACCCGAGCGCGCCCGAACATCATCATCCCGCTGTCGGATTCTCGCGAGATTCGGATTCTATAAGCAGCCGCGCGTCGCCACCATTTTCACACGTGCATTGGAGATGATAGGGAGAGGACGTGGCTGGCGTCCTCTCCGTTTAGTAGAAGTCAGAAGACAGTTGATTTGATTGCTTGTGCTTGTTTATTACTATAATTGTGGGGAGGATTGGGGAACAGCTGTTAGGAGGAGTACAGTGCAGAGTTTAGTTTTCTTTATCCGTTCTCTGCCTGTAAAAAACGCTCCATACCATATCTGTGCTCAGTGTGCTGCATGATATATCTGTGCTGAGTGCTCACACTGCTTAATTGTGGGGACTGGGGAGCAGCTATAGCAGGAGTACAGTGCAGAGTTTTGCTGACAGTGACCACCAGTATACGTTTGTCTGCCTGAAAAACACTCCATATCTGTGCTCACAGTGTGCTGCTTTATTGTGGGGACAGGGGACCACCAGTATAATTAATATTAAATATAGGAGGAGTACAGTGCAGAGTGCACTGCTGTACCTACCTCTGTGTCGTCATCCATTAAGTATACTATCCATCTACATTCCTATAACTGTGGTGCATTTTAGTTTAGCAGTTTGCTGACAGTGTCCACCAGGTCCAGTATACTATATATAGCAGTACGGTAGGCCACTGCTGTACCTACCTCTGTGTCGTCACTCGTCATCCATTAAGTATACTATCCATCCATCTACATTGTATACCTGTGGTGCCTTTTTTTTAGACTAGTTTAGCAGTTTGCTGACAGTGTCCACCAGGTCCAGTATACTGTATATAGCAGTACGGTAGGCCACTGCTGTGTACCTACCTCTGTGTCGTCACTCGTCGTCATCCATAAAGTATACTAGTATCCATCCATCTACATTGTATACCTGTGGTGCCTTTTTTTTAGACTAGTTTAGCAGTTTGCTGACAGTGTCCACCAGGTCCAGTATACTGTATATAGCAGTACGGTAGGCCACTGCGTGCTGTGTACCTACCTCTGTGTCGTCACTCGTCATCCATAAAGTATACTAGTATCCATCCATCTACATTGTATACCTGTGGTGCCTTTTTTTTAGACTAGTTTAGCAGTTTGCTGACAGTGTCCACCAGGTCCAGTATACTGTATATAGCAGTACGGTAGGCCACTGCGTGCTGTGTACCTACCTCTCTGTCGTCACTCGTCATCCATAAAGTATACTAGTATCCATCCATCTACATTGTATACCTGTGGTGCCTTTTTTTTACACTAGTTTAGCAGTTTGCTGACAGTGTCCACCAGGTCCAGTATACTGTATATAGCAGTACGGTAGGCCACTGCTGTGTACCTACCTCTGTGTCGTCACTCGTCATCCATAAAGTATACTAGTATCCATCCATCTACATTGTATACCTGTGGTGCCTTTTTTTTAGACTAGTTTAGCAGTTTGCTGACAGTGTCCACCAGGTCCAGTATACTGTATATAGCAGTACGGTAGGCCACTGCGTGCTGTGTACCTACCTCTGTGTCGTCACTCGTCATCCATAAAGTATACTAGTATCCATCCATCTACATTGTATACCTGTGGTGCCTTTTTTTTAGACTAGTTTAGCAGTTTGCTGACAGTGTCCACCAGGTCCAGTATACTGTATATAGCAGTACGGTAGGCCACTGCTGTGTACCTACCTCTGTGTCGTCACTCGTCGTCATCCATAAAGTATACTAGTATCCATCCATCTACATTGTATACCTGTGGTGCCTTTTTTTTAGACTAGTTTAGCAGTTTGCTGACAGTGTCCACCAGGTCCAGTATACTGTATATAGCAGTACGGTAGGCCACTGCTGTGTACCTACCTCTGTGTCGTCACTCGTCGTCATCCATAAAGTATACTAGTATCCATCCATCTACATTGTATACCTGTGGTGCCTTTTTTTTAGACTAGTTTAGCAGTTTGCTGACAGTGTCCACCAGGTCCAGTATACTGTATATAGCAGTACGGTAGGCCACTGCGTGCTGTGTACCTACCTCTGTGTCGTCACTCGTCATCCATAAAGTATACTAGTATCGATCCATCTACATTGTATACCTGTGGTGCCTTTTTTTTAGACTAGTTTAGCAGTTTGCTGACAGTGTCCACCAGGTCCAGTATACTGTATATAGCAGTACGTTAGGCCACTGCGTGCTGTGTACCTACCTCTGTGTCGTCACTCGTCATCCATAAAGTATACTAGTATCGATCCATCTACATTGTATACCTGTGGTGCCTTTTTTTTAGACTAGTTTAGCAGTTTGCTGACAGTGTCCACCAGGTCCAGTATACTGTATATAGCAGTACGGTAGGCCACTGCTGTGTACCTACCTCTGTGTCGTCACTCGTCGTCATCCATAAAGTATACTAGTATCCATCCATCTACATTGTATACCTGTGGTGCCTTTTTTTTAGACTAGTTTAGCAGTTTGCTGACAGTGTCCACCAGGTCCAGTATACTGTATATAGCAGTACCGTAGGCCACTGCGTGCTGTGTACCTACCTCTGTGTCGTCACTCGTCATCCATAAAGTATACTAGTATCCATCCATCTATATTGTATACCTGTGGTGCCTTTTAGTTATGCGCAGTAAATATAGTAGTAGGCCATTGCTATTGATACTGGCATATAATTCTACACATTAAAAAATGGAGAACAGAAATGTGGAGGTTAAAGGGAAAGATCAAGATTCACTTCCACCTCGTGCTGAAGCTGCTGCCACTAGTCATGGCCGAGACGATGAAATGCCATCAACGTCGTCTGCCAAGGCCGATGCCCAATGTCATAGTAGAGAGCATGTAAAATCCAAAACACAAAAGTTCAGTAAAATGACCCAAAAATCAAAATTAAAAGTGTCTGAGGAGAAGCGTAAACTTGCCAATATGCCATTTACGACACGGAGTGGCAAGGAACGGCTGAGGCCCTGGCCTATGTTCATGGCTAGTGGTTCAGCTTCAAATGAGGATGGGAGCACTCATCCTCTCGCTAGAAAAAAGAAACGACTTAAGCTGGCAAAAGCACAGCAAAGAACTGTGCGTTCTTCAAAATCACAAATCCCCAAGGAGAGTCCAATTGTGTCGGTTGCGATGCCTGACCTTCCCAACACTGGACGGGAAAAGCTTGCGCCTTCCACCATTTGCACGCCCCCTGCAAGTGCTGGAAGGAGCACCCGCAGTCCAGTTCCTGATAGTCAAATTGAAGATGTCACTGTTGAAGTACACCAGGATGAGGATATGGGTGTTGCTGGCGCTGGGAAGGAAATTGACAAGGAGGATTCTGATGGTGAGGTGGTTTGTTTAAGTCAGGCACCTGGGGAGACACCTGTTGTCCGTGGGAGGAATATGGCCCTTGACATGCCTGGTCAAAATACAAAAAAAATCAGCTCTTCGGTGTGGAATTATTTCAACACAAATGCGGACAACAGGTGTCAAGCCGTGTGTTGCCTTTGTCAAGCTGTAATAAGTAGGGGTAAGGACGTTAACCACCTCGGAACATCCTCCCTTATACGTCACCTGCAGCGCATTCATCATAAGTCAGTGACAAGTTCAAAAACTTTGGGTGACAGCGGAAGCAGTCCACTGACCACTAAATCCCTTCCTCTTGTAACCAAGCTCCTGCAAACCACACCAACAACTCCCTCAGTGTCAATTTCCTCCTTACCCAGGAAAGCCAATAGTCCTGCAGGCCATGTCACTGGCAAGTCTGACGAGTCCTCTCCTAACTGGGATTCCTCCGATGCATCCTTGAGTGTAACGCCTACTGCTGCTGGCGCTTCTGTTGTTGCTGCTGGGAGTCGATCGTCATCCCAGAGGGGAAGTCGGAAGACCACTTGTACTACTTCCAGTAAGCAATTGACTGTCCAACAGTCCTTTGCGAGGAAGATGAAATATCACAGCAGTCATCCTGCTGCAAAGCGGATAACTGAGGCCTTGGCAGCCTGGGCGGTGAGAAACGTGGTTCCGGTATCCATCGTTAATTCAGAGCCAACTAGAGACTTGATTGAGGTACTGTGTCCCCGGTACCAAATACCATCTAGGTTCCATTTCTCTAGGCAGGCGATACCGAAAATGTACACAGACCTCAGAAAAAGACTCACCAGTGTCCTAAAAAATGCAGTTGTACCCAATGTCCACTTAACCACGGACATGTGGACAAGTGGAGCACGGCAGACTCAGGACTATATGACTGTGACAGCCCACTGGGTAGATGTATTGCCTCCCGCAGCAAGAACAGCAGCGGCGGCACCAGTAGCAGCATCTCGCAAACGCCAACTCGTTCCTAGGCAGGCTACGCTTTGTATCACCGCTTTCCAGAATAGCCACACAGCTGAAAACCTCTTACGGCAACTGAGGAAGATCATCGCAGAATTGCTTACCCCAATTGGACTCTCCTGGGGATTTGTGACATCGGACAACGCCAGCAATATTGTGCGTGCATTACATCTGGGCAAATTCCATCACGTCCCAAGTTTTGCACATACCTTGAATTTGGTGGTGCAGAATTATTTAAAAAACGACAGGGGCGTGCAAGAGATGCTGTCGGTGGCCAGAAGAATTGCGGGCCACTTTCGGCGTTCAGGCACCGCGTACCGAAGACTGGAGCACCACCAAACATTCCTGAACCTGCCCTGCCATCATCTGAAGCAAGAGGTGGTAACGAGGCGGAATTCAACCCTCTATATGCTTCAGAGGATGGAGGAGCAGCAAAAGGCCATTCAAGCCTATACATCTGGCCACGATATAGGCAAAGGAGGTGGAATGCACCTGACTCAAGCGCAGTGGAGAATGATTTCAAAGTTGTGCAAGGTTCTGCAACCCTTTGAACTTGCCACACGTGAAGTCAGTTCAGACACTGCCAGCCTGAGTCAAGTCATTCCCCTCATCAGGCTTTTGCAGAAGAAGCTGGAGACATTGAAGGAGGAGCTAAAACAGAGCGATTCCGCTAGGCATGTGGGACTTGTGGATGGAGCCCTTAATTCGCTTAACCAGGATTCACGGGTGGTCAATCTGTTGAAATCAGAGCACTACATTTTGGCCACCGTGCTCGATCCTAGATTTAAAACCTACGTTGTATCTCTCTTTCCGGCAGACACAAGTCTGCAGAGGTTCAAAGACCTGCTGGTGAGAAAATTGTCAAGTCAAGCGGAACGTGACCCGTCACCATCTCCTCCTTCACATTCTCCCGCAACTGGGGGTGCAAGGAAAAGGCTAAGAATTACGAGTCCACCCGCTGGCGGTGATGCAGGGCAGTCTGGAGCGAGTGCTGACATCTGGTCCGGACTGAAGGACCTGCCAACGATTACTGACATGTCGTCTACTGTCACTGCATATGATTCTCTCACCATTGAAAGAATGGTGGAGGATTATATGAGTGACCGCATCCAAGTAGGCACGTCAGACAGTCCGTACGTATACTGGCAGGAAAAAGAGGCAATTTGGAGGCCCTTGCACAAACTGGCTTTATTCTACCTAAGTTGCCCTCCCTCCAGTGTGTACTCCGAAAATAGGATTTTGGTACTTACCAGGTAAATCCTTTTCTTTGAATCCATAGGGGGCACTGGAGTACTCTTGGGATATGGACGGGCTTCCGTAGGAACAGCACTGAATATTTAAATTTAGAACACTCCACCCCTCCATATCCCCGAGTACCTCAGTGTTTTTTACTGAGCCGAACAGGAACTATAGAGAGGTTTGGAGTATTACATATAACATAACGGACAATAACGAAGTTGACACATAACGTTACTGACAACTAAACAGTTGACACCCTAACCAGCACTTGTAATTTGAACCAGTCGGTGAAAGTGTGTTACCATAAGATCCTCAGAACTCACCACAACTAGGTAAAACTGCTCTGGGTGGGCGTCCAGTGCCCCCTATGGATTCAAAGAAAAGGATTTACCTGGTAAGTACCAAAATCCTATTTTCTTTATCATCCACTAGGGGTCACTGGAGTACTCTTGGGACGTACCAAAGCTTTACCCGAGGGCGTGAGAGCTGTTTGGCACTTGTAACACTAGGCGGCCAAAGCTAGATGCTGATGCCGCAAACGTATCAAACTTGTAAAAGCGCACAAACGTGTGCACTGAAGACCATGTAGCCGCACGGCAAAGCTGCGTCGTAGAAGCTCCCCGACCAGCTGCCCATGAAGTTCCCACAGAACGTGTGGAATGAGCGGTTACTGATGTAGGCGGTTGTAACCTAGCATGAAGGTAAGCCTGACGTATGGTCAGTTTTATCCATCTGGATAAGGTTTGTTTAGACGCTGGCCAACCCATCTTGGCAGCATCATAGAGAACAAACAACGTATCCGTCTTACGAACTGAAGACGTTCGGGATACATAAATGCGTAATGCGCGTACCACATCCAGAGTTCCAGAATGTGCCGTCAACACAGGAACTACTATGGGTTGATTGATGTGAAAAGATGACACTACCTTTGGTAAGAAAGCGGGATTCGTCCGAAGTTCCGCTCTGTCATCATGAAACACCAAATACGGTGACTTGCATGACAAGGCACCCAAATCCAAAACACGCCTTGCCGAAGCTAAGGCTAGAAGAAAAATTGTTTTCCAAGTGAGAAACTTTATATCCACTTGCTGTAAGGGTTCAAAATATGAAGACTGTAAGAACTCTAAAACCAGATTTAAGTCCCATGGCGCTGTAGGTGGAATGAATGGAGGCTGTACTCTGAGGACACCTTGGAGAAAAGTGCGTATAGACGGCAATAGAGCCAATCGTCTTTGAAAGTAAATTGACAAAGCAGATACCTGCACCTTTAATGTAGATAAACGCAGTCCTCCATCTAACCCTGTTTGTAGAAACAACAAAAGGCGGGATAACTTGAAAGATGATGTCGGAAACTTCCGAGCTTCACACCAACCTATATAGGCACGCCATATTCTGTAATAATGAGCTGCCGTAACCGGCTTCCTAGCTCGTAACATGGTTGGTATAACCGAATCTGGAATGCCCTCTCTTCTCAAGAGGGCGGTCTCAACAGCCACCCCGTCAAACGCAGCCGCGCTAAATCGGGGTAAAGGAACGGACCCTGTTGTAACAGGTCTGGACGTAATGGGAGCGGCCAAGGATCGTCTGCGAGTAGTCCTCGGAGATCCGAGAACCAAGCTCTCCGAGGCCAATGAGGCGCCACTAGTATGACTGTGACAGACTCTCTTTTGATCCGTTTTAGCACCAGAGGGAGCAACGGAAACGGTGGAAACAGATACACAAGACTGTACGGCCACGCGACAGTGAGAGCATCCACCGCCACTGCCTTTGGATCTCTTGTTCTGGACACATACTGGAACGTTTGGTGATTGTGTCGAGACGCCATCAGGTCCACCTGAGGATAACCCCATCTCTGAACCAACATGTGAAACACTTCTGGATTTAATGCCCATTCGCCTGGATGAAAATCCCGACGACTGAGATAATCCGCTTCCCAGTTGTCCAATCCCGGAATGAACACGGCCGACAACATCACCTGGTGGCATTCCGCCCAATTGAGGATACGAGCTACTTCCCGCATTGCCATGCGGCTTCTCGTTCCTCCTTGTTTGTTGATGTATGCGACCGCCGTCGCATTGTCTGACTGCACTTGGACAGGCTGAGAGCGAAGCATGTGCACTGCTTGTCGTAGCGCATTGTAAATTGCGCAGAGTTCCAGGACATTTATAGACAGCAATTTTTCGTGATCCGCCCAGAGACCCTGGAGCTGACAATTTTGAATTACCGCTCCCCAACCTCTGAGACTGGCGTCCGTAGTTAGAATTATCCAATTCCAGCCTCCGAACCGTCTTCCTGCGGTTAAATTGTGTTCCTTGAGCCACCAGAGCAGAGATACTCTTGCCCTTGGCGACAACCTCACCCTGTGGTGAATCTGCAGATGCGAGCCCGACCACTGGGCGAGCACATTCAGTTGAAATGGACGCGAGTGAAATCTTCCGAACTGAAGCGCTTCGAAAGCTGCCACCATTGTGCCTAAGAGGCGAATGCACAAGTGTACCGACACTGTGCGTGGCTTGAGCACTAATTGTACTAGATGGCGTAGAATTTGTACTTTCTGCTGTGGTAGGTAAATTCTTTGATTGACCGTATCGAGAATCATACCTAGGAATTGAAGGCGTTGAGACGGAATTAGATGTGATTTCTTGAAGTTGACAATCCAACCGTGGTGAACCAGTACATCGTATGTTAGCAGCGCATGTTGGAGAAGTATCTGTTGAGACGGAGCTTTGATGAGCAAATCGTCTAAATACGGAACTATTGTCACTCCCAGGGATCTGAGATGAGCTATCATCACAGACATCACTTTGGTGAATACCCGAGGCGCTGATGACAGGCCAAACGGTAGAGCCTGAAACTGGTAATGGTTCTATCGTATTGCAAACCGTAAGAATCTCTGATGAGGCTGCCAAATTGGAATGTGTAAGTACGCATCCTTGAGATCTAGCGCAATCATAAATTCCTTTGGCTCTAAACCCGCAATCACCGAACGCAGAGACTCCATTTTGAATCTGTAGTAAGTTACGTACTGATTGAGACCCTTTAAGTTCAATATTGGTCTGACTGAGCCATCCGGCTTCGGTACTACAAACAGACTTGAATAGTAACCCTGACCCTGTTGGTGTACAGGGACCGGAATCAAAACTGCTGAATCCAGTAGGGACTGAATGGCAATTTGCAGAACCGTCCTCTTGTCGTCCGACAGAGGCAATCCTGTCTTGAAAAACCGCAGAGGCGGAAGACAGTCGAACTCTATTTTGTAACCTTTTAACACTAAATTGCGGATCCACCCATCCGCGGATGTGTGAAACCATGCCAAATGGAACGTCTGAAGGCGTGCTCCCACAATCGGAGAACCGAGATGGGCTGGTAGGCCGTCATGCCACTGGCTTGTCGGTAACCTTAGCGTCCTGGCGAGTTGTGTTGGTTTGTTGGAAACCACGTCCGCGACCACGTCTAGCAGGCGTGGCTGTTCCTCTGCCACGTCCTCGAAAGGACTGAGGTCTAAAGGATTTGAACGAAGGAGGTACTCCTTCTTGATACCGGTGGAGGCAATGGTAAGAAAACAGACTTACCTCCCGTAGCCTCAGCAATCCATGCGTCCAATTCAGGACCAAACAGCTTCTTGCCATCGTAAGGCAACGCCTCTATACCTCGTTTGACCTCTGCCTCTGCATGATAAGCACGCAGCCAGAGTGCTCTTCGTGCCGTAACTAGCGACGATGAAATACGAGAAGTGAGCTGACAGACGTCAGTAGACGCTGTACAGAGATACTCTACAGCTTCACTCATTTGATTTACAAGAAGTATCAGGTTTTCGTCATGTAAAGCAGATTTGAGTTCTGTAAGCCATATTATGAGCGCCTTAGTGACCCAAATGCCAACCAATCCAGGTCTCAGCATCACACCTGCTGCTACATACATGGATTTTAGCATAGTTTCTATCTTGCGATCTGAAGGATCTTTAAGCGTAGTAGCTGCTGGCACTGGTATGGTTAATTTCTTGGTAAGCTTGGACACTGAAGAATCAACTATTGGTGGATTCTCCCATGTACACGTTACCGAGTCTGGAAACGGGTAACTAGACTTAAATCTGCGAGGTATAGAAAACCGTTTATCTGGATTCTGTCGTGTTTCTACTAACATCTGATTAAGAGATTCCGACACAGGAAAACTTATTGGAGTTTTTTGTCGTTTAGTAAATACGACCTGATCATTTGTGAGAGGCTCCTCAGTTTCAGTAAACTTCAGAGACTGACGTACCGCTCTGATGAGATCATCAATGCCGGAACTGTTAAAATCCTCGCCATCTGACTCCACTTCGCCCTCCTCACCCTCATCTTGTTCCGTGAGGTCTGGCATGGAATCGTCAGAATGCAACATAGCAGAAACTGGAAAATCATAAGACATATGAAATTTATCCCATTTACCCAAAATGGATTTGGACCTTACGCAAGGCTGAGACGCCTCCGGTAGTTCTGGCGGTCTCACCCTAGACTCAGATCTTGCCGTTTCCCGCTCCTGACGAGCGGCGGTCAATTCTGATTGTAACCTATCCAGTACATTTACTAACATACCCCACGGAGGGTCCGGTGAGGAAATTGGTTGGAAAACTGGAGCAGAAATGGTATTCTGAATAGAGATGAGCGGGTTCGGTTCCTCGGAATCCGAACCCGCCCGAACTTCAGCTTTTTTTACACGGATCCGAGCGACTCGGATCTTCCCGCCTTACTCGGTTAACCCGAGCGCGCCCGAACGTCATCATGACGCTGTCGGATTCTCGCGAGGCTCGGATTCTATCGCGAGACTCGGATTCTATATAAGGAGCCGCGCGTCGCCGCCATTTTCACACGTGCATTGAGATTGATAGGGAGAGGACGTGGCTGGCGTCCTCTCCATTTAGATTAGAAGAGAGAGAGTGAGATTGAGACAGAGACACTTGATTTACTGGAGCTTAGGAGTACTAGAGAGTGCAGAGTTTACTAGTGACTGACCACTGACCAGTGACCACCAGTGCAGTTTTATTTAATATAATCCGTTCTCTGCCTGAAAAAAACGATACACAGTGACTCAGTCACATACCATATCTGTGCTCAGCCCAGTGTGCTGCATCATCTATGTATAATATCTGACTGTGCTCACACAGCTTAATTGTGGGGGAGACTGGGGAGCAGCTATAGGTTATAGCCGGAGCCAGGAGTACATATTATTAAAATTAAACAGTGCACACTTTTGCTGCAGGAGTGCCACTGCCAGTGTGACTGACCAGTGACCTGACCACACTGACCACCAGTATAGTATACTATATTGTGATTGCCTGAAAAAGTTAAACACTCGTCGTGTGACTTGTGTGGTGTTTTTTTATTCTATAAAAAACTCATTCTGCTGACAGACAGTGTCCAGCAGGTCCGTCATTATATAATATATACCTGTCCGGCTGCAGTAGTGATATATATATATTTTTTATATCATTATTTATCATCCAGTCGCAGCAGACACAGTACGGTAGTTCACGGCTGTAGCTACCTCTGTGTCGGCACTCGGCAGTCCATCCATAATTGTATACCACCTACCCGTGTTTTTTTTTTTCTTTCTTCTTTATACATACTACATCTCATTATCATCCAGTCTATATTAGCAGCAGACACAGTATAGTACGGTAGTCCACGGCTGTAGCTACCTCTGTGTCGGCACTCGGCAGTCCATCCATAATTGTATACCACCTACCCGTGGTTTTTTTTTCTTCTTTATACATACTACATCTCATTATCATCCAGTCTATATTAGCAGCAGACACAGTACAGTACGGTAGTCCACGGCTGTAGCTACCTCTGTGTCGGCACTCGGCAGTCCATCCATAATTGTATACCACCTACCCGTGGTTTTTTTTTCTTTCTTCTTTATACATACTACATCTCATTATCAACCAGTCTATATTAGCAGCAGACACAGTACAGTACGGTAGTCCACGGCTGTAGCTACCTCTGTGTCGGCACTCGGCAGTCCGTCCATAATTGTATACCACCTACCCGTGTTTT
Organism: Pseudophryne corroboree; assembly: GCF_028390025.1. Lineage (NCBI taxonomy): Eukaryota > Metazoa > Chordata > Amphibia > Anura > Myobatrachidae > Pseudophryne > Pseudophryne corroboree. The sequence goes on along the minus strand of NC_086447.1, from coordinate 775,057,361 downwards.
TTTTTCCTTTCTTCTTTATACATACTACATCTCATTATCATCCAGTCTATATTAGCAGCAGACACAGTACAGTACGGTAGTCCACGGCTGTAGCTACCTCTGTGTCGGCACTCGGCAGTCCATCCATAATTGTATACCACCTACCCGTGTTTTTTTTTCTTCTTCTTTATACATACTACATCTCATTATCATCCAGTCTATATTAGCAGCAGACACAGTACAGTACGGTAGTCCACGGCTGTAGCTACCTCTGTGTCGGCACTCGGCAGTCCATCCATAATTGTATACCACCTACCCGTGGTTTTTTTTTCTTTCTTCTTTATACATACTACATCTCATTATCATCCAGTCTATATTAGCAGCAGACACAGTACAGTACGGTAGTCCACGGCTGTAGCTACCTCTGTGTCGGCACTCGGCAGTCCGTCCATAATTGTATACCACCTACCCGTGGTTTTTTTTTCTTTCTTCTTTATACATACTACATCTCATTATCATCCAGTCTATATTAGCAGCAGACACAGTACAGTACGGTAGTCCACGGCTGTAGCTACCTCTGTGTCGGCACTCGGCAGTCCATCCATAATTGTATACCACCTACCCGTGTTTTTTTTTCTTCTTTATACATACTACATCTCATTATCATCCAGTCTATATTAGCAGCAGACACAGTACAGTACGGTAGTCCACGGCTGTAGCTACCTCTGTGTCGGCACTCGGCAGTCCATCCATAATTGTATACCACCTACCCGTGGTTTTTTTTTTTCTTCTTTATACATACTACATCTCATTATCATCCAGTCTATATTAGCAGCAGACACAGTACAGTACGGTAGTCCACGGCTGTAGCTACCTCTGTGTCGGCACTCGGCAGTCCGTCCATAATTGTATACCACCTACCCATGGTTTTTTTTTCTTTCTTCTTTATACATACATACTACATCTCATTATCAACCAGTCTATATTAGCAGCAGACACAGTACAGTACGGTAGTCCACGGCTGTAGCTACCTCTGTGTCGGCACTCGGCAGTCCATCCATAATTGTATACCACCTACCCGTGGTTTTTTTTTTCTTCTTTATACATACTACATCTCATTATCATCCAGTCTATATTAGCAGCAGACACAGTACAGTACGGTAGTCCACGGCTGTAGCTACCTCTGTGTCGGCACTCGGCAGTCCGTCCATAATTGTATACCACCTACCCGTGGTTTTTTTTTCTTTCTTCTTTATACATACATACTACATCTCTTTATCAACCAGTCTATATTAGCAGCAGACACAGTACGGTAGTCCACGGCTGTAGCTACCTCTGTGTCGGCACTCGGCAGTCCGTCCATAATTGTATACCACCTACCCGTGGTTTTTTTTTCTTTCTTCTTTATACATACATACTACATCTCTTTATCAACCAGTCTATATTAGCAGCAGACAGTACAGTACGGTAGTCCACGGCTGTAGCTACCTCTGTGTCGGCACTCGGCAGTCCATCCATAATTGTATACTAGTATCCATCCATCTCCATTGTTTACCTGAGGTGCCTTTTAGTTGTGCCTATTAAAATATGGAGAACAAAAATGTTGAGGTTCCAAAATTAGGGAAAGATCAAGATCCACTTCCACCTCGTGCTGAAGCTGCTGCCACTAGTCATGGCCGAGACGATGAAATGCCAGCAACGTCGTCTGCCAAGGCCGATGCCCAATGTCATAGTACAGAGCATGTCAAATCCAAAACACCAAATATCAGTAAAAAAAGGACTCCAAAACCTAAAATAAAATTGTCGGAGGAGAAGCGTAAACTTGCCAATATGCCATTTACCACACGGAGTGGCAAGGAACGGCTGAGGCCCTGGCCTATGTTCATGGCTAGTGGTTCAGCTTCACATGAGGATGGAAGCACTCAGCCTCTCGCTAGAAAAATGAAAAGACTCAAGCTGGAAAAAGCACAGCAAAGAACTGTGCGTTCTTCGAAATCCCAAATCCACAAGGAGAGTCCAATTGTGTCGGTTGCAATGCCTGACCTTCCCAACACTGGACGTGAAGAGCATGCGCCTTCCACCATTTGCACGCCCCCTGCAAGTGCTGGAAGGAGCACCCGCAGTCCAGTTCCTGATAGTCAGATTGAAGATGTCAGTGTTGAAGTACACCAGGATGAGGAGGATATGGGTGTTGCTGGCGCTGGGGAGGAAATTGACCAGGAGGATTCTGATGGTGAGGTGGTTTGTTTAAGTCAGGCACCCGGGGAGACACCTGTTGTCCGTGGGAGGAATATGGCCGTTGACATGCCTGGTGAAAATACCAAAAAAATCAGCTCTTCGGTGTGGAAGTATTTCACCAGAAATGCGGACAACATTTGTCAAGCCGTGTGTTCCCTTTGTCAAGCTGTAATAAGTAGGGGTAAGGACGTTAACCACCTCGGAACATCCTCCCTTATACGTCACCTGCAGCGCATTCATAATAAGTCAGTGACAAGTTCAAAAACTTTGGCCGACAGCGGAAGCAGTCCACTGACCAGTAAATCCCTTCCTCTTGTAACCAAGCTCACGCAAACCACCCCACCAACTCCCTCAGTGTCAATTTCCTCCTTCCCCAGGAATGCCAATAGTCCTGCAGGCCATGTCACTGGCAATTCTGATGATTCCTCTCCTGCCTGGGATTCCTCCGATGCATCCTTGCGTGTAACGCCTACTGCTGCTGGCGCTGCTGTTGTTGCTGCTGGGAGTCGATGGTCATCCCAGAGGGGAAGTCGTAAGCCCACTTGTACTACTTCCAGTAAGCAATTGACTGTTCAACAGTCCTTTGCGAGGAAGATGAAATATCACAGCAGTCATCCTGCTGCAAAGCGGATAACTGAGGCCTTGACAACTATGTTGGTGTTAGACATGCGTCCGGTATCCGCCGTTAGTTCACAGGGAACTAGACAATTTATTGAGGCAGTGTGCCCCCGTTACCAAATACCATCTAGGTTCCACTTCTCTAGGCAGGCGATACCGAGAATGTACACGGACGTCAGAAAAAGACTCACCAGTGTCCTAAAAAATGCAGTTGTACCCAATGTCCACTTAACCACGGACATGTGGACAAGTGGAGCAGGGCAGGGTCAGGACTATATGACTGTGACAGCCCACTGGGTAGATGTATGGACTCCCGCCGCAAGAACAGCAGCGGCGGCACCAGTAGCAGCATCTCGCAAATGCCAACTCTTTCCTAGGCAGGCTACGCTTTGTATCACCGGTTTCCAGAATACGCACACAGCTGAAAACCTCTTACGGCAACTGAGGAAGATCATCGCGGAATGGCTTACCCCAATTGGACTCTCCTGTGGATTTGTGGCATCGGACAACGCCAGCAATATTGTGTGTGCATTAAATATGGGCAAATTCCAGCACGTCCCATGTTTTGCACATACCTTGAATTTGGTGGTGCAGAATTATTTAAAAAACGACAGGGGCGTGCAAGAGATGCTGTCGGTGGCCAGAAGAATTGCGGGACACTTTCGGCGTACAGGCACCACGTACAGAAGACTGGAGCACCACCAAAAACTACTGAACCTGCCCTGCCATCATCTGAAGCAAGAAGTGGTAACGAGGTGGAATTCAACCCTCTATATGCTTCAGAGGTTGGAGGAGCAGCAAAAGGCCATTCAAGCCTATACAATTGAGCACGATATAGGAGATGGAATGCACCTGTCTCAAGCGCAGTGGAGAATGATTTCAACGTTGTGCAAGGTTCTGATGCCCTTTGAACTTGCCACACGTGAAGTCAGTTCAGACACTGCCAGCCTGAGTCAGGTCATTCCCCTCATCAGGCTTTTGCAGAAGAAGCTGGAGACATTGAAGGAGGAGCTAACACGGAGCGATTCCGCTAGGCATGTGGGACTTGTGGATGGAGCCCTTAATTCGCTTAACAAGGATTCACGGGTGGTCAATCTGTTGAAATCAGAGCACTACATTTTGGCCACCATGCTCGATCCTAGATTTAAAGCCTACCTTGGATCTCTCTTTCCGGCAGACACAAGTCTGCTGGGGTTGAAAGACCTGCTGGTGAGAAAATTGTCAAGTCAAGCGGAACGCGACCTGTCAACATCTCCTCCTTCACATTCTCCCGCAACTGGGGGTGCGAGGAAAAGGCTCAGAATTCCGAGCCCACCTGCTGGCGGTGATGCAGGGCAGTCTGGAGCGACTGCTGATGCTGACATCTGGTCCGGACTGAAGGACCTGACAACGATTACGGACATGTCGTCTACTGTCACTGCATATGATTCTCTCAACATTGAAAGAATGGTGGAGGATTATATGAGTGACCGCATCCAAGTAGGCACGTCACACAGTCCGTACTTATACTGGCAGGAAAAAGAGGCAATTTGGAGGCCCTTGCACAAACTGGCTTTATTCTACCTAAGTTGCCCTCCCACAAGTGTGTACTCCGAAAGAGTGTTTAGTGCCGCCGCTCACCTTGTCAGCAATCGGCGTACGAGGTTACATCCAGAAAATGTGGAGAAGATGATGTTCATTAAAATGAATTATAATCAATTCCTCCGCGGAGACATTGACCAGCAGCAATTGCCTCCACAAAGTACACAGGGAGCTGAGATGGTGGATTCCAGTGGGGACGAATTGATAATCTGTGAGGAGGGGGATGTACACGGTGATATATCGGAGGATGATGATGAGGTGGACATCTTGCCTCTGTAGAGCCAGTTTGTGCAAGGAGAGATTAATTGCTTCTTTTTTGGGGGGGGTCCAAACCAACCCGTCATATCAGTCACAGTCGTGTGGCAGACCCTGTCACTGAAATGATGGGTTGGTTAAAGTGTGCATGTCCTGTTTTGTTTATACAACATAAGGGTGGGTGGGAGGGCCCAAGGACAATTCCATCTTGCACCTCTTTTTTCTTTTATTTTTCTTAGCGTCATGTGTTGTTTGGGGAGGGTTTTTTGGAAGGGCCATCCTGCGTGACACTGCAGTGCCACTCCTAGATGGGCCCGGTGTTTGTGTCGGCCACTAGGGTCGCTTATCTTACTCACACAGTCAGCTACCTCATTGCGCCTCTTTTTTTCTTTGCGTCATGTGCTGTTTGGGGAGGGTTTTTTGGAAGGGACATCCTGCGTGACACTGCAGTGCCACTCCTAGATGGGCCCGGTGTTTGTGTCGGCCACTAGGGTCGCTTATCTTACTCACACAGTCAGCTACCTCATTGCGCCTCTTTTTTTCTTTGCGTCATGTGCTGTTTGGGGAGGGTTTTTTGGAAGGGACATCCTGCGTGACACTGCAGTGCCACTCCTAGATGGGCCCGGTGTTTGTGTCGGCCACTAGGGTCGCTTATCTTACTCACACAGCTACCTCATTGCGCCTCTTTTTTTCTTTGCGTCATGTGCTGTTTGGGGAGGGTTTTTTGGAAGGGACATCCTGCATGACACTGCAGTGCCACTCCTAGATGGGCCCGGTGTTTGTGTCGGCCACTAGGGTCGCTTATCTTACTCACACAGCGACCTCGGTGCAAATTTTAGGACTAAAAATAATATTGTGAGGTGTGAGGTATTCAGAATAGACTGAAAATGAGTGGAAATTATGGTTTTTGAGGTTAATAATACTTTGGGATCAAAATGACCCCCAAATTCTATGATTTAAGCTGTTTTTTAGGGTTTTTTGAAAAAAACACCCGAATCCAAAACACACCCGAATCCGACAAAAAAAATTCGGTGAGGTTTTGCCAAAACGCGTTCGAACCCAAAACACGGCCGCGGAACCGAACCCAAAACCAAAACACAAAACCCGAAAAATTTCCGGCGCTCATCTCTAATTCTGAACCGAATCCACAAAACATACTGTACATGTGGTAGATCCATCCGGTAACACACTGCTACAGACTTTGCAATTATGCTTTTTAGTTTTTGCTGGTGCCTTACTCATTATGGCGACAGACAATACAATACACAAAAAACAGACACTTGCACGGCTCAGTAAAATAGTAGTAAGGTGTCTCTGTATATATATCTGGCCAAGTGCAGTACACGTGGCCAGTACTATGAAATGTGATCCCAAATTCCCACTAACACCCCAGCGCCTCCGGTGGAGTAGAGATGTAGTACTGGAACGTTCTGGAATCACAGCAGGAAGACACAGGAAGCATGTTAAAATGGCTGCCATGCTTATACATATAATCACAGTGAAGTTTCATACTGATTTTATAAACAGCCTCCCTGCCAGTATAAACATCATTATATATCTATATAAAGCCTGATGTTGCTGCTGTCCCTTCTCCCCCCCCCCCTCGCATCTGCTCCATTGCGTGCAGTGCGGGCCGGGCAGCGGGCACCCCTGCGCCGGGACCTGGAAGACTGGGAGCGCGTGTTAGCGCTATGATTACCGGCAGCAACGGAGTTTGTACAAGCGGCGGCCGGAGCAGCAGGAGAAGCGGCGGGCGGACCAGCGGCAATCCGAGACGCGGGGCTGGAGCAGTTGGGGCTGTAAGAAGCGGCGGCCGGAGCAGCGCGTTATGAGACCCGGCGGCCGGATCAGCGGCGGCTATGATACCCGGCGGCCGGAGCAGCTGCGGCGGCGTCAGTCAGCCGAAAGAACCCAGCGCTTTCCCCACACCTCGGGTGGCAGCGGAAGCTGACCGCCCCGTTCTCCCCTCACATACCTGCACTTTGCTGTTCTGTGATGAGGCTCCGACGGGGCTTCTCAGTAAGCGCCAGCCAGCCTGCAGGATGTGTGTGTGTGTGGCTGTGAGGGAGCTCTTTCAGAGAGGCCCGACACGCCCCTGCTGCTATCAGCAGCTGCACTATCCATGACCCTGCCTTTTGGAAGGGGAAAAGGGATGTATAGAAAAGAAAAATATAAAAATAAAAATAAAAATAAAAATTCAAAGTAATTGTGGACTCAGCCACAGAGCTGTTACTACTTCAAGCACAGAAAAAACACTGAGGTACTCGGGGATATGGAGGGGTGGAGTGTTCTAAATTTAAATATTCAGTGCTGTTCCTACGGAAGCCCGTCCATATCCCAAGAGTACTCCAGTGACCGCTAGTGGATGATAAAGAAAGAGTGTTTAGTGCAGCCGCTCACCTTGTCAGCAATCGGCGTACGAGGTTACTTCCAGAAAATGTGGAGAAGATGATGTTCATCAAAATGAATTATAATCAATTCCTCCGTGGAGACATTCACCAGCAGCAATTGCCTCCAGAAAGTACACGGGGACCTGAGATGGTGGATTCCAGTGGGGACGAATTAATAATCTGTGAGGAGGGGGATGTACACAGTGAAAGGGGTGAGGAATCGGAGGATGACGATGAGGTGGACATCTTGCCTCTGTAGAGCCAGTTTGTGCAAGGAGAGATTGATTGCTTCTTTTTTGGTGGGGGCCCAAACCAACCAGTCATTTCAGTCACAGTCGTGTGGCAGACCCTGTCGCTGAAATGATGAGTTCGTTAAAGTGTGCATGTCCTGTTTATACAACATAAGAGTGGGTGGGAGGGCCCAAGGACAATTCCATCTTGCACCTCTTTTTTCTTTCATTTTTCTTGGCATCATGTGCTGTTTGGGGAGTATTTTTTGGAAGGGCCATCCTGTCTTGATTGACACTGCAGTGCCACTCCTAGATGGGCCAGGTGTTTGTGTCGGCCACTTGTGTCGCTTAGCTTAGTCACACAGCCACCTTGGTGCGCCTCTTTTTTTCTTTGCATCACGTGCTGTTTGGGGAGTATTTTTTGGAAGGGCCATCCTGTCTTGATTGACACTGCAGTGCCACTCCTAGATGGGCCAGGTGTTTGTGTCGGCCACTTGTGTCGCTTAGCTTAGTCACACAGCCACCTTGGTGCGCCTCTTTTTTTCTTTGCATCATGTGCTGTTTAGGGAGTATTTTTTGGAAGGGCCATCCTGTCTTGATTGACACTGCAGTGCCACTCCTAGATGGGCCAGGTGTTTGTGTCGGCCACTTGTGTCGCTTAGCTTAGTCACACAGCCACCTTGGTGCGCCTCTTTTTTTCTTTGCATCATGTGCTGTTTGGGGAGTATTTTTTGGAAGCGCCATCCTGTCTTGATTGACACTGCAGTGCCACTCCTAGATGGGCCAGGTGTTTGTGTCGGCCACTTGTGTCGCTTAGCTTAGTCACACAGCCACCTTGGTGCGCCACTTTTTTTCTTTGCATCATGTGCTGTTTGGGGAGTATTTTTTGGAAGGGCCATCCTGTCTTGATTGACACTGCAGTGCCACTCCTAGATGGGCCAGGTGTTTGTGTCGGCCACTAGGGTCGCTTATCTTACTCACACAGCTACCTCATTGCGCCTCTTTTTTTCTTTGCGTCATGTGCTGTTTGGGGAGTATTTTTTGGAAGGGCCATCCTGTCTTGATTGACACTGCAGTGCCACTCCTAGATGGGCCAGGTGTTTGTGTCGGCCACTTGTGTCGCTTAGCTTAGTCACACAGCCACCTTGGTGCGCCTCTTTTTTTCTTTGCATCATATGCTGTTTGGGGAGTATTTTTTGGAAGGGCCATCCTGTCTTGATTGACACTGCAGTGCCACTCCTAGATGGGCCAGGTGTTTGTGTCGGCCACTTGTGTCGCTTAGCATAGTCACACAGCCACCTTGGTGCGCCTCTTTTTTTCTTTGCATCATGTGCTGTTTGGGGAGTATTTTTTGGAAGGGCCATCCTGCCTGACACTGCAGTGCCACTCCTAGATGGGCCAGGTGTTTGTGTCGGCCACTTGGGTCGCTTAGCTTAGTCACACAGCGACCTTGGTGCGCCTCTTTTTTTCTTTGCATCATGTGCTGTTTGGGGAGTATTTTTCGGAAGGGCCATCGTGCCTGACACTGCAGTGCCACTCCTAGATGGGCCAGGTGTTTGTGTCGGCCACTTGGGTCGCTTAGCTTAGCCATCCAGCGACCTCGGGGCAAATTTTAGGACCCCAAATTCTATTATTTAAGCTGTTTTTGAGGGTTTTTTGAAAAAAACACCCGAATCCAAAACACACCCGAATCCGACAAAAAATTTTCGGTAAGGTTTTGCCAAAACGCGTCCGAATCCAAAACACGGCCGCGGAACCGAACCCAAAACCAAAACACAAAACCCGAAAAATTTCCGGTGCACATCACTAATGAAATACAAAGGAACTTGGCATAAAAAAAAAAGCCATGGCTGCTGCATCGTTGTCACGCTTCTATTTGTTTGAGAACCCAGGTCAGGATATTTGTCAGACTAGGGCCCTCATTCCGAGTTGATCGCTCGCTAGCTGCTTTTAGCAGCAGTGCAAACGCTAATCCGCCGCCCTCTGCGAGTGTATCTTAACTTAGCAGAAGTGCGAACGAAAGGTTAGCAGAACAGTGATGACATTTTTTCAAGCAGTTTCAGAGTAGCTGCAGACCTACTCCTACCTTGCGATCAGTCTGTTTAGTTCCTGCTTTGACGTCACAAACACGCCCTGCGTTCGGCCAGCCACTCCCCCATTTCCCCAGGCACACCTGCGTTTTTACCTGACACGCCTGCGTTTTTTAGCACACTCCCAGAAAACGGTCAGTTACCACCCAGATACCCCCCATTCCTGTCAATCACTCAACGGTCACCAGTGCGACTGAAAAGCCTCGCTCGGCCTTGTGTGAAACTGCATAGTTTTTTGTGAAAGTACGTCGCGCGTGCGCACTGCGGCCCGTATGCATGCGCAGAAATGCAGATTTTTAGCCTGATTGCTGCGCTGCGAACAACGGCAGCTAGTGATCAACTCGGAATGAGGGCCTAGGTGTCTGGAGAGTATGTGAATCTGGCTGGCCTGTCATGTAATGTGAGATAGAGTCAGTAAGCCTCCCCAACCAGGAATCAAACCCGGGCCTTAACAGAGAGTGTCATCAGATCCTGCCACTGGACCATCAGGGTCTTCGGTGTTGGTAGTTGAATGGTATTAGTAGAGAGAGCGAGTGTAACAGCAGATTGACCAGGCTGGATACTGGGTTGTTACTGTGAATGGTATGTAACACTCTCTAGAATATATAGTAATCCGGAAACACTGGAGTGACAGAACTGAGCAGTAGATTTACCAAACTTGATACTGGGTTGTACTGTAATCCAGGAACTGGGAGCACTCAGATGGATAGGCACCGGAAAACCAAACACTGGAATGGATGGTAGCAGGAATGAGTGAAACAAGGCTAGATTGCCCATATTATCCCTTTTACCTGGGCCGCTCATGGATTACACAGGTTCTGTGGCTGGCTGACTTCAAGCCTATATTTCAACTGGTTTTAATCAGCCACAGAACCTGTGTAATCCATGAGCATCCCAGGTAAAAGGAATAATATGGTCACTCTAAACTAGCAGAAAGTCTGTAGCAACTGACTGTGCAGCCTGAGGAATGGCCTGCGCTGAAGGTAAGCAGGCCAGGAGGTCAGTATAGCTGATAATGGCAAAACTGCACCAACAGGATACACAGGAAATAAACAGCAGGAGCACTGTTCGCTTCACCTAGTAGTAACTAGGCCAGACATTGTACAGGCATCTTCTGTGAATCAGAATAAATACCCAGGGCATAGCCAAGATTGGCTGAGCAGCATCAGTTGGTGTAGGACTGCTCAGGCTGGCTAATGATTGGCTAGGCTGGTCAGGTGATCGGGACAGTAGAACTCTGGATCTGGCTAGCAGTGAACTGCGGCCTAGTAGGCCGAGAAATACTGAGACCTTTATAGCTACAGGACTTTGACAGCTTGCCAACGGATCGGGCATTAGCGCGTCAGGAGCGGTAAATGACTCGGCGACATGAGAGGACGGACCGATTAGTGACAATGGGAGCACTTCGTATGCAGATTAAGAGACTCAATCACACAGATATACAAGTGTCACATCACGTTACAACATACTTGCCTACCCTACCCTCTCCTTGAGGGAGAAAATGCTCTGTTCCTGGACTTTCCTGGTGATTAGGGAGGCCAATCCCGGGCCGTTTTTTCAATCCCGGGATTCGGGATTGAAAAACGGTCAATCCCGGGATTCCCGGGATCCCGGGAATGCAGTAGGGACCAGTGGAAAATGTAGGGAGCAGCGCTGGAGGGAGGGTGTAGATAGCGGTGCGGGAGGTAGGGAGGGGGTAGGCATAGGTGTGCGCAGACACTGACAGGCGGGTGCCGCTCCGGACTCCCCCCCCCCCCCTCCACGGCATTATAGTGTTTTCTCACCTCCCCTGTCCTGGATATAGACTGCTCACCTGGGCGGCCCTGGTAAGCAGTCTATGTCCAGGACAGGTGAGGTGAGAGAACACTATAATGCCGTGCCGTGGAGGGGGGGGGGGAGTCCGGAGCGGCACCCACCTGTCAGTGTCTGCGTACACCCATGGGGGTAGGTAGCGGTGCGGGAGTGTGGGTGTAGGTAGTGGTGCGGGAGGGAGGGTGTAGGTAGTGGCGCGGGAGGGTTGGTAGCGGCGCGGGAGGGAGGGAGGGTGTAAGTAATAACACTTACTATTAGGCGGGCGGCCGCAGCAGCCATGGACACACTGAACACGGCGGCATTTCAAATGAAGCGCCGGCCGCCAGCCAACAAGAGCTGGCGGACCGGCAGCCAATCGGGGAAGCTGCCGCAGCAGCTGCTCCTGATTGGCTGCCACTGCTGCGGCAGCTTCCCTTATTGGCTGCCGGTCCGCCAGCTCTGATTGGCTGGTGGCCGGCGCTTCATTTGAAATGCCGCCGCGTTCAGCGTGTCCATGGCTGCCACGGCCGCCTGATAGTAAGTGTTATTACTTACACCCACCCGCCCTCCCGCGCCACTTCCAACCCTCCCGCACATGCGCACTGTAATCCCTTGAATGCCGGGATTGGAGGCTCCAATCCCGGGATTCAAATCCCGGCATTTTTGGGCCCAAATCCCGGGATCCCGCCGATCCCGATCCCGGGATTGGCCTCCCTACTGGTGATGTATGATTTCCATCACCTGTGGTGAAACACCTTTCTTATCAATTAACTAGCTCACCACAGGTGATGGCAATCATATGTAATCCCCCAGTCCACGGGTATTCTACAGGTCTCGAACTCCAGATGGTGGTGCTCCGATACCTTGCTATTACCAGCACCCCATGACAGAGAGGCAAGCGTTACAGTTCCCTTTTGTGAAGCAGACACACTACCGACACGTAACGTAAACAAAACACAATTTTATTACACTGTCAACATTAACAGGACTCTCTAAATTAATGCAAACGTTACTGTAGTAGCTTAATAATTTATCTCTCATACACCCAGTGTAGGCACTTCAGCAGGTATAATGCAGGGACAGGTGAGCAAGCTGGTTATTAAATAAAGCACAGTCTCGTACAACCAGCGGGGACACTTCAGCAGGTATGATGCAGGGACAGGTGAGCAAGCTGGTTATTAAATGAAGCACAGTCTCGTACAACCAGCGGGGACACTTCAGCAGGTATAATGTAGGGACAGATGAGCAAGCTGGTTATTAAATAAAGCACAGTCTCGTACAACCAGCGGGGACACTTCAGCAGGTATGATGCAGGGACAGGTGAGCAAGCTGGTTATTAAATAAAGCACAGTCTCGTACAACCAGCGGGGACACTTCAGCAGGTATAATGTAGGGACAGGTGAGCAAGCTGGTTATTAAATAAAGCACAGTCTCGTACAACCAGCTGGGACACTTCAGCAGGTATAATGCAGGGACAGGTGAGCAAGCTGTTTATTAAATAAAGCACAGTCTCGTACAACCAGCGGGGACACTTCAGCAGGTATGATGCAGGGACAGGTGAGCAAGCTGGTTATTAAATAAAGCACAATCTCATACAACCAGCGTGGACACTTCAGCAGGTATGATGCAGGCTTGAATATCCCTGCTGGGCGAGGCTTGCATGAATGCACTAGCAGAACCAGTATTCAATAATAGCAGCTAAATGCATTAACATCAAATTTTACCCTGCTGAGCGGAGTTTGCATAAACGAAACATATGTGCCAGCATTCCTCAATAACAGATAAATACATTTACTTCAGCTTTGACACTGCTGGGATGAGCTTGCATAAGAGAACTACAAGTACCAGCATTCCTCAATAACAGATAAATAAATTTACGTCAGCTTTGACACTGCTGGGCGCAGCTTGCATAAGAGAACTATAAGTGCCAGCATTACTCAATAGCAGATAAATACATTCACATCAGCTTTGAAACTGCTGGGCGGAGCTTGCATAAGAGAACTATGGGGGTCATTCCGAGTTGTTCACTCGCAAGCTGCTTTTAGCAGCTTTGCACACGCTAAGCCGCCGCCTACTGGGAGTGAATCTTAGCTTATCAAAATTGCGAACGAAAGATTCGCAATATTGCGAAAAGACTTCTCTGTGCAGTTTCTGAGTAGCTCGAGACTTACTCTGCCAGTGCGATCAGTTCAGTGCTTGTCGTTCCTGGTTTGACGTCACAAACACACCCAGCGTTCGCCCAGACACTCCTCCGTTTCTCCAGCCACTCCCGCGTTTTTCCCAGAAACGGCAGCGTTTTTTCACACACTCCCATAAAACGGCCAGTTTCCGCCCAGAAACACCCACTTCCTGTCAATCACATTACGATCACCAGAACGAAGAAAAAAACCTCGTAATGCCGTGAGTAAAATACCTAACTGCTTAGCAAATTTACTTGGCGCAGTCGCACTGCGGACATTGCGCATGCGCATTAGTGACTAATCGCTCCGTTGCGAGAAAAAAATAACGAGCGAACAACTCGGAATGACCCCCTATAAGTGCCAGCATCCCTCAATAACAGATAAATACATTTACTTCAGCTTTAACACTGCTGGGCGGAGCTTGCATAAGAGAACTATAAGTGCCAGCATTCCTCAATAACAGATAAATACACATACATTACCAGGAAAGTCCAGGAATAGAGCATTTTCTCCCTCATGGAGAGGGTCAGGTAGGCAAGTATACGTCACAACTGAGATGCATTTTCGACAAAAAAGATGCAAAAAAACAACAACGCTAGCAGAGTCTTAAAGGACCTGGCGAGCTATTAGGGGCTCTTTGGTGTGACTGCAGCAAAGATGTTGGAGAACGCATCTGTAGTTACATTGTGACCTTTTTTCACTCTCCTTCTCTCAGAGCCCATGGGGGTCATTCCGCCCTATGGGCTCTGGGAGAAGGAGAGCGAAAAAAGGTCACATTGCTGTAGAGAGGGAATTTGTGTTGCAGTCTGTTCATGACGCATTTACATGGTTTTTTGTTTATCCCCTGTTCTGGTTTCTTATTCCTCATATAGGTGCCTGAAGTAAGTTTTGGCTGCCATATTTTCTACTAATGGTCTCCATAGGATGCCCCTCTTCCTTTAACTGAGAAGTGGTTTAAAGTGATATACATAATACTATTTAATCTTCCAGCATATTGGAGTTGTATACTCTTTATTGTATTATAGTCAGGGCCGGCCCTAACCATTGCGCCATCTGATCTGACAGTCACTGACCGCAGTAGCCTGGAGTTATTAAGGTATTATTTCAAGATTCAGCAGCTGCCAGAGAAATACTGGTTGATAAAGATATGTGGGACCGCTCGGATATACCCCTTATGTGAAGTGAGATGATCTGCAAGCTATCCCAATGCAGACATCTCATAGCTATAACATGCACTTTTAAAGTTGCCACCAATGAAAGACATACGGCACCACTTTGCTTTTTAAATAAGAGGCATAGATTGCTTATATAATAATAACTAGGTGATTCATCGAGCCCTACGGGTGCTCTTCACGCTGTCGCAAGGGGCTCCGCCCCTTTAACCCTTGCACGCCCTCGGGGCGTTCAACATTTTTATTATATGGAGTCATACCTCCAAGCATAATTTTGTGAGTGGTTAAATATTGCACGGTCAAAGGGCGGGCGATAATTAACGGTCCATAGCCCCTTGCGACGGCGTGAACAGCACACACAGGGCAGCGTGTGTGCGTGTGGCTATGGGGCAGGGTGTGTGTGTGTGCGGCTATGGGACAAAGCGTGTGTGCGGCTATGGGGCAGCATGTGTGCGGCAATGGGGCAGCGTGTGTGTGTGTAAGGCTATGAGGCAGCATGTGTGTATGCGGCTATGGGGTAGCGTATGTGTGTGTGTGTGTGTGTGTGTGTGTGTGTGTGTGTGTGTGTGTGTGTGTGGCTATGGGTCAGCGTATGTGTATGTGGCTATGGAACAGTGTGTGTGTGTGTGTGTGTGTGTGTGTGTGTGTGTGTGTGTGTGTGTGTGTGTGTGTGTGCGGCTATGGGGACAGCATGTGTGTGGCTATGGGGCAGCATGTGTGTGTGTGCGGCTATGGGGCAGCGTGTGTGTATGCGGCTATGGGGCAGTGTGTGTATGCAGCTATGGGGCAGTGTGTGTGTGTGCAGCTATGGGACAGTGTGTGTGTGTGTGTGTGCGGCTATGGGGCAGCGTGTGTGTGTGAGGCTATGGGGCAGTGTGTGTATGTGGCTATGGGGCAGTGTGTGTGTGTGGGTGCGGCTATGGGTCAGCGTGTGTGTGTGGCAGTGTGTGTGTGTGCGGCTATGGGGCAGCGTGTGTGTGTGAGGCTATGGGGCAGTGTGTGTATGTGGCTATGGGGCAGTGTGTGTGTGTGTGTGTGTGTGTGTGTGTGTGTGTGTGTGTGTGTGTGTGTGTGTGGGTGCGGCTATGGGTCAGCGTGTGTGTGTGGCAGTGTGTATGTGTGTGTGTGTGCGGCTATGGGGCAGCGTGTGTGCGGCATAGGACAGTGTGTGTGTGTGTGTGTGTGTGTGTGTGTGTGTGTGTGTGCGGCTATGGGGCAGCGTGTGTGTGTGAGGCTATGGGGCAGTGTGTGTATGTGGCTATGGGGCAGTGTGTGTGTGTGTGGGTGCGGCTATGGGTCAGCGTGTGTGTGTGGCAGTGTGTGTGTGTGTGTGTGCGGCTATGGGGCAGCGTGTGTATGTGGCTATGGGGCAGTGTGTGTGTGTGTGTGTGTGTGTGTGTGTGTGTGTGTGTGTGTGTGTGTGTGGGTTCGGCTATGGGTCAGCGTGTGTTTCTGGCAGTGTGTGTGTGTGCAGCTATGGGGCAGTGTATGTGTGTGTGGCTATGGGGCAGCGTGTGTGTAAATTGGAGACAGCCAGAGCAGCAGAGATGGGGGCAGAACAGAACATACAGAGCACCAGGGTAAGATGGTAATACAGGTAGAGCAGCCCCAGATGTTACACTGACCTGTAGCATTCCTCATCCTCTCCAGCTCCATTTTTCTCAGGGCCAGCTCGTAACTCTGAGTTACTGGGGGTGAATGGGTGACCATAAGTGAGGGTGGGGCTTAAGGTGTCCTGGGTGGGCGGGGCTTAAGGTGCCACATATGGGCGGGGCTTCAGCAGCCACAGGCAAATGGGATGAACTTTACATGTGGCTGGCCCTCCCCTTCTCCAGTACACTACGGCTGTGACCAGTGTAGAGAGATACACTGGGCCTGAGGCGCCCAGGCGTGTCTCTCTCAGCGTGAGTACTGGTTGCAGGGGAACTTCGGGCCCTGGAGTTACCCCCCGGCACACACACTGTAAAGCCACCTGCAGAACTTTGCCTCCCGCCCATCCCGTGTCCCCCCCCTGCCGCCTGTAAAGGCATCCGCAGCACTCACTGACACGTTCATCACTTCAGCGAGTCTTCTCCCAGGCCGCGGCGCGCACCTGTCACACTGCTCTCCCCTGGGCTCCTCTAGTCTCTTCCACTCCCTGCTGATCAGTCATGTGTGCCACTATGGAGGAGGAGGGCTACACTGTGACTGACAGCGGAGAAAGACTGTGTGGGTGTGAGCCAGTGCTGGTCCCAGCGGCAGCTGTCCAATCAGTGTGAGCTGACAGGCTGCTGGGGCCGGGCCAGTTCAGCTTCACACAGTGTCGGACTGGGGCATGAAGGGCCCACCGGGGGGAATGCAGCTATAGGGGCACATACTTAGGGGTGTGGCCAGCCTACAAAGGGGTTGTGGCCAGCCTCCACAGAGGCTTGAAATACACAATAGTTAGTGCAGTGTAATGCAACATATCTACCAGGTATAATACAAGTGCACAGTCCGGAACCTGATCCTTAGAGGAAGGAGTGGGCCCTCAGGCAGTGGGGCCTACCGGTGGTTTCCCTGGTACCCCTGCGGGCCAGTCCGACCCTGGCCTCACGTGTACTTTGCAGCGCTGATCCTTGGCTGCGGCGTGCGAGGGTGCCGCAGGTGGGGGAGGGGCGGGTGCATCAACTACAGACCAGACAGTAAAAGGATCATGCCCTGCATCCAGCCACCTCTCCCATATATTTGGGCTGATCTGTGACTCTATGACTCTGACTCCACCCAGCACTGTGACTCCGCCCAGCGTTATACACACAGTCACTCTTGTCAGGTCCGGGTGTTTTTGTGAATCCGTTAACCCTGGACCAACCACAGGTGTAGGTGCTGGGGTATGAAGAAAGCAGGGAGGACGAAGAAAGTTCCGTTTCATATATTTATTGAAAATAACAATTCAGTAAATGTTAAATGACAAGTTGTTAATCATCATATTGTACTGACGTATTGCATGAATGGTAAAAATAATATGCAGGATAAATCTTAAAGAAAAAATAAAAGAAATGTTCATGGAACTGCGTTTAAAACAGACTTGAATGAATGTTGAATTGTCCAAATATAAACAAGCTTTGATGCTAAACTGTAGAGTGTGTTTAACTGGGTAATGCAGACATGAAGAAATAACTGTAAGGATTTGCAATGAAGTTTTGAGAGTTAACTGAGAGACTGTGAAGAATTATCCTTGCTATGGCAACATAGAAAATAAAAGTACTGAATTGGGTTACTTGCGAGTTCCGGAGATCACTGTGAAACTGTAGCAGATGACAAGGTGATGAACGGGTTAAATGCAGAGTAGAACAAACGAACAGCTGAGGGTAGTGGAATCCTCCAAACTTTGTATGTTTGAAAGCAGGTAGACAAGGTAACCTCATGCAAGACTCTGGGAATCCAACTTTTTCCAGTAGGTGTGTGATTAACTGACAGCACAGTGGGGAGCCGGTGGATCTTTTAGCAGTGAAGGCTGCAGATGGACCTCTGAGAACGGAGGCGATATCTGGACCACGGGAATCACACAGGAATGCACGGAGGGAGCTCAGAGCTAGGGCATAGCGTTGATACAACAAAGCACTGGCCCAGAGTAACGTAATCCCAGCCTACTTAAAGGCAGCACAAGCATGGGATTGGCTTACACCTACCCACAGGTGTTTTCACAAGTGCTCTGTATTACTTATTTGGTCTCCAACATGGCCACCTCATATACAGCAGACACACCGCAGTGCCTTAGGCCATTTGGTCCCCGCACTCCCAGTTCCCAGACTCTGCATTACCTGTGCCACTGATCACGCCGCGTCCCCACACGGCCGCACAGCACCGCGAGCAACCCCACTGGCAACGGATGAACCCCAGAACCCGCAGAGGTGAGAGACCGGTTCGTGACAGTACCCCCTCTTCTAAGGGTGGTCTCCGAACACCTTTGAACTTTATCAGGATTTTTGGAGAAGTATTTCTGTACCAATCTTGGAGCATGAACATCTTCAGTAAAAACCCAGGATCTCTCCTCCGGACCGTAATCCTTCCAGTCGACCAAAAACTGTAAACGTCCATATCGGGAACGTGAGTCCACAATCTCTTTAACTTCAAATTCCTCATCCTGCAAAGAGTGAACTTTAGGAGATTTGGACTGGGTAGTACGGAACTTATTGAGAATCAAAGGCTTCAATAAAGATGTATGAAAGGCGTTAGGAATTCTCAAAGACGGTGGCAACTTGACTTTGTATGACACAGGGTTGAGTACCTTTACAATGGGAAATGGACCAATAAACTTGGGAGCAAATTTCTTAGAAGGAACTTTGAACCTGAGATTGCGAGTAGAAATCCAAACTTGGTCTCCCACCTTGTGTTAGGCGCCGGGGTCCGCTCGTCTGCGCGGCCCGGCGCCTAGCAACCAGGGACGCCGTGCGCGTACAGCCGCCGGCTCCCTGGCAACGCTAGACGCCGGGCGCGCAGAGCCGCACGGACCCTAGCAATGGGGACGCCACAGGCGGACCGCGTTCCCCGTTGCTGGGTCCATTTGAAATTATAGTGCACCTGTTCTCTAGCCGTGCAGCAAGGCAGCTGCACGGCATTTATGCTAATCAGCTCTGTCAGCAGCTGATTGGAGGACTCCTGTTTAAATACACTCTCAGGGCTTCTCACAGATGCCGGTAATAGCTTCCTGCATGCTGTCTTTGTTTGCTGAGAGTCTGTTTCCAGTCCTGCTGTATCCGGTCGTTCCAGTCTTCTGAAGTCCTGTACTCGGGAGTTGTGATCTCGTCCCTGGAGTCCTGACTGATCACCGTTTAACATCCAGTGGTGTTCGTGAGTCGCGGCTTTGCCGTGTGTAGCGGCTTGGCCGCTTTACCCTTTATTATTTGTGTTTGGAGCATTTTGCGGAGGGTTCCGCTTCCACAGGTCCACTCTGGTATCCGGCGGTGCTGGGTAGGAGTATTGGACAAGTGGATTTTGGTTGTCTTTTTCCCTGGCGGTTTTTCCGCACATACTTTAGGTTTTGTTAGTTAGCTCATAGCCCCTGGCCTGTTTGTTAGTTAGAGGTCCTCTTGTTATCATTCTGCCTCGGATTTCCCTTTGTCTCTCATTGAGACCGGGGGGCACCGGAGTTGGGCAGACATAATCCGCCCTTCAAACGTGGCTGCCAAGGGCTCAAGAAACCATAGTCTCGCAAGGGATTTCCGATAGCACGGGTGAGACAACAGAGTTAGGGCGCCAGGGGCTATTATTCTTTCCTGCTCCCGTTACCAGCATTCCATTCCAGTGCTCCGGTCATTGTCATAAGATCTCCTCTGGCCAGGAGTGCTGGAATCATAACATTATTACCGGCCCATACCAAAACTTAAAATTAAACGGGGTTAATTTTTTCTCATTCAGTTTTGTGAGAGTTTATCGGCCTCATGAATCCAACAGGTTTAGGGCCAAATCCTGGTCAGCTCTTAGTCAGCCAGATTCAAGAACTTACTCAGATGGTTCAGGATCTTTCTCTTCGGGTGAAGTCGCAGGAAGATCTTTTGCGAGCTTCCCCGAGGGTAGTCCCTGAACCAAAGATGCATTTGCCTGACCGTTTTTCTGGTGATAGGAAAGAGTTTTTTTAATTTTAAAGAATCCTGTAAACTTTATTTTCGTTTAAGACCAATTTCCTCGGGTACTGAATCTCAGCGGGTCGGGTTTGTGGTTTCTTTGCTCCAGGGGGATCCTCAGACCTGGGCATTTGGTTTGAAGGCAGAGGATCCGGCATTGTTGTCAGTGGACGCTTTTTTTGGGTCTTTAGGGCTCTTGTATGATGACCCTGATAGAGAGGCATCCGCTGAAAGTCAGTTGCGCGCTCTCAGATAGGGTAGAAATCCTGCAGAGGTTTATTGTACGGAGTTTCGCCGTTGGTCGAACGACTGTGGCTGGAATGACCCAGCCCTGCGCAGTCAGTTTCGCCTCGGCTTATCGGAGTCTATAAAAGACAGTCTCCTTCAGTACCCCATTCCTGAGACTCTCGATAAACTCATGGAGCTTTCTATTAAGATTGATCGTCGTCTCAGAGAGCGGAGGGCTGAAAAAGGAGCACCTGTAAGGTCAAGTCCATGTGTATATTCCATTCCTGAAGACGTAGAGGAGCCCATGCAGATGGGTCTCACCCGGCTGTCTCCTGAAGAAAGAGCCAGAAGGCAAAATTCTGGTCTTTGTCTGTACTGTGGGGGTAAGGGACATTTTGCTCGTAATTGTCCGAACAAGTCGGGAAACGCCTTGACCAGGTGAATTGTGAGGGGGTTCACCTAGGTCTGCAGCTTATCTCCTCGAATAACTCCCTTTTAGTCCCAGCTAAGGTTTCCTTTGGCAGCCTCAGTTCTTCGGTGTCGGCTTTTGTTGACAGTGGAGCTGCAGGAAATTTTATGGATTTAACTTGGGCTAAGGCCTTAGGCATTCCTCAGTTACCTTTGGGTAGGTGTGTCACCATGCATGGCTTAGATGGGAGTCCACTGTCCAATGGGGTTATTTCCCTCTGTACACCCCCTGTATTACTTACAGTAGGAGCTCTACATTCTGAAAAAATCGAGTTCTTCCTTACTCATTGCCCAGCAGTTCCAGTAGTTCTGGGTCACCCTTGGCTGGCCTTTCATAATCCCACCATTGATTGGCGGTCGGGGGAGATTTCACAATGGGGTACCTTTTGTGATAAGGAATGTATTACGTTTCCAGTCAGAATAGCAGCTGCCATTCCTGAACTCATTCCTGTGGAATACCAGGAATTTGCTGATGTGTTTTCCAAGGGCAATGCGGACATTCTGCCTCCCCATCGGCCTTATGATTGTGCTATTGAGCTAATTCCTGGTGCCGCATTGCCAAAGGGAAGGTTATATGCTTTATCCGGGCCAGAAACTGCGGCCATGAATGATTATGTTAAGGAGAGCCTAGGGAAAGGATTTATTAGACCATCAAAATCTCCTTTAAGTGCAGGCTTCTTCTTTGTGGAGAAAAAGGATGGCTCGCTTAGACCTTGCATTGACTTTAGAGCCCTGAATAAGATCTCAGTTAAAAATACTTATCCTTTGCCGCTGATTTCTGTTCTCTTTGATCAGTTACGTTCGGCTGTGATTTTTTTCTAAAATTGACCTAAGAGGAGCATACAACCTCATCCGAATCAAATCTGGAGATGAGTGGAAGACGGCCTTCAGTACTCAGTCGGGTCACTACGAGTACCTGGTGATGCCGTTCGGCTTGTCTAACGCTCCAGCAGTTTTTCAGGACCTCATTAACGATGTGCTATGTGATTTCCTAGGGAAATTCGTGGTCGTTTACTTAGACGACATCCTGATTTATTCTGAGTCAATGGAACAACATGTTACCCAGGTGCGTCAGGTTCTTCAAAAGTTACGTGAGAATCATTTATATGCCAAGCTGGAGAAATGTGAGTTTCATGTCACGGAGGTATCTTTTTTAGGGTACATTATTTCCCCTCGGGATTTTTCATGGAACCTAAGAAGCTCCAGGCCATCCTTAGTTGGGCGCAACCCACCAATTTAAAAGCAATTCAGCGCTTTTTAGGGTTTGCGAATTATTATAGGAGGTTCATTCATTCTTTTTCTGACCTGGTTGCTCCCATTGTAGCTCTGACAAAGAAAGGAGCAGATCCTACCAACTGGTCGCGTGAAGCTGAGTTGTCCTTTCGGGCCTTGAAACAAGCCTTTGTCTCGGCTCCAGTCCTCAGACATCCCAATCCGGAATTGCCCTTTGTTGTGGAGGTTGATGCCTCGGAGGTTGGAGTGGGGGCTATCCTATCTCAAAAGGATCCGGAGTCTCTGGAACTACATCCTTGTGCCTTTATGTCCAGGAAATTCTCCTCCGCTGAATCCAACTATGACGTTGGTAATCGGGAGTTACTGGCAATAAAGTGGGCTTTCGAGGAGTGGAGGCATTGGCTGGAGGGAGCAAAACATACTATTTCAGTATTGACTGACCATAAAAACCTGCAATACATCGAATCAGCTAAGCGGCTGAATGCCCGGCAGGCTCGTTGGGCTTTATTTTTTACTCGTTTCAAATTTATAATCACTTTCAGGCCTGGTTCCAAGAATACCAAGGCTGATGCCCTGTCACGCAGCTTTCTTCCGGTTCACAATAACAGTCCTGTTACTCCCATACTTCCATCTTCGGTCATTTGGGCAGGCCTCACACAAGATTTATTTACCCAGTTAAAACAGCTTCAACACCAAGCTCCTGGAAATACTCCTGCTGGTCGTCTTTACGTTCCTGAGTTTTTGAGAGCTACTGTTTTGACTGAATTCCATGATAACAAAGTTTCCGGGCATCCGGGGATCTCTAAGACTTTGGAGTTAATCTCCCGCTCAGTATGGTGGCCTGGTCTTTCTAAAGACGTTAAGGAGTTTGTTTTTTCATGTCAGGTTTGAGCACAGCATAAGGTTCCCCGTTCCTTGCCTATCGGGCAACTTATGCCCTTAAATGTCCCTCTCAAGCCATGGTCTCATATTTCCATGGATTTTGTGGTAGACCTTCCCCTTTCAGCCGGATTCCGAGTCATATGGGTGGTAGTGGACCGTTTTAGCAAGATGGCTCATTTCATTGCTCTTCCCCGACTGCCATCTGCCCAAGGATTGGCAGTTTTGTTTCTCCGCCATGTTTTCAGACTTCATGGGTTGCCCACTGATATTGTTTCTGATCGGGGTCCACAATTCATCGCACAATTCTGGAAGTGTTTTTGTGCTTCATTAAAGATGAAATTGTCGTTAACATCCGGTTACCACCCACAATCCAACGGGCAAACCGAGCGAGTTAACCAATCATTGAAACAGTATTTGCGTTTGTATTCAGCCAAACTCCAGAATGATTGGTCCGAGTTTCTTTCGTTGGCGGAGTTTGCTTACAATAATTCTTGTCATTCCTCCACTAATGTGTCTCCATTCTTTTCAGTTTTTGGTTTTCACCCCAGAGCGAATTCTTTTTTTCATCATTCCTCAGTTTCCTCGCTAACCTTAACCTCCCATCTCAGAGCCATTTGGAAAAAAGTGCACCTTGCTCTCAGAAAAGCGGCCTTTCGAGAGAAATGTTTTTCTGACAGGCTCCGACGTCCTTGCGCTTTTAAGGTGGGAGATAGAGTATGGTTGTCGACTCGTAACATCAGGCTTCGACAATCCTCGGCTAGATTGGGACCCAAATTTATTGGACCATTTCTTATTATTAAAAAAATCAACCCAGTTGCTTTCCGGTTACGTTTACCAAGATCTCTCAGGATTGGAAATACGTTTCATTGCTCCCTGTTGAAACCATACGTTTCTTCCAGTAGATTTCCTCGGAGGATCTCTCAGGGTAGATCTCCGGTGGATGTACAGGGACAACAGGAGTTCTTGGTGGAGAAGGTTCTCGATTCCAAATTGTCCCGGGGCCGGCTTTATTTTCTGGTTCACTGGAGAGGCTATGGTCCGGAGGAAAGGTCTTGGGTCCTGGATAAGGATCTTCATGCCCCGAGGCTCAAGAGGGCATTTTTTCGGGAATTTCCTCGGAAACCTTAGGTTCCTCAAGGGGGGGGTACTGTTAGGCGCCGGGGTCCGCTCGTCTGCGCGGCCCGGCGCCTAGCAACCAGGGACGCCGTGCGCGTACAGCCGCCGGCTCCCTGGCAACGCTAGACGCCGGGCGCGCTGAGCCGCACGGACCCTAGCAACGGGGACGCCACTGGCGGACCGCGTTCCCCGTTGCTGGGTACATTTGAAATTATAGTGCACCTGTTCTCTAGCCGTGCAGCAAGGCAGCTGCACGGCATTTATGCTAATCAGCTCTGTCAGCAGCTGATTGGAGGACTCCTGTTTAAATACACTCTCAGGGCTTCTCACAGAAGCCGGTAATAGCTTCCTGCATGCTGTCTTTGTTTGCTGAGAGTCTGTTTCCAGTCCTGCTGTATCCGGTCGTTCCAGTCTTCTGAAGTCCTGTACTCGGGAGTTGTCATCTCGTCCCTGGAGTCCTGACTGATCACCGTTTAACATCCAGTGGTGTTCGTGAGTCGCGGCTTGGCCGCTTTACCCTTTATTATTTGTGTTTGGAGCATTTTACGGAGGGTTCCGCTTCCACAGGTCCACTCTGGTATCCGGCGGTGCTGGGTAGGAGTATTGGACAAGTGGATTTTGGTTCTTTTTCCCTGGCGGTTTTTCCGCACATACTTTAGGTTTTGTTAGTTAGCTCGTAGCCCCTGGCCTGTTTGTTAGTTAGAGGTCCTCTTGTTATCATTCTGCCTCGGATTTCCCTTTGTCTCTCATTGAGACCGGGGGGCACCGGAGTTGGGCAGACATAATCCGCCCTTCAAACGTGGCTGCCAAGGGCTCAAGAAACCATAGTCTCGCAAGGGATTTCCGATAGCACGGGTGAGACAACAGAGTTAGGGCGCCAGGGGCTATTATTCTTTCCTGCTCCCGTTACCAGCATTCCATTCCAGTGCTCCGGTCATTGTCATAAGATCTCCTCTGGCCAGGAGTGCTGGAATCATAACACCTTGTAATTCGGTACAGCTTTACGTTTTCTATCTGCAAAAGATTTATAACGAGCGGAAGTTTTGACCAATGACTTACGCACACAACTCCAGATTCTAGATAGACGTTGAAGCTCTTGATCTGCTGCTGGAACCTCTAGGGCTGGCAACGGATGGAACTCTGGCACACGAGGATGAAAGCCGAAGTTAATATAAAAGGGTGTAGATTCTGAAGACGAATGGAAGAGATTATTATGAGCAAATTCTGCCAAAGGAAGGTAGTCAACCCAGTCATCCTGTGAGGACGATATATATAGCCGGAGAAATGTTTCAAGGTCCTGGTTTACTCTCTCAGTTTGTCCATCTGTCTGAGGATGATATGCAGAAGAAAAATTCAACTTGACATTTAAAGATGAACAAAGCGACCTCCAAAACTTGGCCACAAACTGTGTTCCCCGATCAGAGACGATCTCTCGAGGAAGGCCATGCAACTTGAAGATTTCAGAAATGAACAATCTGGCTAGTAAAGGGGCTGATGGTAATCCAGTTAAAGGGATGAAATGTGCCATTTTCGAGAATCGATCCACTATCACCCAAATGGTATTTCGCCCTTTTGATGGAGGTAGATCGGTCACGAAATCCATTGAGATATGAGTCCATGGTTGTTTGGGTATAGATAATGGATGTAATAAACCTGGTGGAGAACTTCTTGGACTCTTATGTTGGGCACATTTAGGACATGCTGCTATAAACTCTTGAACATCGGCTTAGAGACGTGGCCACCAATAAGACTGTTGAATAAATTTGAGAGTCTTTAGAACCCCGGGGTGACCCATGAAGGAAGAGGAATGAGCCCAGGTAAGCAGCCGTTTTCGAAGATTTGTGGCGACAAAGGTTTTGCCAGGCGGAGGAACCGGAGAGGTTCGAGTCATTAAAAAGGACGTAGGATTCACAATGGCTTGATTCGTGGTAGCATCATTTAATTCAGAAGAAGCAAAGGACCGAGAAAGGGCATCTGCCTTTTTGTTCTGAGACCCTGGACGATAGGTGAGCTTGAAATTAAATCGTGTGAAGAAAAGCGCCCATCGAGCTTGTCGTGGATTCAAGCACTGAGCTGACTGCAGATATAGAAGATTCTTATGATCAGTATATACTGTAATGCGATGTTGTGCTCCTTCTAGAAGGTATCTCCACTCCTCAAATGCCAACTTGATGGCAAGTAATTCTTGCTCACCGATTGCATAATTACATTCAGCCGGGAGGAACTTACGGGAGAAATATCCGCAGGGATGGACCTTTTTATCCTCAAAGACTTGTGACAACACTGCTCCTACTGCTTCTGTAGATGCATCCACCTCTAGTAGAAAGGGACGGTTCAAATCAGGCTGTCGAAGAATGGGGGCTGACACAAAGGCTTGCTTTAAATCAGAGAAGGCTTTGATTGCTTCAGAAGACCAGTTCGTAGGATTTGTTCCCTTGCGAGTTAAGGCTGTGATGGGAGCAGCTAACGTAGAATAATTCTTAATGAATCTCCTATAGAAATTAGCAAAGCCAAGAAATCGCTGAATCCCCTTGAGAGTTGTAGGAGTGGACCAATCTCGGATAGCTTGTACCTTACCAGGATCCATACATAGCTCTGATCCAGAAATGATGTAACCAAGGAACGGTATGGAAGATACTTCAAAAGTGCACTTCTCTAACTTACAATAAAGTTGATTTTTCCTCAGACGTGTCAGTACCTCTTTAACTTGGTGACGGTGAGACTTT
Organism: Pseudophryne corroboree; assembly: GCF_028390025.1. Classification (NCBI taxonomy): domain Eukaryota; kingdom Metazoa; phylum Chordata; class Amphibia; order Anura; family Myobatrachidae; genus Pseudophryne; species Pseudophryne corroboree. Next base: position 775,030,599 of record NC_086447.1, on the reverse strand, counting down.
AGATCCTTAGAGAATATTAGGATATCATCCAGGTACACTACTAGACACTTGTAGAGAAGATCACGAAAAAGTTCATTCACATAGCTTTGGAAAACTGCAGGCGCATTACAAAGACCAAAAGGCATCACAAGGTATTCGTAATGCCCATCCCGGGTATTAAAAGCCGTTTTCCACTCGTCCCCTGCCCGGATGCAGATTAAATTGTAGGCCCCTCGGAGATCCAATTTTGTAAACACAGTAGCTCCCTTTACCCGGTCAAATAATTCTGGAATTAAGGGTAATGGGTACTTGTTCTTCACAGTGATCTCATTCAGTCCACGGTAATCTATGCATGGTCGTAACCCACCATCCTTCTTCTTAACGAAGAAGAATCCAGCTCCTGCAGGTGAAGAAGATGGTCTGATAAATCCTTTGGTTAGATTTTCCTGTATATAATCAGACATAGCTTGAGTCTCTGGGATGGATAGCGGATAAATTCGTCCCCTAGGAGGGGTTTTGCCCGGAACCAAGACGATTGGGCAGTCCCATTCGCGATGAGGGGGTAGAGAGTCTGCTGCTTGTTTACTGAAAACATCCACAAAGGATTGATACACCGGAGGCAGGTCGAGAAGGCTAATTGACCGGAGAGGTACAATTGAGGCTAAACAGTCCTTGGTACAAGATTTACCCCATGAAAGGACTTCCATGGTTTGCCAATTAAATTGTGGATTATGTTTCTGTAGCCAAGGTAAACCAAGTATCACATCATGAGAGGCTTTGGGAATCACGTAGAAGGAGATGTATTCGGAATGGAGCACACCAACTTTCATCTTGAGACATACGGTTCAAAGAGTAATTATACCATCTGGAAATCGACTTCCATCCACTGCTGTAACAGCAACTGCTGCTTCCAGAGGCATGGTTTGAACTTTAGACCGTAAGATAAAGGCTGAGGAGATTAAGTTCTCGGCTGCCCCGGAATCTAGGAGGGCTGAAACTTTCACTGTAGAACTTGGAACTTCTAATTGAATAGACAAGGTTGGCTCTTTCCCAGAACGTGATTCTAAAGTAACTCCTAGCTTAACCTCCCTTGAATAAGCTAGGAGCGAGAGTTTCCCGGCCGGAGTTTGCAGAATTTTTTTTTTTTTCAAATTATTTTTATTATAATCTCATACCATACAGAGTAGATATACAGCATTTCGAGACATCAAATGGAATATATAGTTAGCATTGTACAACATAATATGCACTATATATAAGCCTCTTGACAAAAGACAGGAAGTTATAGATTATTCAGTTTCATATAAAACCTGGTAGAGATCAAAGCATATTTTCAAACTTTTCTCCACATAAAACCTTTATACCCTTCCAAGAAAGGTAACTTATGTATAACTAAGGATATCAGGGAATCCAAGCGGAGCAGACTATAGATGAAAAGGGGTGGTTTAAACATCAGTTCTCCGCCAATATGGACAAAGTATTTCAAATTCCCTAAACATATACATAATACCTAAAACATAAGAAAATAAACTAACATGTAATGCCTACTATGGGACACGGGCCGTCGATCCATCCACAGAGCAATCTTCCCATATCGGGGGTCCATATTTCTAGTCAACCCGGTAGACGATTGAATATAGAACGGAGTGGAGGAGGGATCCGGAAAAAGGAAAGGAGAGAGGGCAAATCAGATGTTCAAGGGGTTAGGTTGGGCTAAAGTGTGGAGGAGGTACCATGAGGTAGATTGAAAGCATTTATCAATGGCTTGTTTAGTGTGTAAGGGGAGTGTCAAAATGTATGTGTCCCAACATTGGAACAAGGCAGGGGTGAGCCTCTCCTTATGGATAGAGGCCTCCAGCCAGTCCATAGTGAATAGAAAAAATAATCTAGAGGTCACCATCGAAAGATTAGGAGGTATGTTGTGGATCCATTGTTGTAGGATTGCCTTCCTGCCAGCCGCAGATAATATCATAAGTAGTTTTTTGTTAGACCTGGGGATGTCTGGCTGGTCAGTCAAACACCCAAACAATGCCCAAGAAACAGTGCAACTAAAGGATATGCCTAAGGAAGTGGTTCCATAATGATGTACCTCATGCCAAAACTGTGACACCAGAGCGCAGTCCCAGAAGCAATGGAAGAGGTCGGCCCCCTCCATTGAGCATTTAGTGCATTTGCTGTCTTCTGAGATGCCCATCAAAGATCGGCGTTTAGGTGAGATGTATGCCCTATGGAGCATTTTATAGGCCATCTCTTGATAGGAGCTTGCAGGGATAAGTTTTAGGGTGAGTTGAAAGTGATTTAGGAGGGATTCAGGGGTTACCGTTGAAATGTGGGAGGACCATTGGGACAGCTCTGGAAGGTCCGTGTCAGGGATAAGTTCATGACGAATACGTGTATAAATGGTTGATATAGAGTAACATGTTGATTGGAGTAATGTATCTAGAGAGTTAAGAAAGTCGTTCCCCGTCAATTTAGAAAGTACATTTTTTAGATAATGTATTGCCTGGAAGTAGGCAAACTCGTGGTGAGGGGGCAGGCCATATTTTTCTCGTGCCTCTGCGAAAGACAGCGGGATACGAGAGGAATTAAGCAAGTTGCGCAGGTTGCGGATACCAAGAGAGTGCCAGGCAATGAAGGGTTGCAGAGCCTCTCCCTCCTGAAATTCCAGGTTGCCTATAAGGGGCATTGAAAGTGAGTATAGGTGTTGAAGTTTGAGAGATTTCCTCGCCATTTTCCACGCCTGTATTATGGGGAGTAGTAACGAATTAGTGGTGATATGTAGCGCCAACTTGGAGGGTTTGGCATGGAGGAGATAACTGAGGGATAAGGGAGCGCAAAGTTGAGAGTCTAGGCTGGAGTCCGTGTAGTAATTATTGTCTCCAAGCCAGTCCATAGCAATGCGGAGGAGGCACGCAAGATTGTATTGTTTAACATCAGGTAGACAATTTTTTCATGCTAATCCTTGAACGTTTACCAGCCCAGATGAATCTGGAGATAGAGGTATTCAGAGAAGATATATCCGACTTGGATAATAGAAGGGGGGTCATCTGTAGAACATAGAGGAGTTTTGGGAAGCTGGCCATCTTAAATAGGTTACATCTCCCTAGCATGTTAAGGGGGAGGGATTGCCAGAGACCAAGTTCGGTTCTAATCTTATGGAGGACCGGGGTGATATTAAGCCTATACAGGTGGCAGGGGTGGGTAGGGAGTGCAACGCCTAGATATGTAATATGTGTATTCGCCCATTTAAAGGGAAAATTGGTCCCCCAACCCAGTCTCGCCTGTCCATATATGGCTAGTGCCTCCGACTTACTGTAATTAATGGAAAACCCTGCAAAAGAGGAGAAACGATCAATCACAGCAGTCAGCTGTGGGATCGTACGGTGAGGAGGAGGTCATCTGCGAATGCCACCACCCGTAATTCCTGTGTACCCACCTCGATGCCCCCATAGTTTTTGTGTAACAGAATGTGGCGTATAAGAGGTTCTAATGCTAGATCAAAAAGGAGGGGAGATAAGGGGCATCCTTGTCTAGTGCCTCTTTCCAACGTGAAGGGTGGAGATGTCACATTGTTGACTAAGACCTGTGCCATTGGGTTATTGTACAAGGTCTGTACCAAGTTGCAAAACGCTGCGCCGAATCCCTGGTGGGCGAGTACTCGGGATAGGTGAGGCCAGGCAATTTTACCAAACGCCTTCTCTGCGTCCAAATTCACAATGATGTTGTTTTTGGCCTGATTGAAGCGGGTGTGAGATATCGCAGTCAGGGCCGCCCGCACTCCTCGTGTGGATTGTCTACCCTTGACAAACCCCATCTGCGCGGGTGAGATAAGGCGGGGTAGGTAGGCTTGCAACCTATTAGCTATGATTTTGGTCAATATTTTAAAGTCCTGATTGAGGAGTGAAATGGGGCGGTATGACCCTACTTGGGCAGGTTCTTTACCCGGTTTTGCGAGTACTATAAGCTTGGCTTCGTTAAAATGGAGGGGAGTCTCCCCTGTTGTTAGGATGTGGTTATATAATTGTGTTAATGTAGGGAGTATATCGGCATCCAGCATCTTATAAAATTCGGCACTGAAGCCGTCAGGGCCAGGGCTCTTTCCATTGGGTAAGGACTTGATGGTGGCCCGTACCTCATCGTCAGTTATGGGAGCATCCAGCGCGTCCCTTTCCTCCACCTCCAGCCTTGGTAACTGCGCCTCAGCCATGAATAATTGACCATCAGTTGCGTTATCAATGTCGGCAGTATATAAGGATTTATAGAACCTAATAAAAGCCGAGAAAATGTCAGTGGGATCAGAAAGAACACCTCCAGAGCTGTGCAATGAGTTAACCCACGTTTTGTTTCGGGGGGCCCTAACCAAGTTGGCCAAGAGTCTGACAGACTTGTTCCCCCACCTATGGAACCTGTTCCTGCCGTAATCATAGCTGATCTGGGCCTGTTCGGTGAGAAAGGTATCATAGATTTGTTTTGCCATGAGGTACGTTTCTCTATGAGTAGGATTGTCGCATTGTTTGTAAGTGCGATATGCGAGTGTGAGAGCCGCGCTAAGTTCCTGCAATTTGGTGTTGAATTTCTTACGCTTAGAATTAACATAGGAAATAATATGGCCTCGAAGGACTGCCTTAGAGGCCCCCCAAAAGAGTGGAGTGTTAGATACTTGATCCAAGTTGTCAGTAGTATAATTATGCCAGGAATGTTTGAGATGTAATAAGAAATCCTCTGAGTGTATTAGATATGCTGGGAATCTCCAACATTTAGAAATGTTCTGGGGTAGGGATAAATGTAGGGACAGGGTGATGGGAGCGTGGTCTGAAATAATGATGTCCTTAATTGAGGTGTGGGTGACTTTAAAGAAAAGGTGTTTAGATAGAAATAGATAGTCAATGCGAGAGTGGGTAGAGTGCGGGTGTGAATAAAAAGAATAATCCCGTTGAAGGGGGTGGTGTGTACGCCAAGGGTCCAGTAAGGTAAGTTGAGAGCAAAGAGAGGAAAGCAGAGTAGAAGAGGATCCGGGTTTTTTGGTACTCACCCCCGACCTGTCCATGGATGGATCAACGACCGTGTTGAAATCTCCCCCTAGGATTAAATTTTTGCTGCCCCAGGACAGAACTCTCTGAAGGATATCTGCAAAGAAGAGATTGTTAGATCCAGTGGGTGCATATAAATTCAAAAAGGTATATATCACACTGTCAATGGAGACATCTAGGAGGATAAATCTGCCCTCTGGGTCGATATATTTTTTAAGGATGGAGAATTGAAGATTTCTATGAAAGAGGATGGCAACCCCTCTGGTTTTATTGGTGTAAGGAGCAGATATACATTCCCCAATCCAGGGGGCTTTTAGTGACACAGGGGAATCATGCACCCAGTGTGTTTCTTGTAGGAACACAACTTGGGGGGACAAGCGAGAGAGGTGGGCAGTCACCTTCTTGCGTTTAATGGGGCTGTTGAGACCCTCCACATTCCAAGAAACTATATTGAAATCTAAAAGTGGGGTTGTCACCGGAGTTGAGGTCTGAGTGGCAGCATGGGTAGCCATGCTATCCTACCCTCGTAGATGGAAAGTAGAATATTAAAATCGTATAAGTGAAATGGTGCCCCCCCCTGTCCCAATGAGCAAGGAGGGGCCAACCTATGGAGGATCGAGACACATTATCCCAGCAGGCAGAACGAGCAAACAAACAAACAGACAAAAACATTAAACTAACAAACATGAAACAATGGGAGGTGGAGCCCCCGGCATGTGCAAATAGCATGCCTATATCATATCCCGAACACTGTGTGACCTATTAATCAAGACAAGTATAAAGATATGCAAACGTTAAGTACTGGTGGACAGTCAAGTGTCAGGGTGTGCAAAATGGGCCTTTGCCGCCATCGGATCATCAAAAAAGCATGGTTTCCCATTGACAAAGACCCGAAGACGGGCAGGGTATAATAGTGAGAACTTGACGTTGTCTTCAAATAGTCGCTTGCATATCGGAGCGAACTCTCTGCGCTTGTTGGCGACATGGGTGGAGAAGTCCTGGAAGATAAGCAGCCTTTCACCCTTATAGAGGAGATTCTCTGACTTGCGGTAGTGGTCTAAGAGCTTGGCTTTATCCGCGTAGTTTAGAATCCGTAGGATAACAGGTCTAGGGCGTCCGGCTGAGTCTCTGCGTTCAGGGCCGATCCTATGTGCCCTTTCAATGGCTAGCGATGAGCCCTGAAGATCCATACCTAATTTATCAGGTAGCCAGTTGGATAAAAGGTCCAGCAGTGCATGGCCCCTTACCGACTCAGGTATGCCCACCACCCTCAGGTTATTAAGACGGCTCCGATTTTCCAAATCATCGAGTTTATCAGTAAGGCCTTTAATTTCTGTGGTCTGGGACTTTATAGTAGACTGTGCAGTTTGTAGGTCGTCCTCCAATGTTGAGACCCTCTGTTCAACTTCATCTAGACGGCCACTGTGTTGAGTTAGCTGGGCTAAGGTGGAGTCAATGGCTTCTTTGATGCCCGCCAGTTTTTCGTCTAGGAGAGGTCCGAGAACCGCAGCAATGTCAGTGGGTTTCATCTTAGGCTGTTTAGTAATCGTAGTGTTAGTACGTTTTCTTTGGGAACGAGATCGGGTGGTGGAGCAATCGGAGTCAGAAGAATTTCTGTGGGATGTGTCCTCGCGTGTGCCTGAGATAAGACTAGTTGAGGACATTGGGGTGGACACCAGGAACTTTTCCATATGAGGTCGTCAGAAATAGATATGTAAAATAGAAATAAAGTAGGGCGCAGAGAGTAATTCGATGAGGGTCACATCAGTGTAGGGGAGATCTTGGAAAGTTACATTGCTATGAAGATAGCCGGCATGGCAGGTCGTTGCGGAGCAGATTCACTAGAAATGACGTGTTAGCGGTGTCACAATGTGACACTCCGAAATGTCACAGCCGCGTGATGTATATGTCGAAAGTCTTGAAGTGACGTGGTAAGAGCTAGACATCCACTTCGGTGAGTCTACAGCTTCAGGACACAGCAGATTGCAACAGGGTTGTTGAGGTATCACATCGGTTATTTCAAGATGATATACAATGATGATTCCCCTCCGGCTGTCAGATAGGAGACCTGTGGACAGGCAGGATTATAGGAATAAATGTGTAGTAGCTGCAAATCTGGAAGCAACCACCAGAGGGAGCTCTTGTTATAGCCTATCTCCAGCCATGAAGCAGGATGGGTGCCATGCCAACCCCAAGATGGCCGCCGCCAGTCGATGAGACCAGGTCCCTCCGGAGCTCTCCTGGCTGTTATCTCCCGTCAGCGAGGTGGGGGAGCTGTCAAACGGGTGTATGTGAGGCGGGGGGCAGATGGCAGGCGTCTGTAGAGGCCGGGGATCGGCGAGGCAGCGCAGAAGATGGGGGTTTAGGCGGCGCCAACCACAAGATGGCCGCCGCCCGCCCGTTACATGTGTCCCGGCCACTATCTCCCGCAGGCCGCCCGGTCTCTGGTCCTCCGTGGGGCTTTAGGGGCTTGCTGGGCGAGGTGTCCGACCTCCGGAGAGCTGTTTAGGTGGAGGGGGAAGTCCGTATAATCGCCGCCCCGGGCCTGGTGGTTCTCCGTCCTCACCCCAAAATCGAGGCCCCGGCTTCTGGAACAGAGGTAGGCCGCAATCCGCAGGGGGCAGCGCAGGGCCCCCCCCGACTCCGCAGCCTCGACCTCTGAGTGCAGGGTGGTTCAGCAGGGCTTAGGGGTCTGTGTAGTTATGTATAAGCCCTCAAATATATGCCAGGGGGTCCTTTTAAAAAGTTGCTGGCTGGAGCTCTGCAAAAACCCGACCTCCCTTGGTGCCAGCTAAATAGCCTCGAGTTTGCAGAATTTAACTAAATGTTCGGAGGACCCGCTGTACATGCAGAGGTTACCCTGTCGACGACGAAGTCGTTCCTCCTCTGTGAGGCGAGAGCGCCCAATCTGCATAGGTTCTTCTGTCGTTACCGGAGACTGTGATGAAGAATCTTGTCGAGGCCTAGGATGATAACGTGGACTGGATCGCTCTGCCCTGGATTTCTCTAAACATCGCTCTCTGTAGCGTAGGTCAAGTTTGTTACAGAGAGAAATCAATTCATCCAGTTTAGTTGGCACATCCCGGATAGTTAAATCATCCTTGATTCTCTCTGAAAGTCCATTCCAAAATGCGGCGATCAGGGCCTCCTCATTCCAGTTTAACTCTGAAGACAACGTGCGAAACTGAATAATATATTGACTGACAGGACATAAACCTTGACGTAGACGGAGAATCTCCAAAGATGCTGAGGTGGTTCTGCCTGGTTCGTCAAAGATTCTCCGGAAGGTTGATACGAACTCCTTGTAATTAGAGAGGATAGGATCTCCTCTTTCCCATAATGGTGAAGCCCACTCCAGAGCCTGACCGGAGAGGAGGGCAATAATATATGCAACTTTAGAACGAGCTGATGGGAAACTGGCGGACAACAGTTCGAACTGGATCTCGCATTGATTCAGGAATCCTCTGCAAAGTTTCGGAGTTCCGTCAAACTTACTCGGAGAGGGTAACTGCAAGCGGGACGTAGGCAGCGTCACAGGAGAGGCCATAGTGGTAACTGGAACAACCGGAGTTGGAATCTGGACTTGAAACGTTTTAATAGCCGTATGAAGAATCTCCAAACGATCTGCCATAGTTTGCATAAACTGAACTATTTGTGTCTGTATAGACTCCTGATTTTCCAGACGGGAAAGGATATCTGTCGTAGCACCGCCTCCTGCGAATTGGTCACTTGACCGATCCATGTGGCCAGTGCTTACTGTCAGGTCCAGGTGTTTTTGTGAATCCGTTAACCCTGGACCAACCACAGGTGTAGGTGCTGGGGTATGAAGAAAGCAGGGAGGACGAAGAAAGTTCTGTTTCATATATTTATTGAAAATAACAATTCAGTAAATGTTAAATGACAAGTTGTTAATCATCATATTGTACTGACGTATTGCATGAATGGTAAAAATAATATGCAGGATAAATCTTAAAGAAAAAATAAAAGAAATGTTCATGGAACTGCGTTTAAAACAGACTTGAATGAATGTTGAATTGTCCAAATATAAACAAGCTTTGATGCTAAACTGTAGAGTGTGTTTAACTGGGTAATGCAGACATGAAGAAATAACTGTAAGGATTTGCAATGAAGTTTTGAGAGTTAACTGAGAGACTGTGAAGAATTATCCTTGTTATGGCAACATAGAAAATAAAAGTACTGAATTGGGTTACTTGCGAGTTCCGGAGATCACTGTGAAACTGTAGCAGATGCCAAGGTGATGAACGGGTTAAATGCAGAGTAGAACAAACGAACAGCTGAGGGTAGTGGAATCCTCCAAACTTTGTATGGTTGAAAGCAGGCAGACAAGGTAACCTCATGCAAGACTCTGGGAATCCAACTGTTTCCAGTAGGTGTGTGATTAACTGATAGCACAGCGGGGAGCCGGTGGATCTTTTAGCAGTGAAGGCTGCAGACGGACCTCTGGGAACGGAGGCAATATCTGGACCACGGGAATCACACAGGAATGCACGGAGGGAGCTCAGAGCTAGGGCATAGCGTTGATACAACAAAGCACTGGCCCAGAGTAACGTAATCCCAGCCTACTTAAAGGCAGCACAAGCACGGGATTGGCTTACACCTACCCACAGGTGTTTTCACAAGTGCTCTGTATTACTTATTTGGTCTCCAACATGGCCACCTCCTATACAGCAGACACACCGCAGTGCCTTAGGCCATTTGGTCCCCGCACTCCCAGTTCCCAGACTCTGCATTACCTGTGCCACTGATCACGCCGCGTCCCCACACGGCCGCACAGCACCGCGAGCAACCCCACTGGCAACGGATGAACCCCAGAACCCGCAGAGGTGAGAGACCGGTTTGTGACAACTCTGGGCTAATATATAGGAGATAATAATAATAATAATAATAATAATAATAATGATAATAATAATTTTTCTGCTATAGGAGTCAAGGTGCTTTACAGCCATCAAAGACATAGTATATGGTATTACAGCAAGTAGAAAAACCACACAGAAATATAAAATAAAAGATATCAAGAGAGACCAATAGGTATAATGCAGTGCTGGAGCAGTCATTTTGGGTAATAACTTACATGGGTTATATATTCCATCCACAAAAGGTACCAGGTGAGGTAGCCATGTTGGGCGCACTACGTAGGATTACCCAGGGTGGAATATGTCATGCCTAGAAGAGATGAAACAAAATGTGCTGTTGCAGCGTACATATGCTAGGGGTAGTGTCAAAACATAATCGTCAGATCCATATGTTTTTCATCCCATCCGCGAGCGTACCAGGTGAGGCAGCCATGTATGCCCAGTCGTATATGGGAAAACTAACACAAGTGTAATAGGATATACCTTGTTTGAATACTGTAGATCAGCATGTATCAAAATATAATAGAGCAAAAACCAGTGGCACAAAGGCAGGTTAAGTTCAGGATAAAAGTGAATCCAGCAATACAAAAGATCATACTTATAACAGTGAGAGCATATATGAAGAGGCACATTAAAAATAAAGTAAAATGAAACAACCTGCTGTCGAAGAAGCTGACAGTCCTGATGCAGCTGATACCACGTTCGTCCCTGCGTAGTGGGAATGATTGGGCTTGATGTCCAGGTAGCTGAAGCACGGCCAGGTAGGTTAGTGGGTGGCAGGATGGAGAGCCATATCAGGAAAACTGCCCACCCTGATCCTTTTCCTGGCGCAGTCATGCTGGCTGGTACTAGAGCAGGACAGTGGCTGGGCAGGATTCAGAGAGTGGGTGACAAGATGGTAGCCCTTCAGCAAGGTAGCAAGATGGCGGCCAGGTCCGATCCCTGTGCTATCCCCCCTCGTCTCCCTGCTCACCTGGAGGGGAAGGTGCACACTTAAGAAAGCAGCCGTATATAGATTGCCACGGTCGTCCCCACAGAGGTATGTAATATGCAAGGTTTGGGATTTCAGTCCACTTGGTGAGTAAGCCCGGAGGTGGCTGGGTCCAATCCTTGTAGTTTCCGCTGGAGGAGTAGGCCCTGAGTCGGAGTAAGCCTGATCCCTGTACTTTGCACTCTCCTTGGATGACCTGGCAGGAAAAGCGGCTCCAGAACAGGAGAGGTGGCTGGGCAAGAGAGTAGGCAACAGAATTGTGAGCCGCTCTGCATGGCCGTTTCGCCCATTAGTTTCCCCATCCCTGGCACAGCTACTGTACCCGAGCACCTGACGGTGGATGCATGAGAGTGGCAGACAATGATGTTGTGACAGCGGCCTGTCAGCAGTGCGGAAGTGTGCAGGCGGCACGATGGCCATCAGAGAGGACTGGTAGAAAAGAAAATTAAACTAAACCTGTAAGTGAATCATTAGATCTTAATAGCTCAATTAAATTAAAAACAATAAAAAACAAAAACAAACAGAAGACATGACAGACTGGCCATGAATGACCTGCAACTGAAGATGCACACCTCTGGCTGATCCTTTTAAATTACCTAGCTAAGGAGATTACATACATAAAGTTAGCTAGTCACCATTACAGTATCATCAGGGCTGACCTGACCATTATGCCGGTTACATAGCCACTTTGAATTGGGGGTACTATTATTTGGCCACACCCCTTCCTTGTGAGCTCATTTCCCTTTTCTGTGATATGCGCATAGTGATTCTATAGCCGGGAGCATACTGAGCTTATTTTTTTGTTAAGCAAATATAGAGTTTGGTGCACCTTGATGGTATAATAAACTATATCAAGGGACTTTATATAGTTTATACCATCAAGGTGCACCAAAATCGATATTCACTTACCAAATTAAAATAAGCTTGGGACTGTCCTGGCTATAGTACCACTATGTTTACAATTTATTTTACTTCGCATTTCCGAGTTACTGTATTATGGTAGCTAATTTGTTCGTTTTCCGTTCCGAACCATTTTTACACTTCCCTTATGTCCTCTTAAACCCCACAAACGGAGGATGTCTCCACCCCCTCCCCGCCACCCAGGTTGCAGCAGACTGTCAATCACAGTCTGCTGCCCTATTTGTTGCAGGGCCCACTCGCACACAAGTTGAATGGGTCCTTTGCATGCACAAAGTACCGAAAAGAGGTACTTTGTGTTGATGGGTGCAGCTCCAACCTCATCTGATTCTGGCCCTTTATAAGAGCATTTTGTCTGTTGTTATGTTCTAAGTTGATCCAAAAACTACTGAACTGATTTTCATGAAAACTGTATTATTTTGTAGAGGAAACTCCTAGAAATAACCTGCATATTGTTTTAACTCAAGCTGTCAAGTTAAAGCTGAGCAATAATAATAACATCATTTATTGGCATCATCAATACAAGAGATAAGAAATGTCCCCCCTCCGTAAAATTACCAACTCGGGGCAGGGGCGTAAGTTCATCTCAGTCGCCCGGAGGCAAGTTGGAGTTTGGTGCCCCTCCACAGAAAGGGGAAACACATATGGCATGTATATGTATATATCTATAAACAATAGGTTTTAATCCACAACACTCAAACATCTGCTGTGCCAGTGGTATGTAGCAACATTTAAATAAAAAATAAGATAAAAATTAAATATAAATATATATACAGTGCATCCAGAAAGTATTCATAGCGCTTCACTTTTTCCACATTTTGTTATGTTACAGCCTTATTCCAAATTCATTTTTCCCTCAAAATTCTACACAGAATACCCCATAATGACAATGTGAAAAAAGTGTTTTTGAGATTTTTGCAAATTTATTAAAAATAAAAAAATGAAGAAATCACATGTGCGTAAGTATTCACAGCCTTTACCATGAAGCTCAAAATTAAGCTCAGGTGCATCCTGTTTCCACTGATCATCCTTGAGATGTTCCTACAGCATAATTGGAGTCCACCTGTGTTAAATTCAGTTGATTGGACATGATTTGGAAAGGCATACACCTGTTTTTATAAGGTCGCACACTTGACAGTGCATGTCTGAGCACAAACCAAGCCAAAGGAATTGTCTGTAGACCTCCAAGACAGGATTGTCTTGAGGCACAAATCTAGGGAAGGGTACAGAAAATATCTGCTGCTTTGAAGGTCCCATTGAGCACAGTGGCCTCCATCATCCATAAATGGAAGAAATTCGGAACCACCAGGACTCTTCCTAGAGCTGGCAGACCGTTTAAACTGAGCAATCGGGGGAGAAGGGCCCTAGTCAGGGAGGTGACCAAGAACTCGATAGTCACTCTGTCAGAGCTACAGCATTCTTCTGTGGAGAGAGGAGAACCTTCCAGAAGGACAACCATATCTGCAGCAATCCACCCTGTATGGTAGAGTGGCCAGACGGAAGCCACTCATTAGTAGAAAGCACATGGCAACACACCTGGAGTTTGCCAAAATGCACCACGAGAAACTAAATTCTCTGGTCTGATGAGACAAAGATTGAACTCTTTGGCGTGAGTGCCAGGCACCATGTTTGGCAGAAACCAGGCACTGCTCATCACCAAGCCAATACTATCCCTGGAGTGAAGCATGCTGGTGGCAACAAGATGCTGTGGGGATGTTTTTAAGTGGTAGGAACTGGGAGACTAGTCAGGATAGAGGGAAATGAATGCAGCAATGTACATAGACATCCTGGATGAAAACCTGCTCCAGAGCGCTCTTGACCTCAGACTGGAGCGACGGTTCCTCTTTCAGCAGGACGGCCAAGATATCAAAGGAGATTCAGGACAACTCTGTGAATGTCCTTGAGTGGCCGAGCCAGAGCCCTGACTTGAATCCGATTGAACATCTCTGGAGAGATTTGAAAATGGCTGTGCACCGACGCTTCCCATCTAACCTGATGTAACTTGAGAGATGCTGCAAAGAGAATGGGTGAAACTGCCCAAACATAGGTGTGCCAAGCTTGTGGCATCATATTCAAAAAGACTTGAGGCTGTAATTGCTGCCAATGGTGCATCACCAAAGTACTGAGCAAAGGCTGTGATACTTATGCACATGTGATTTCTTAGTTTTTTATTTGTAATTAATTTGCAAAAATCTCAAATATACTTTTTTTCCCGTTGTCATTACTGGGAATTTTGAGGGAAAAATTTAATTTATTCCAGTTTGGAATTGGCTTGCTGTAATATAGCAAATTGTGGAAAAAGTGAAGCGCCGTGAATACTTTTCAGATGCACTATAGATATAGATATATATATATATATATATCCTATCTTCTGGACCGGCACTCCTTTCTCATCAAAAATGCTGCTCCGGTGCCTCCAGTAACATAAGGTATCTACCAGTGGAAAAAATCTGCGGCACTCGGAGTCTTTACTGCAAAAAATGTGTATTTACACAAACATCCCAACCAACGTTTCGGGGCTCACACGTCCCTTTGTCAAGGTGAACAGAAATGAAGACAGATTAAACACCACTTACCTATATACCTAAGAAGAAGCCCGCCGTGAAGGAAGCGCCGCCTGCCGCCGGAGCCAGAGAACGCGGCGGCGGGCGGCGCTTCCTTCACGGTGGGCTTCTTCTTAGGTATATAGGTAAGTGGAGTTTAAAGACTCCGAGTGCCGCAGATTTTTTCCACTGGTATATATATATATATATATATATATATGTTGTGAAGTCCACACTCACTGTTTCCAAGTCACTTCCGGCGGTGCTCCATAAAGGCTAGCCAAGCCAATCAATAAACAAGTATAGGTATAGGCACTCACCACAATTTCACCACTAGACTTTTATTGTAACTCACAGGTGCTTCGTCATACAGGTAACATCTCGTGGAGCTGTCAACGTTTCGGTCCTTGCTGGATCTTTGTCAAGACCAACAATAAAGATTTAAATCGTCATCCTGGAGCCCACAAAACAGGTCTGTACCATGCTGCCTAATATACCTGATGAGCCCAAATAGACACACCCACAGAAAATTCCCAGCAGTTTGATAGGAATTCCAAATTAGAGCCCCAATCTTATAACAATATACACCACCTATCGTCTATTGGACACTTGTACCTTAAAGAACACAGAAACATAATTATCCAAGCCTGTAATGCCACTGAAAACAGTTCTAAAGCACTTAGACACGCTGAACCAGAAGTCGGGTGCGTTCCACGGCCTTTGGAATGCACGCCAGGCGTCAATGGCGGAAGAGACGTCATTCACCAGTACCCGCGCGACTATACACTATACAGCTATCTGGAACGCAGGAAGTAGACCACCCTGCGTTCCACATTAATTAGGAATCTAAGTCGATATCATCATTAAGGCGCTGAAGGTACTGCAGACTACAGGCTAAGGATATCAGCCTCATAATATCAATTTATGGATCACAGGAGAGGTTCCTTATGAGATCCAGATATAGTAGGCGATCTATGTGGGCAGAGTAAGTACAAAAGGGAGCTTCAGCTGTTGAATTTGTTCTTCAGCTGTCTCCACCAAGGTATTATTGCATAACACCTGCATAAACTGCAATATAGGGAGACTTTCCTTTAGATGAGATGGATGGTGGCTAGATGCATGCAACAATGTGTTGCAGTCAGTCTCCTTTTTATAGAGCGTAGTGGCCAGGGACCCATTGTGTCGAAAGACCGTAACATCCAAAAAATGTACTTTGTCCTTATTGATATGGTATGTGAAATGGATAGGACTGCTCAGAGTGTTGAGGAAACCCACCATCTCATGGAACTCTGCGTCTGTGCCAAGCCAAATAATAAAAATATCATTGATATATCTACCGAAGTAGAGCATCTTTGATCCAAACATATGTAACATAAATTCACATTCATATTTGTGCATGAACAAATTGGAATATGAGGGTGCCAAGTTCGAACCCACTGCTGTTCCATTCCGCTGTATATAATACTCAGAGCCGTAACAGAAATGATTCTTCTGCAGCACAACCTCAGTCAATTCCAAAAGGAATTCTATCGGGTGTCCCTCATGTGTTCCACTGCTCAAAGCATCCCTCATAGCCAAAAGGCCCAAATTATGCGGTATCACAGTATACAATGATTAAATGTCCATAGTAGCTAATAGCGCCATATCAGGAATTACACCCAAAGATCTCATTTATCCAAGAAATCAGGGGTGTCCCTGATATAGCTGGACATGGTCTTAACAAAAGGCTGTAAACATGTATCTATAAAGATAGCCAATGGCTGTAACACCAAGCCCATGGCTGATATAATTGGTCGCCCTGGAGGGTCGACCAATGTCTTGTGGATTTTAGGCAAAGTGGGGTGCTCGACTTTCAAAAAGCCCACCACCCATTCATCCAACCATCCACTAGACAAAGCAGAATCAATCAATCCATCAACCTGTCTCTTGATGTTAAACATCTGATTACTAGTAAGTATGACATATGTTTCAGTATCAGAAAGTTGTCTGCAGATCTCAGCATCATACATTGACCAGTCCTGCACAACCATGGCCCCACCTTTATCCGCCTGCCGTATGACAATCCGATCATTATCAACCAGGGATTTGAGGGCAGCTCTTTGTACAGAAGAAAGATTATCATATCTTGGTTTGTCCACAAAAGACTTGATGGATCAAAACTGCTGGGTCTAGATAATCCCGCCCACCTTCAGGGTCTTTTTTTAGGGAGGGTGACCAGAAATACTACCAATCCGAACAGAAACCAAGGACGAGGTACCCCTCGAGGAGGGGCGGATATAAGAAGAAGGGGAGGGCCCAGGAAGCAGCACTGACAGCCGTCTTCAATCTATCTAGCACTGCACTTTCACAAGCTGAAATGGAAGTATTAGCGTTAGAACTTTCTTTCTTGCCCACGGTCAGACATAATAGGCTTGGATGGACGGTGGACCAATACAAATTTGGTAGGAAACTACGGCTAAGAGAATATTTCTCTAGTCATAAAGATGTGCTGGGGGATAGTTCTGTATTATCTAGACCCAGCAGTTTTGATCCATCGTCTTCCAACCCTAGTATAAAGACTTTTCTTAAGGTAACACAGTCACAATTTGAGTCTTATGTGGACAAACCAAGATATGGTAATCTTTATTCTGTACAAAGAGCTGCCCTCAAATCCCTGGTTGCTAATGATTGGATTGTCATACGCCGGCTCCGGAGTTTTTGACACAGGCAGAGAATGCTGCAGTATCTGCACTAGTGTCCTGTCCTGTCTCAAATGTAGAAGTCAGAGGCAGAAGTCACTTCTACCACTGAGGAAGATGCGGACACCCACTTGGAGGTGGAGAAACGCGTTGGAGACAGGACAGGTCACTAGTGCAGACACTGCAGAATTCTCTGCCTGTGTCAAAAACTCCGGAGCCGGCCAGCCACAGCTATCATTAGCAGACCCTATTGCTTGGGGGAAGGAGCTAGCAGAAATACCTACCAGTGAGACAAGATTAGGATAAAAGCTGCTTGCTGAAAGATAACACTGGGAGAGGTATTGTTAATGAATACACCGCAAAATGTTTTCTAATATATCTGCTGGCGTCTGACCCTGTCTGCTGGAGTCTCTGCATGTGCATATTGCATGAATTTTGAGCTTTTAAATACAGCTGTTTGATTATTACATCACTGGGAGAGTTATTGTCAGTGACTGCAGTGCATGGTGCTTTCTATAAATCTCTGCTGGTTATTAACCCTACATTGGAGTGTATGCATGTGCTTATTACATGAACTTTAAGCTCTCAATACAGCTGCTTGTATACATCATTGTTTGGAGAGACATTGTCAGTGACTGCATGGCAGGGTGCTTTTAACTATATCTGCTGGGTACTGACTCCTTATATGGAAGTTTATACATGTGCTTACTGCATGAATCTTTAAGCTCTCAATACTAACCACTGGAAAAAGCATTAACACCATAGGAAAAGCTTTGGTGTGGTACAAAGTGTGCTCATATATTTTTTTGAGGCTAACTCCAGCTTTTCTTTTTAATTGAAATCTCATTCGGTACTGCTACTAATATATTATCCTATTATAGGACGATTTGGAATATATTGCTGTAGTGGTGTTATACTATATAAAATTTTTATATGTAATATATGTGTATTAGGATACGGGCCGGTATCTATGTATTGTAGTGCATTTTTAATGTATTAATATATAAATATATTTTTAAGTCAAAGCGCAGTCTCATATTTCTTTGTTCATTTCTATATATTTGGGGATATTGGGATCAAATCCTCGAGATTAGCTGCTCTGACATAATCAGTGACGGTGCCAGGTGTATAAATTCTGTTTCTGTGTGTTCTTGACGTATGACTGTTTAGTGAGGGAAAAGGCAGCACTGAATGATGAGAGCATAAGAGGGTGAATAGTGGTTGGTGGAGCGACAAAGTAAAGAGCAGATGTAAGGGAAGCATTGTATAGGGATGTGGCTTGTTCAGGGCATGAGAGAGACAGTATAGAAGAGAGAAGTGAGTCAAGTAGGGAGGATAGGGAAGTGGTGTCGATAACCTCAATGTTGCGTTTAGTGATGGCAGCCTTAGGAGGTAGAGATGGAGTAGCAGAGAGAGATAAGTTAAAGGAGAGCAGGTGGTGGTCTGAGAGGGGACATGCAGAGTTGGAGAAATCAGAAATATCACAGCGGTGAGTGAAGACCAGATCCAGTGAGCTCCCATTCACATGGGAGGGGGAGGAGGTCCACTGGGAGAGGCCGAGTGAAGATGTAAGGTTAAGGAGTTTAGAGGCAGAGGATTTTATGGGGATATCAATTTGGATATTGAAGTTGCCTAAGATAATGGAGGGAATGCCAGAAGAGAGGAAGTGAGGAAGCAAAGTGGTCAAGGAATTTTGAGGGCATGCCAGAGGGACAGCTACACGTAGATGGACAGGCTGAAAGAGGCGTATAGCATGGACCTCAAATGCAGAGGATTTAAGGGATGGTTCTGGGGGGAAGAGTTGGTAGGAGTAGCTAGAGGGTAAAAGGATCCCAACACCACTGCCATGGTGACCTACAGTTCGGGGTGTATGTGAGAATGTAAGGCCCCCAGCAGAGAGAGCAGCAGGAGAAGTGGTGACATAGGGAGTAATCCAGGTTTCTTTAAAGGCCAGGAGATGCAAGGAGTTGGAGATGAAAAGGTCATGGGTGGGGATCAGTTTGTTACAAACATATCTGGCATTCCATAGGGCACAGGATAGGGGGCTGTGAGTTTGAGGGAGAGATGTAAATGAGATTATCAGGGTTGCTGTAGCATTGAGGTGTTATTAATTTAGATGGAAGCGATAAAGCGGGCATAGTGTTAGTGCGGGCTTCTGAACTAGGAGGGGAAACTGCAGGAGGAGGGCAGGGAGGGAATGCAGTGTGATGTAGATGGAGATGAGGTTCCAGAGAATGGAGGGAGGGAATTAGGCTGAGTGGTGGGGTAGTAGGAACATGGTGGGGCAGAAGTGACTGAGAGTGGGGTGACAGGAAGAGAGGAGGGGACGGGAGGGAGAGGGGTTGATGGGAAACAGAGGAGGGGAGAGAGTAGGAGATGTAGGAAACTAGGGGGGAGGGATAGATGTGGAAGGAAGGTGCAGAACAGAGCCGGCCCTAGCCAATTTGATGCCCTAGGCGAAATTTTGTCTGGTGCCCCCTAGCTCCGCCGCTAGTTCTGCATCTGTACCTGCAACGCTCAGGTAGTGGGGCCCACCGGGGGGTTACCCTGTGGGCCAGTTCAACTCTGCACAATGCCACACAGTAATGACCATACTACATATAATTCCACACAGTAAAGGAACCTTACACATATCCCCCACATTAGTAATGCCTATAATACACATAATGCCACACAGTAATGCACCTTACACATATGCCCCACATTAGTAATGCCCATAATACACATATGCTGCCACAGATACTGCCACACTTGCTGGTTATACAAAAAGACCAGTATCAAACATGTAAAAACTGTCCATTCTCTTCACTATTCAGTGTGTTTGCTGGTGTCTGTTACTGCATGCCCTTTACTTTATACTGTGGGAGTGATATGCTCTGCCCTCCAGTCTGATGTGTCCGAAAGTCACGCTGCACTGATGTTTCATATAGAAAAGCACAACGCAACTTACTGACCACGTTACAGTGGCAGGGGAATTTTACGGCATGGACTGACTAGGAAATAAAGTTTGGGGAGAACATTGCCCATGTTATGTCCCTGCAGACACCTGGGAATTGCACAGGGATAAGGGACACAGGATAACAGGGTCCCCCTCCCCTATGTGCACAAGCAGTATCGGTGATGTCAGGTTTCTGTGAAGCAGTCTTCCAAAATACACATGTGTTATAGAAGCCATCCAGTAATAACCTTATATAGTCAGTGAAAATGTCACAGGTCCAGGAATTGCAGTTACTTGGCTTCTGCTGTCTGTCTGAGGTCTCACAAGTCAGGGGCATTCAAGCATGTCAGAGGAAGTTTAAGGCACAGTGTGCATTTTTTTTACAAATGTAAACAGCAGTGTATACAAGTACTGATTGAATACATTTGGAAAGTAACAGTTAGTTTGCGGACTGTCCCTCCCAACATGAGATACTGCAGGGACATGCTTGGATGCCCCTAGACATGCTTGGATGCCCTAGGCAAATGCCTAGCCTGCCTATAGCTAAGGGCGGCTCTGGTGCAGAAGAAAAAATTAGGTAGACAAGGGTTGATGGGGAGGGTTGATGTAAACTTGGACATAGTATAGGTGGGGTAAATGGGTGTAAAAAAAAAACCCACAAAAACCTAAAATATATGTTTAATAGAGACAGAGCAGTAGAAGTGCAGGAGTACAGGTAAAAGTACGGTGTTGGTAAATGTGTATTATAATCATAAGTAACTGAGTTACAAGTGAAACTTACAGTGAAGATTATAAGATTGCAGAAGTTCAGTTTTAAAATCAACTGAGAGTCGGAAAAAAGTAATGTTAATTCAGACAGGACTTACGAGAATATATTAAAGCAAAATTACATTGGTACAGGTAAGAATTCAGATGTTTTTGGTAAGCTATAAACATTAATTTGAGTAGTTGCAGATGAAGTGGAAAAGTCTTGCAGCATTCCTAACACAGATTTAAGTTATAAGTGTTCATGTTAATCAGACTGGAGTAGTTTGATGTGTACAGTAAGTGGACTCACATTTGTTTGAAAGCTGTCCTTCAGTGGTCCAGATTGTGGGATGATTGTTCTACTTCACTTTTCCTTCAGTTTAACATTGGTGTAACGTCATAATTATGTTTAAAATTGTAGCTATCCTTAGAATAATGTCCTTTGAATTAATGGACACAAGTCTATCGGCACAAGCCTCCCTAATGCTCTCATCTTCAGATAACGTAAGGATCTGTTTAACTGCATCTATTAATGCTGGTACATCTACAGTAATATAAGCCTCCTTCTCTGCTACACATGAATCCATGACAGAGTGAATATTCACTTTCATCCACAGATGCCACGTTTGAGTCTGATATAGTAGTGGACTGAGAGGAAGATGTAGCATTTCTAGTTACTCTAGAATGCTGTTTGTTCCTTGGCAAAATCTTTTGAAAAGCTATAGATGTCTGTGCCAGACTTTGAACTGAATTTGCCAGAGTTTCCAACTAATATGGATTTGTATCTGGGGTTGGTACTGGCATAGGAGCCCCATGGCTGGTGTAAGTCTGTCCACCAGGGTACCCAGTAACTGTGTAAAGGAGGCCCAAGGAGGTTCCTTTGTAGGTACAGGAGTAGTTGACTCACCATAAAGTGTTTAACATTTAACACATAGTCCATCTTGTACAACATCCTGTGCAGATAACCCCACAGAGCACATTTCACATGAAAACAATAATGGGGGTTCTGACTGTTTGCGATCTGTTGCCTTGGTAGACATAACTGCAACATTTGTGTTGCACTCACACACTTTTATGGCAACAGTAACTGTATAACCAAGGGCCTAATTCAGACCTGATTGCTGTGCTGCTATTTTTGCTGTCCTGCGATCATATAGTCGTCACCCAAGGGGTATGTAAATTTGCCTGTGCAAGTGTGCGATCGCATGTGTACACCGTGCTAAAATTGTCCCTCACTCAGCGGACAGCTACAAATCCATTCGCACCTCACTCATCATCTAATGATTTTTCCACTGTGTGCAGTCTGTGCGCAGCCCAGGACTTACTCCTACAGTGCGAATACAACAGGCTGATCGAGGCCGGAGCTGACATCCCACACCCTCCAAGAAACCGCTTGGGAATGCCTGTGTTTTCCCTGACACTCCCAGAAAATGGTGAGTTACCACCCACAAATGGCCTGTTCATGTCAATCAGCTTGCGAATGGCTGTGCGATTGAAATTTTCGCACCAGCTTGTCGCTGGGTGGCGATGTCTGTTGTTTGGCGACACATGTGCATTGCGGTGCATATGCATGCGCAGTCAATCGATAATTGCCCGCTGTGCGAAAACGCACAGCAGTGATCAGGTCTGAATCGGTCCCAAAGTGTAGTATGTGACAAACGTCAACAATTTAACTGGTGCTCAGAATAACCCTGAAAGCACCACAGAGTATAAAGTGATAGCAATATATATATATATATATATATATATATTGTCAAAGTCA
Source organism: Pseudophryne corroboree (assembly GCF_028390025.1). Taxonomy (NCBI): domain Eukaryota; kingdom Metazoa; phylum Chordata; class Amphibia; order Anura; family Myobatrachidae; genus Pseudophryne; species Pseudophryne corroboree. The sequence goes on along the minus strand of NC_086447.1, from coordinate 775,008,139 downwards.
AAAAATATTGCAGTACACACATCACGTACAAACAAAACACAGATGGCCTCCACGCGTGTACTTGTTCTGCTGTACGTGCACATATTCGCAATTTGCGTATGGTCGCTCCCGCGGTCGTGCGCATAAGCGCGTGGTATGGGTATTTATGGTAGAGTTTGTGAACGCATGGAGAGCAATCAAAACACATTACATATTTAATCCAAATAGTGCACAATGTACACACAGTCCCCCTGCACCACACCAGAAAATAACAACAGTTTAAATGGTTTCAGAACAAAGGGATTCACCTTTACAGAATAGGAGGGGACAGAACAAGGTCATAAGGTGGTGTTTGGTATCCAGCTGTAGGGTATTTTAAGGGTAACATTCCGGTGTTGGTTTGAGGAAGAGCGCATGTTCCTGCGGATAGTTATGTGCAGAAGCAGAATATAGATATGAACTGTATTTACTGTACATTATGTATGCGGCGGGAATCGAGAGGAGACCACCCACAAGAGCAGTTAGAACAGACATCGCCCACCAATTCAAACCGACCTATGACCTCTCCTGTACTGTAAAAGTGCATTCCTGTGTCCAATGGACAAAGGGATTACAGTATCCATTGTATTGCTTTTGGAAGAATTGTATAAATAAAGCCTGCTGCAGCCTGGTCTGACACAAGACTCACAACGTTATCAGATTACGGAGGATCCCCTTTCAGCAATATTACGCTGTGGTGTCGGAACACAGTGATTTAACTACAAATCGGTGTTGTGTCTTCCTTTCCCCGCTATGGTTTAAAGGTGTATTAGTAACGCATTGCATTGCTGTATAAGGTTTAAAGTGTATTCATTGGGTGTGTACGCGCTGCGGGTGCATTGTACCGTCAGCGCGGCGTTTGTACACAGAGTCCGTACATCGTACGGGACTCTGTACGCTATTAGTGTAAAAAGTACGTAGCGTGTGTACCAAGTATAGCGGCCGCAGCGGCTAAGGTTTAAAGTGTGTTTAGAGTGTATAGAAGGTATACCTTTTCATTCCTGTATATAAATCGACATTATCAATATACTGTGACAAGAACACTGGAATAGTGTTTGAGGGCAGGTATGTTTGTTCCAGGTTTTTGTCTTACATGTTTTAGAAAAAGGAAAACTTCAAGGAAAATGTTTTTGTTTTGTTAGAACCTTTTCAGTTTGTTGGAAAAGTTGGAAAAGCTGGAAAAGGGCCCTGAGAGAGAGAGAGAGAGATGGCAAGTTCCAGACATTGGGCCCGGTTCGGGTCTTTGGTCTCACAGAGGGCTAATCAGGGCTTCCAGCTGTGCAAGAGTGTTATAAGGTTGCTAGCCTGAGCAGTGTGGGCAGACTTCCTGGGGAGACTGCCGAACCTCTGTGTGAGAAACACGCTTCCTTATACAAGTGAGCCATACAGTATTTACTGGAAAACGCTGTGTTTTTATTTAGAGACAGGAACGTCTTGTGTTTAGTTAGTGCCGGACAGGAAAGGTATTTTCTTTTGATGTTTATTTTATTTTCTGCTTACTAAAACTGGTTGCAGCCAGTTGCACCACAAACTGGACTTGTATGATTTCTCAGCTGCTGCTTGCTGCCATCTACTCCAGGAAACGGCATCCAGTTCCCATACAGTGTTACAACTTGGTGGAGAATGCGAGCATTCCGTTCTGCGCATAAGTGAAAGCAGCAGCTTTATGAGGCCTGCAGAAAACTGTAGATTGTGTAGATACAGCCCAGTGTGAAGTTGCTGAGACTCACCCCTGAGGATTCGATATATGTCCTGGGTGAAAGCAGCTACAAAGCCGCCCGAAAAATCTGTTGACATGGAGGAACTGCTTAAAGCCTTGCTGCAAGCTACAGCGGCTCAGCAGGAGGCCAACAGACAACAGCAGGTGGCTATTGACAAACTTTACAGGCAACAGCGTCAGGATAGAGAGGCCTTAGCAGAAGTGGTGCAGAGCCTTGCAGCCTGGATTGGAGATGTTGCCGCCAGTACTCCGACCAGCTCTAGTTCTATACGGGCCAGTCACTTCCTGCAGAAAATGACAGAGGCTGATGATGTGGAGGCCTACATGACCACGTTTGAAAGGACCACCGAGCGTGAGAACTGGATGAAAGCACAGTGGGCCAGTCTGCTAGCACCTTTTCTGTCAGGTGAGCCCCAAAGAGCGTACTTTGATTTAAGCCCTGCTGAGGCTCGGGACTATGACAAACTCAAAACTGAGATCCTTACTCGCCTGGGAGTCACGCTGTCAGTACGAGCACAACGGGTGCACTGTTGGGTGTATGCCATGGAGAAGCCTCCTTGCTCCCAGATGCACGACCTTATTCACCTAACAAAAACAATGGTTACAGCCAGAGACATTAACTGGTCCCCAGATGGTTGAAAGAGTCATCATGGACCGCTATTTGAGATCTTTGTCTGTGGTCCTGCGCAAGTGGGTAAGCCATGGAAATCCAGATACAGCTGACCGATTAGTGGACATGGTAGAGAGGTATCTGGTGGCAGAGGAACTAATGATGACCACCCAGCAACCAATAGATCCTCGACAGCGCCCTTCAGTAAAGACTGGTAAGACTGTTCCGTGGGAAAACATTGCTGGGCAGTTAAGAGAACGCAAGACTGCAGAGACTGTAAATAGTGTCCCTGGAGACAGGCCAATGGGGCTAGAAAGGTCTATGCTGCCCAAACGGGTTGATAATTTTGTGGTTAAATGTTTTAGGTGTAGTATGCCAGGTCATGTTATTGCCAATTGCTCAGTCACGCAAGACCCCATGCAATGTGATGCTGCCTTTGAATGTCACAGAATGTCTTTCTTTGCTAGGTTAGCCTGTACTGCGGTACCTTCACCTGAGCTGGAAAAACAAATGTGTGATGTGTTCTTAGAGGGTAACTGGGTAGAGGCCTTGCTAGATTCAGGAAGTTTAGTTACCCTCGTGAAAGCTGGGTTAGTGAACCCCTTAAAGGTGCAGCAAATACCTATTGGGGTAACTTGCATACATGGGGATACCCAACATTATGTCACTGCTGAAGTGAATATAGAAACTTGTTGTGGGTCAGCAATTGTTAAAGTAGGATTGGTCCCCACCCTGGTGCATGAGGCCATAATAGGGAGGGATTCTCCTCATTTTTGGAAACTGTGGGAATCATGTTTAGCAACAGATGTGAGAAGTAAAGAGCCAGTTGATAATACAGGTGATTTTATGGCTGTACGTGTGTCCTCTGAACTTTCTGACCCTTTACCTTTTGCTAGTTTGGCTGGGGAAGTGACAGATGGGGAGTCCAGTGAGGACCCTCTTGCTGGGAACAGAGACATAGTAGTTAGAACTGAAAGAGTGCCTGACCTGGAGGTAAAGAAGGATCTGTTTGCGTCTGAATAGTTAAAGGATCCTACCTTAATAAAGGCTAGAGAGAATGTTAAGATTGTGTTACGCACACCAGTGCTAACAGGAGTATACCGGTGTATGAACAGAGAGGGATGCGAGGCAAAACGAACTCACAGACAGTATAACACAACATACACAGGAGGTGATGGAATAACTAATAAACACAAAATGAACGGGGAAGCCCAAAGGCTCAGGAATTGGGTGTCTCCCTAGTGTCAGGAATGCTCAGATGAAATAGAGCGGACAATGAAGCGAGATGTAGTGATTTAACATGTGGAGCACCCAAAATGATGTTGCTAAGAGCAACAGGAAAAACCCCAAAGGGTTACCAACGGGTGTGGGAATAAACTCCTTGGTCAGAGATAGAAATATAGACACAAGGAGAGTATCCACAATCCTAACCCCCACTTGCAGGGCACAGGTTCAGCTTACTGCCACTAAACTGACACCTGGACGCCCTGCACAGTGAGGGAGGATAAAGCAAGCAGGTCTGAGAGTACAGCCGCAAACCTGCTGGGTTCACAGAATAGCAAAAGAACCCCAGCAGGTTAAACAACTGACTCCAGTCTTACTGGTAGGTCCGGATTGGCAGAATGAAGTACCGAATCCCAAGGCCTATTCGCAGTAAGCAACAAGTAAATACAAAGTCACACAGTACTAGCTAACTCTCTGGAACTGACTAACAAACAAAGATTCAGCAGCATTTGCCTAGCCTGAGAGGATGGTTTATATAGCAGGTGCTGTCCACGCCCCACTCAGACCTCACAGACTGTGAGCACAAAACCAGCGCCGGATTCCCTGCCGTGCACAGAGCCTGTAACCACTACACAGTAAAAACCCGGACCGGAGTATCAGCTGCGCTCAGGTTACTTCGCTAACACTTGCCTCCCGGTTGCCATGGCGACGTGGCAGTACAGAACAGGAGATCCTAACAGATTGTTAATGGGGAACCTGTGGTACCAGGTGACAGGGTTACGTATCCCCACATGGCCGTCTGTAATGAGCTCTTGTACCACATTGTCAAAAGGGGTGAGGATGTGGTGGAACATCTGGTAGTTCCCCAGCCATATAGGAGAACGGTACTAGATTTAGCTCATAGTCACATTACAGCAGGACATTTAGGAGCAGAAAAAAACACTGAAAGAGTTTTACAAAGGTTCTTTTGGCCAGGGGTTTATAAAGAAGTGTCTGAATATTGTTCTTCCTGTCCTGAATGCCAGTATCATGCCCCTAGACCCCATTTCAGGAGCCCACTAGTTCCCATACCTATTATAGAGGTCCCATTTGACAGAATAGCCATGGATCTCGTGGGTCCCTTGTTAATGTCCCCTCGGGGCCATCAGTATATCCTGGTAATAATGGACTATGCCACTCGATATCCTGAGGCTGTCCCTTTACACAATATCACAACCAAGGCGATAGCTAGGGAGCTGGTGCAGGTTTTTAGTAGAGTGGGAATACCAAAAGAGATTTTGACTGACCAAGGTATCCCATTTATGACGCGGGTCATGAAAGAATTGTGCAAATTATTTAAGGTCACTCACCTCAGGACGTCCGTCTACCATCCCCAAACTGATGGGTTGGTGGAAAGGTTTAATAAAACATTAAAAAGTATGATAAAAAAGGTTGTTGATAGAGATGGGAAAAGTTGGGATTGTTTGTTGCCCTACTTGTTAATGGCCATCACAGAAGTTCCTCAGTCCTCTACAGGGTTTTCTCCATTTGATTTGTTGTATGGTAGACACCCCAGAGGGCTGTTGGACATTGCCAAAGAGATGTGGGAAGGACAGCCCACTCCTTAAAGAAGCGTTATTGAACATGTAACACAAATGCAGGATAAGATTGAAGCCGTGGTACCTATTGTCAGAGAGCACATGGAAAAGGCCCAAAGTGCAGAGGGTATATAACCAGAGTGCCAAGATACGGGAATTTGCTCCTGGAGATAGAGTTCTTGTTTTGGTACCCACTGTGGAAAGCAAGTTCCTAGCTAAATGGCAGGGTCCATTTGAGATTAGGGAAAAAGTGAATGAGGTTAATGACAAAGTATACCAACCGGGAAAGAGAAAACCCGAGCAAATCTACCATGTTAACTTAATCAAACCTTGGAAAGATGGGTTGTCTCTGTCAGCGGAGCCTTGCCCTTCTGTGTCTTCACCTTGGTTGCGTCCCGCAGTAAAGGTGTCAGAGACATTATCAGCTGATCAGAACAATCAGGTTAAAGAATTTCTCATCCAAAATAGGGAGATATTTTCAGAGCTGCCTGGCCGAACGGCCATAATAAAACATGACATTGTCACAGAACCAGGGGTCAGGGTCCATTTAAAGCCATATAGGATTCCTGAAGCTCAGCGAGAAGCTGTTTCTAAAGAAGTTAAAAACATGTTAGAACTTGGAGTTGTCGAAGTTGAAAATATTTCAGTACATACATCACGTACAAATTACACACAGATGGCCTCCATGCACATACTTGTTCTGCCATGCTGTTATGAGCCACGGTTGTGGCTCATTTCCATTTTGCATTTTGGTTATGTATTTTATGTTATACTTCTGTTTATGTTCCCCGCGGGTGTCATGCGGTGCTCGGATCTCACCCTTAAGGAGAGGATACTGTTATGAACCACAGGTAGTGGTTCATTCCTATTTTATGTTTATAAGTTGTCTTGCAGACCAGGATTTCCCGTTGCTCTGTTTAAGAATACTCTTGTTTGCTGCCGGTGGTAAGTCTGTGTAATTGCAGCTTGTTCCCATGTGTTCAGCCTCACCTGGCTGCTAATTGCATCTTGTCAGTTTGGAGTCATGCAACAGGGCAGCTGCATGACATAATTAATTAGGCCTCTCTGTTATATGCTGGCTGTGTGCAATTCACAGACGCTGGTGATATTTCTAGGTTTCCAGTCTGCTTGAGTTCTGAGCTTGTTCCTGCCAGTTCCTGAGCTCCTGTCTAGCAGTGTCTGTCGAGCTGCTTCCTGTGTCGATTCCTGTGTCAGTCCCTGTGTCGATTCCTGTGTCTGATCCCGTGTCCTGCCGTGAAGCGTTCCTGTCCAGAAGTTCTGTGGCTTTGCCTATGCCTGGTTGAGTTTCTGGCTTCTTGGTGTCCACCGGTCTGTCGTTTGGGATTCTGCCTGTCCTCCAGTTCTGAGAGTCTGTGTCGGCAGCGTTGGGGGTTCCTGTCCGTTTGCCAGTATTTGTACCAGTTCCGTGAGTAGCGGCTCTGCCGCATCCGTCGGCCTAGGCCGCTGTATTCCTTGGTTATATCTGTCACTGGTGTTTTGCAGAGGGTTCTGCTTATGCTGTCACCGCCGATACACAAAAGTATTGTGTCGGCGTGTGGACAGCATTTCCTTTGTTGTTCTTTTCCTTTGGCGGCAAGCCGCACATACATTTAGTTTTAGGCTAGTCAGTAGCCCCTGGCTTTGGTTGTTTCAGTTAGAGGGCCCCTTGTTATTACCCTGTCTCAGTTCACTCTTTGTCTCTCCTTAAGACCTGAGGGGGCATCGGAGTTGGGCAGACTTAATCCGCCCTTCAAATGCGGCTGCCATGGGCCCAAGAAACCATAGTCTCGCAAGAGTGAATTGACAGCACGGGTAAAACAACGGAGGTAGGGTGCCAGGGGCTATTCCCATTCCGTTTCCCTTTCCCAGCATTACGTCCTGGTGCTCTGGACTCTCTTTATAACATCTCCCTTGTTCTGAGCACCAGGAACCTAACATTATCACCAGCCATACCACAAAAAATAAATAAAACTTTTTTCTTTTTTGGCCCAGTCCAGTGTCTAGTCTAGAATCCAGTCTGGTGTTTAGAATCCAGTCCTGTCTAGAATTCAGTGTGCAGAATCCAGTCCGGTGTTTAGAATCCAGTCCGGTGTTTAGAATCCAGTCCGGTATTTAAAAAAAATAAAAAAAATCCAGTCTTGTTTTGTCTAGTTTAAAAATTCAGTCTTGCCTTGTCTAGTCTTGCCTTGTCTAGTCTTGTCTCGTTTTAAATCCTCCTATGTCTACTATGCAAGCCCTGCAGGCATCTCTCTCAGCCCTGAACTCTGCTTTCAGTGCTTTGAAACCTGAGTGACTAGAAGTTTTGCAGCAATCCTTAAAGCAACTGCAAAACCTTCTGACTAAAATCTTGCTCATCTTGCCAGAAGTCTTTGAGAGTACATCTATCTCTAAAGAGACTCTTGTTCACAGTATGGTGACAAGAGAATCCTCTGGCTTAATTGAAAAGAAAAGGTTTAAAAGTTTTCTGCGGCCCAGGCTCTCAGAAGAGGAGCGTCTGCGTCGCAGAAACTTAAACTTATGCCTATATTGTGGGGGTTTAGGCCACTATCTACAGACCTGTGAGTTGCGCAAGCCAAAGTGTGGTGACAAGTCTTGCCCTCTGGCCAAGTTGAGTTAGGATACAAGACCTACTCCTGTCTCTACTGTGGCAGAGGTACTTGTCACACAACCCACACTAAAAAGCTCTCTCTGTCCTATAATTGGGGTCCTTCGGCAAGGGAGCCCCATTATAGATTCAGGAGTCAAAAGAGAATGTTTCTCTCCTCTCTTGAGGTTCCTGTTGAAGCAGAGTTGCAAGTCCCTGGAGTGGTGCCCGATGCCCAGGTTCCTGGAGTGGTGCTCGATGCCCAGGTTCCTGGAGTGGTGCCCGATGCCCAGGGTCCTGGAGTAGTGCCCGTTGCCCAGGGTCCTGGAGTGGTGCCCATTGCCCAGGGTCCTGGAGTGGTGCCCGTTGCCCAGGGTCCTGGAGAGGTGCCCGATGCTCAGGATCTTGGTGCGGTACCCAATGCCCAGAGTGCTGGATCGGTGCCCGATGCCCAGAGTGCTGGAGCGGTGCCCGATGCCCAGAGTGCTGGAGCGGTGCCCGATGCCCAGAGTTCTGGAGCGGTGCCCGATGCCCAGAGTGCTGGAGCGGTGCCCGATGCCCAGAGCGCTGGAGCGGTACCCGATGCTCTAGCTTATAGAGGGACATCATATATTATAGCTCAGGTTTCCATACCAGAAGGGGTCTCAGAAGCTGTTACCCCAGGTAGGGACTTGAAAAGCGCAACCCCAGAAAGGGTATCTAAAACCATAGTTCTAGAAGGGAACTCGAGAAGCAAAACCCCAGAAGGGATCTTTGAAGTAATATCCCCAGGTGGGGTCTCGAGAGACGCAGCCTCAAAGAAGGGTCTAGAGGTCGCTTCCCCAGGAAAGAACTTAAGAGGCATAGCATTTGTGGAGGTTCTGAAGGTTATAGCTTCAGCAAAAGTCCCGGAAGTCATAGTCCCGGGAGAAGTTTCGATAATTATCGACTCAGAGAGGGAGGCCAATGGCTCAGTCCCAGGGAGGGAAGCCGATGGCTCGGTCCCAGTGGGGGAGGCCGACGGCTCGGTTCCAGTAAAAGAATCCGAGGTGCTGACCCCAGCGGGGTTCCCGTAGGCCACTGTCCCAGCGGGGTTCCCGGAGGCCACTGCCCCAGCGGGGTTCCCGGAGGCCACTGCCCCAGCGGGGTTCCCGGAGGCCACTGCCCCAGCGGGGTTCCCGGAGGCCACTGCCCCGGGTGGGGTTCAGAAAGTCACTGCCCCGGGTGGGGTTCAGAAAGTCACTGCCCCGGGTGGGGTTCAGAAAGTCTCAGCCTCGAGTAAGGTCAATAGTGACCAGGTCCTAGCAAAGCACTCTAGTCAGTCAGATGGGAATGAAGCAGATCCTGACTCTGTTGATATCTCAACATCTATAATCTTTGATGGGGACTTAGTCCAATTTCTGGCGCTTTACAAACACTATTACATCATTATGTTGTCTAGACCATTTCTGGGCATCACTTCAGAGAACCTTGTGCTCTATCTGATTTATTCTTTTAGAGGAGAGCCTTTTGAGTGGGCGACCAGCCTAATGAAAGCTGAAGATCCCATTCTTCAGGATCCCCCAGCATTCAGTGATGCAGTTATTAAAAGATATGGTTCCAAAGAAATTGGTTCAGGTTCCTCTAGGTCACTCATCTTATCTGCTGAGAGTTCACCGTATACTGTAGACTTGGTACAAGAGTCTCAGCCTGTTGTTTTGACTGCAGGATGTGCTTTTCTGTCTTCTTCTAATAGTAGTACTTTGCCTGAAAGTTCAGCTCCCAAGGGTAAGAGACCTATCTCTGATTTGAATGCAGCCTTGCTGTGTGGTACCATCAGTTCAGACAATGTTTGGGGAATTACCTTGGTCAGACCTAAAGAGCTTTGTAAAAAGAAGAAGAAGAAGAAAAATAAGTAATTTTTGACTCTTGCCTTGATATAAAAAAATATTATTTTTTTCCTTGTCTTGTGTCCAGTGGCCACCGTCAAGGGGAGGGCACTGTTACAAGCTGTTGTTACAGCTTGTTTCTGTTTTCTTGTCTGTTAGACCAGTGTGTCAGGTTTTTTTTTTGTATCCCTTGTGTTGGATAGTCTGAATTTTGGGGTCCTTTGACCCCTCCTCAAGGGGGGGTAATGTTATGAGCCACGGCTGTGGCTCATTTCCATTTTGCATTTTGGTTATGTATTTTATGTTATACTTCTGTTTATGTTCCCCGTATGTGTCATGGGGTGCTCGGATCTCACCCTTAAGGAGAGGATACTGTTATGAACCACAGGTAGTGGTTCATTCCTATTTTATGTTTATAAGTTGTCTTGCAGACCAGGATTTCCCGTTGCTCTGTTTAAGAATACTCGTGTTTGCTGCCGGTGGTGAGTCTGTGTAATTGCAGCTTGTTCCCATGTGTTCAGCCTCACCTGGATGCTAATTGCATCTTGTCAGTTTGGAGTCATGCAACAGGGCAGCTGCATGACATAATTAATTAGGCCTCTCTGTTATATGCTGGCTGTGTGCAATTCACAGACGCTGGTGATATTTCTAGGTTTCCAGTCTGCTTGAGTTCTGAGCTTGTTCCTGCCAGTTCCTGAGTTCCTGTCTAGCAGTGTCTGTCGAGCTGCTTCCTGTGTCGATTCCTGTGTCAGTCCCTGTGTCGATTCCTGTGTCTGATCCCGTGTCCTGCCGTGAAGCGTTCCTGTCCAGAAGTCCTGTGGCTTTGCCTATGCCTGGTCGAGTTTCTGGCTTCTTGGTGTCCACCGGTCTGTCGTTTGGGATTCTGCCTGTCCTCCAGTTCTGAGAGTCTGTGTCGGCAGCGTTGGGGGTTCCTGTCCGTTTGCCAGTATTTGTACCAGTTCCGTGAGTAGCGGCTCTGCCGCGTCCATCGGCCTAGGCCGCTGTATTCCTTGGTTATATCTGTCACTGGTGTTTTGCAGAGGGTTCTGCTTATGCTGTCACCGCCGATACACAAAAGTATTGTGTCGGCGTGTGGACAGCATTTCCTTTGTTGTTCTTTTCCTTTGGCGGCAAGCCGCACATACATTTAGTTTTAGGCTAGTCAGTAGCCCCTGGCTTTGGTTGTTTCAGTTAGAGGGCCCCTTGTTATTACCCTGTCTCAGTTCACTCTTTGTCTCTCCTTAAGACCTGAGGGGGCATCGGAGTTGGGCAGACTTAATCCGCCCTTCAAACGCGGCTGCCATGGGCCCAAGAAACCATAGTCTCGCAAGAGTGAATTGACAGCATGGGTAAAACAACGGAGGTAGGGTGCCAGGGGCTATTCCCATTCCGTTTCCCTTTCCCAGCATTACCTCCTGGTGCTATGGACTCTCTTTATAACATCTCCCTTGTTCTGAGCACCAGGAACCTAACACGTGCGTGCACATATTCGCAATTTGCGTATGATCGCTCCCGCGGTCCTGCGTATTAGCTCGTGGTATGAGTAATTACGGTAGTGCTTGTAATCGCATGGAAAAGCCATAAAAACACATTACATATTTAATCCACATAGTGCACAATGTACACATAGTCCACATGCACCGCACCAGCGATTCATACTTGTTTAAATGGTACAGCAACAAAAGGATTTATCTTTACAGGATAGGAGGGGACAGAACTAGGTTGTAAGGTGGTGTTTGGTATCCAGCTGTAGGGTATTTTAAGAGCAATATTCCGGTGTTGGTTTGCAGAAGATCGCACGCTCCTGCGAATAGTTATGCGCAGGAGCAGAATATTACTATTAACTGTATTTACTGTGCTCCTGATATTCAGCGGGAACCCAGTGGAGAACATCTGCAAGTGCACCTGGACCAGACATTGCCCACCTATTCAAAGCGACCTATGACCTCTCCTGTACTGTAAATGACCATCCCAGTGACCAATAAACAAAGAGATTACAGTTCCCATTGTGTTAGGTTTTGGACAAAGGTATAAAAAGCCAACTACAGCCCCGGTCACTCTCTCAATCTCTGAAGGTCATCTACCTTGATGACTGAGGACCGGACCGGGAAGCGCAGGCGAACAAACGTATGTACCATTGACTGTAGCATCTTTTCTGTTATTATAATTGTATCTTTGTTGTAACCCCCGTTTTATCAATTATATGTTGGCGGGTCGGATCCCAACTTCCTAAATACAATTTGTGTCGTGTCTCTTTCTCTGCTAGATTTGTAAGTGTATCTCAGACACACATGAAGCTGCATAGTGCTCATGGCGTGTCGTTGTGTGTGTATGCACCGCGTGTACTTTGTACGTCCGTTGTGGCGTTAGTATGCAAAGTGCGTACACGGTACGGGACTTTGTACGCTAACTGAGTAATAAGTACGTAAGTTAAGGATTGCATACAGCAGCCGCAGCGGCTCGATTTTAAAGTGTATTGAGTGTGTTTTAAAGTATTGCTTTTAGTCCTGTAAGTAAATCAGCATTTACAATTGGGGGCTCGATCCGGTTTTCACATGCTCACAGGCTAGCAGATCATAACAGACTTTAATCTATCAGCAAAGGGTGGAAATACATCTTTACATTAAACATTTTTCTGGTTGCTGGATGTTTTAAAACCCTATTTGTGTGCTGTTAGATTGCGTCTGTTCTGTCTGGTCTGCAAAGGTGCTGATAGAACCCATAGGTAAAAAGGAAAAAAGCTATTTAAAAATCTGTGTAATTTTTTTGGGCGCCAAAAGCATAACAAAGTGTACCGATATTCTGCATACTCCCCCCACATAGTGTTGCCATAGGTTATTAGTCATTTCTAAACCTGTGTGAAATCGGATACATTTGTTTGCTATACAGATACATTTTAAATAAGTGTATTTAAGGGAGTAATTATAAAAACACAAAACGCAGTTCTGGCCCAGTCGTAAAGGGTTATACAGAACAAGTGTGGGTTGTGTTTGTGGGCGATTATAGTTTGTATTGCTCACATTTATAGAGATTGTGTGATTTGTTTTATTGCGGATGCACATTTGTACATGTGGTCCGGACAAAGTACAGGAGAGCGCTCGTGGCGTAAAAGGCAAGCTGGTTGCGTGTTTATGCAAGGTTGCGTAGGAATACGGACGCTAAGTACAAAGCACACAATATTTGTTCAATTAAAGGCGGGATAGTATACATTTAATACAAGAGCACATAACTATCCGATTTCAAAAACAGGTCACCTTAATTTAGTTTAAAAACTGTAAGTACCTCTGGGGTAAAGCTGCTGACCTAAGGGAGTAAAAATTTTCTGTACAGAAAAGAAAAAACAAGGTATATTTCAGTGAGTGAAAGTGGAGTAAGAGGATTTGCACCCCGGAAATTCGGGTCCCATGGGTACACCAAGTAAGTAGAGACTTGGTGGCGTGAGGCGGCTGACTTACATTAATAAAGGTAAAGATAATATGCAAATCATGAGGAGATTTGCAGAGGAGCGTGATATAGAATTGTGCATTGAGAAGTATAGAAATTGTGAATTGAAGTTTAAAGGTTTTGTATTACGCTCCGGCTGAGGATCGCAGTGATAAAGCTAACTATTTATCTTATTACATTCACTATAAAATGGGTAAGAGACTCAGTACGCAATTGGTGTATGGGGTACCGTAAGGGTACGCACTTAGCGTAGCAGACGCTTATCCGTGGTCGAGACGCACATGCGACACGCTCGCTCACAACTTAACGCGTGGTGTCGAGCACGCTATAGGCGGCCGACTACCGTAATACTGTAGTAATACGAGGAGAACACGTGCGGCGCAGACGCTCACGAGATGACACTCAGTAAACCTTGTATGCAACACAGTGAAAGATTGAGTTTGTACTGTAACCCTTGGTTTTGTAATGTGAGCACAATGCAATGCTAATTAACCTCAATTGTATGAAAGCCTCTTGAGCGATTGAGACACTCTGAATACTCTCAGCAATGTAATAAACACACAATACCTTGCTAAGGTTCCAACACCTTTACTAACAATATCTAGCTATGAAAAAGTTAAAACAGTTAACAGTTGATACACTACAGGCTAACATCAATATCTAAACATAATAACTACACATATACAATATACAACAGTTTAACAATAACAGAGAGAGAGAGAGAGAGAGAGAGAGTATGGCAAATACAGAGAATAAGTTGGTCACAGAGAGTACTTACACACATGGGAATGAATCGCCTGCGCTATCTGGATATCCAGCTCCCAGTTAATCAGTGATGAAAACCGTTGTGGAGAGAAGAGTCTTGTGTCCCCAAGCCTATTTCAAACTATATTTATGTACTAGCTCAAGACATACTTCAATAGATACTATGTGTCCTCTTTTCATTGGTTAGGGGGTGGGACATGTATTGCACCTGGGATCATTGGTTAGTTCAAGAAATGGGCGATGGCTAGGAATTGTCAGTATTCTAAATTCCTCTCTTGGTTGTATTGGGGAAACCTATTGTTTGGATCTTCCAAACAAACTCTGTCTCTGTGCTTTGTTTACCCTCTGGTCACCTCTTTCAGTTGAGACAATGACATCTCAGCACTCATTATTCTGGAGAGAAACCTGGACCTATTCATAAACAAAGGTATAAGCCCTCTTCATAGAATCTCAAAGCTTAGTGTAAGTAAGGCTATTTGTTTTCAGTCTGTGTGAAAGAGGTGACTGAATTCCAGTCCCCCACCCTGCATTTATGTGTAATTTATTCTGAATGCAATTAATCTTATGTTCTACTTCTGTGCATAACCATGAGCAGGAACTATGCGAATCCCTCCCAACTGTCATAGACACAACACTTCTTCAATACCCCACAGCTGGACACCATACACTACCCTCCAACCTTTGTCTGAGCCCTCCCAGCATGCAAAGAGGAATCTCTCTGTCTAAGAGGTTTTAAACTTACCATACTTGCTGACATTATGAAGGGGGATATTAACTATAAAACGCATTATATTGGTTAAATATGTAGCGATCGAGTCGCTCGCTAGTCGCACACAAACACCGCCGTAAATACCCATCTCCATGCGCAGGCGACGTCAGAGCGTCCCCTACGCAACCTGAGGGGATGCGTATGCACGGGGGAGTCGGTGCGCGAGCAGCGGGCACGTGCATTGGGGTTAGTACAAGGCATCATAGGTCGCTATATTTTTCGACTTTGACAGCAGCTTGCATATTCGATTCCAGTGGTCGTAGGGTGGATAGGTAACAAGTACCTATACGCTGTGCGATTGGACCACATGTTTGTGGGTGCGATACATAGCGCAACTTGGTACCCCTTTACGAGCTTTTGCGTAAAATCGCGGTATCATTAGCGCTGTGTAGAGCATACGCAAGCGTGATTTGTGTAAGTCAAAAAGGGAAGTTTTCGCTGGTCTCTCTCAGTAAAATCTTCAATGATAGATATTCACTGGAAAAGGTAAGTTACTCCTAAAACTTCCAGTGAATAGAAGCCAGTTAGGGCCTCACTAGGCACGCGGTGGTCAGTATTGGAGTCGTGGTACATCAGCGGAGAAGGAGCAAGTGAAAGCGCTAGGTGTCGTTCAACGTCTATTTGTGGTGTGCATTGGGGATTGTGTTTATTGGCATAAAGTCCGCGATTGGATCCAATTGCACAAGCAGTGGGCGTTTGGTAGCTAGGGTTCAGGCTGAAGAAGTGGGACCAAGAAGGTCAGAAGTGTGGCCGAGGGGGTCAGCAAAGGTTTATTATGTGTGAAAAAATGTGGTTCACACACGGAGGCTTTTTGCAATGAATGGTTACGTATGACTGTGCAAAGATAAAACCCCATTTCCAAGGGTGGACAGCTTTGAATCAGAGGTGTTACAGAACATAAGGATTAAAATATGTCTGATTAAATCCAGAAAACAGAGGGTCAGACATACAAATTGTTTAAACCTGTGGCAGCAAGAGGGGGAGGTGCAGAAGGAACTGGCTTCCAAATCTAGCGGGAAAGTGATTGCGAGCGCACCACCACCACCATATATTGATGGGGAGAAATTGGCTACAAGTAATGGTGCATCAGTGAAAGATAGGAAAGTGATAGATAAATGTGTTAACCCTAACCCTTGCCAATTGTATCCCATCTTAAATTTTCACCAGGATTGTGAGCAGGAAGATGAGCCCAGCACGATATCGGCACTCTCTCTAGCAGCCACCATACAGGACACCCAGGTGGGCACGGCCCAACCACCAAGAGTAATAGCGATGCCCCCCAGCGGAGGGGTGAGTGAGGTTGTGTCCACTGGTAAGTACGGTACCACACACTATGCAGAGACAATAGCTCCCCGCATTATAGAATCAAGTCAAAATTATATAGCTGAACTAAATCCTGTCAGGGTGATTGCAGTCCCCAATGGGAAGACTGACAGTCAGGGAGTGACTCCCATCAGGAACACTGCCATGCATTGTCCCTGGTCCCGAGCAGAGTTAAGGTCAATTATGTCAGAATTCCCCGATCCCAGAAAAGATCTAGTCGGATGCCAGAGGTTCATTAAAGAGTTAGGTAATGCCCACGAGCCCACAAATAAAGATTTGCGAACAGTGCTACGGGTATGTTTACCCTCAAATATTGACATCACAAAATTCATAACGGATTGTAAGTTAGACGCAGAGGTACCTCTCACTGATGAATACAATCAGGAGAATGTACGGCAAATCAACCTGCAATTAGGAGTGTATTCCCCTATTGTTGTTAAATGGAATAAAATCTTCTCCATAAGACAAAAAGAAGGTGAAACGGCATCTGAACATTTCCATCGAGCACTGCAGGAAATAGCTAGATACACTGGGATCAAGGATATTAAGGATAATGCACATCACAGGGAGGTAGCTGTCTCTGTATTAATGGACTGGTTAAAGGAGGCACTGAGGACAAGGGTGCAAACTTCTCTACCTAACTGGAGGGGTATTTTAGTGGCTGCTTTGAGAGAGTCCGCTGTCGAGCACGATCGATAGTATGTTTCTATTGTAATAAGGAAGGACATTTTGCAAGGGACTGTAGGAATAAAGGGACACATAACTTATACAGACCCCCTAGACCTGAATACGAGCCATACTACAATTCACATAATTGGGATCAGGGACCCTATAGAGATTACGAGCCACATAGAGGGGAAACAAGGAGGTACCCACCAAGGAGGGACTGGCAGGCCTCCGAAAAATCACAGCTACCCTCCTCACATAGTGTAGCTGCCAATGCGCTGCGGGAGGGTCCCACTACACAATAGGGGTTGGGCCACACCTGTAGTCTGCAGCCAGTGAAGTTGATTGCTAGCCTTGGTAGTGAACCTGAGGTCATGGTTGATGTAGCTGGTGTACCATTACCTTTCCTTGTAGATACAGGGGCAGCCAGATCAGTGTTGAATTCCACATCAGGTGTAAAAACCACGGGTAAAACAATTTCGGCAATGGAAGTTACAGGAACGGTGCAACAATACCCGTTGAGTAGACCTGCAGAGATTACGATGGGGCCTTTGCAAACAAAACATTCTTTCCTGTTGGCTGCATCGGCTCTGACTAATCTACTCGGCAGAGATTTATTGTGTAAAATGCGGTGTGTCATATACTGTACTCCTGAGGGTGTCTTCTTGGATATACCTGAGAATCATGCTCAAGATTGCAAGATATATTAGACACCCCTCAAAGACTAATGTGGCACTCTACTGTTATAGACACGTGTCCATCAAAGGTAGAGGAAATTATCTCGCAAATACCGGGTTCCCTTTGGACCAAAGATGGACAGGACACTGGATTGATGGCGAATGTAGCTCCAGTAGCAGTACAATTAAAAGATGGCAGGATAGCTCCAAAAATCCCTCAATATCCTCTGAAGCCAGAGGTAGAATTAGGAGTGTACCCCCGTCATAGAGCGGCTGCTACAGCAGGGCATCCTAGTCAGGACGTCCAGCACTGCCAATAGTCCCATCTTCCCTGTGAAAAAGAGTGGGGGGAGGGGTTACAGGCTAGTGCAGGATCTAAGGGGGATAAACAAAATAGTTGAGAGCCAATTCCCCGTAATGCCCAATCCAGCTGTCATCCTCATGCAAATTCCCTCTACAGCAAAATTCCTCACTGTCATTGACCTTTGTTCTGCTTTCTTTTCTGTCCCTCTTCACCCTGACAGCCAATACCTCTTTGCCTTTACGTACAGGGGAGTACAGTACACCTGGACTCATCTTCCCCAAGGTTTCATTGACAGCACGAGTATTTTCTCCCAGGCCTTGCATGACTGTTTACAATCCTTTCAACCTGAGAGTGGATAAGTGCTAATATAGTATGTC
The DNA here is from genome assembly GCF_028390025.1 of Pseudophryne corroboree. Lineage (NCBI taxonomy): Eukaryota > Metazoa > Chordata > Amphibia > Anura > Myobatrachidae > Pseudophryne > Pseudophryne corroboree. The sequence continues at coordinate 774,990,234 of NC_086447.1, read as the reverse complement.
GATGACTTGTTGTTGTGTTATGACTCACTCGAATAATCCTTCAAAGATACAAAACAGCTTCTGTTTCATCTTTCCCAGACAGGACACAAGGTTTCAAAGGATAAGTTGCAGTTGTGCCGGACCAGGGTCAAATACTTGGGACACTGCTTGACACAAGGACTTAGACACCTCACCGCTGATAGAATACAGGCGATACGCGACATGGCTGCCACAAACTCAGCAACAGATCCGCACTTTCTTTGGAATGTGTGGGTACTGTCGTAACTGGATTCCGGGGTTCTCTATAATGGCTTTACCATTGCAAGAAATGGTCTATTCGAACAAACCGGAACGGATCTCTCACACAGATGAGTCCGAACTGGCGTTTGAGAGACTCAAACAGTGTTTATCACAAGCACCTGCATTAGGTATGCCAGATTATGAGAAGCCCTTTGAATTGTACGGTACTGAAAGCGCTGGGTTCGCGGCAGGAGTCTTAACACAGAGACATGGTGATGCCAGTAGACCGGTAGCTTACTACAGTGCACAGTTGGACACTGTAGCGCGGTCTCTCACCACTTGCTTGCGAAGTGTTGCAGCGATAGCTTTGCTGGTAAGTAAAAGCGAGGACGTAGTGTTAGGACACGACTTGACCATCCATACACCTCATGAAGTATCAGCCTTGCTGAACTCCGCCCAAACCAGACATGTCTCATCTGCTCGGTTTACAAAGTGGGAATTAGCACTGATGGCCCCTGTAAACATCACCATTAACAGATGCAGCTCACTACATCCTGCAACCTACTTGCCAAGTGTGCCTGGACAGGCACAAAGGGTGGAGGATGAGAATGATGGTGAAGGAGGATTTAGTGCAGATACTGATACGTATGATTGTATGGAATACCTGAACCAAACTTTTACAGCGAGACCTGACATCAGTGACAACCCACTGGAAGGAGTAGACTTTACCTTCTACACTGACGGTAGTTGTCACAGACAGACGGAATCGGGAGATTTGTGCATCGGATATGCAGTTGTAGATGATGAAGGTATCGTAGAAGCAGAACCCCTTGGCCCACCACACTCAGCACAAGTCGCTGATCTGGTAGCTCTGACCCGAGCATGCGAGTTGGCCAAAGGTAAGTCAGCTAATATATACACAGACTCTAGGTATGCCTTTGGAGTGGTGCATGATTTTGGGGAGCTGTGGCGCCTCAGAAATTACATGATGGCAGCTGGCACACCTGTAGCGCATGCATCCCACATCAAAAGGCTTCTGACAGCAATACAGGAACCAGACAGAGTGGCTGTTATCAAGTGTAAAGCACACACAACCTGTTAGGCGCCGGGGTCCGCTCGTCGGTGCGGCCCGGCGCCTAGCAACCAGGGACGCCGTACGCGATCAGCCGCCGGCTCCCTGGCAACGCTGGACGCCGGGCGCACTGAGCCGCACGGACCCTAGCAACGGGGACGCCACTGACGGACCGCGTTCCCCGTTGCTGGGTCCAGGGTTTAATGAACCTACACCTGTTTCCTGGCCGTGCAGCAAGGCAGCTGCACGGCATGTAGGTAATTAGCCCTGTCAGCACCTGATTGGAGGACTCCTGTTCATATGCACTCTCAGGGCTTCTCACAGACGCCGGTAATAGCTTCCTGCATGCTGTCTCTGTTTGCTGAGAGTCTGTTCCAGTCTTGCTGTATCCGGTCATTCCAGTATTCGGAAGTCCTGAACTCGGAAGTTGTCATCTTATTCCTGGAGTCCTGACTAATCACCGTATAACATCCAGTGGTGTTCGTGCGTCGCGGCTTTGCCGTGTGTTGCGGCTTGTCCGCTTTATTATTTATTATTTGTGTTTTGGAGCATTTCGCGGAGGGTTCCGCTTCCACAGGTCCACTCTGGTATCCAGCGGTGCTGGGTAGGAGTATTGGACAAGTGGATTTTGGTTGTCCTTTTCCCTGGCGGGTTTCCGCACATACTTCAGGTTTTGTTAGTTAGCTTGTTGCCCCTGGCCTGTTGTCAGTCAGAGGTCCTCTTGTTATCATCCTGCCTCGGATTTCCCTTTGTCTCTCACTAAGACCGGGGGGCACCGGAGTTGGGCAGACATAATCCGCCCTTCAAACATGGCTGCCAGGGGCTCAAGAAACCATAGTCTCGCAGGGGATTTCCGATAGCACGGGTGAGACAATAGAGTTAGGGCGCCAGGGGCAACTAGTCTTTCCTGCTCCCGTTACCTGCATTCCATTCCAGCGCTCTGGTCCTTGTCATAAAATCTCCTCTGGTCAGGAGTGCTGGAATCATAACATTATTACCGGCCGTACCAAAACTTAAAATTAAACGGAGTTTAATTTTTTCTTATTCAGTTTTTGTAAGAAATTGTCGGCCTCATGAATCCAACAGGGTTAGGACCAAATCCTGGTCAGCTCTTAGTCAGTCAGATTCAAGAACTTACTCAGATGGTTCAGGATCTTTCCCTTCGGGTGAAGTCGCAGGAAGATCTTTTACAAACTTCCCCGAGGGTAGTTCCTGAACCAAAAATGCATTTGCCTGACCGTTTTTCTGGTGATAGAAAAGAGTTTTTTAATTTTAAAGAATCCTGTAAACTTTATTTTCGTTTAAGACCGATCTCCTCGGGTACTGAATCTCAGCGGGTCGGGATTATTATTTCTTTGCTCCAGGGGGATCCCCAGACTTGGGCATTTGGTTTAAAAGCAGATGATCCGGTGTTATTGTCAGTAGACGCTTTTTTTGGGTCTTTAGGACTATTATATGATGACCCTGATAGAGAGGCATCCGCTGAAGGTCAATTGCGCGCTCTCAGACAGGGTAGGAATCCTGCAGAGGTTTATTGTACGGAGTTTCGCCGGTGGTCGAACAACCGTGGCTGGAATGACCCAGCCCTGCGCAGTCAGTTTCGCCTCGGCTTATCAGAATCTATTACAGACAGTCTCCTCCAGTATCCCGCTCCTGAGACTCTCGATAAACTCATGGAGCTTTCTATTAAGATTGATCGTCGTCTCAGAGAGCGGAAGGCTGAAAAAGGAGCATCGGTCAGGTCATCTCCATGTGTATATTCCATCCCTGAGGACATAGAGGAGCCCATGCAGATGGGTCTCTCCCGGTTGTCTCCTGAAGAGAGAGCCAGAAGGCAAAACTCTGGTCTTTGTTTGTACTGTGGGGGTAAGGGACATTTTGCTCGTAATTGTCTGAATAAGTCGGGAAACGCCTTGACCAGGTGAATTGTGAGGGGGTTCACCTAGATCTGCAGCTTATCTCCTCGAATAACTCCCTTTTAGTTCCAGCTAAGGTTTCCTTTGGCAGCCTCAGTTCCTCGGTGTCGGCTTTTGTCGACAGTGGAGCCGCAGGAAACTTTATGGATTTAACTTGGGCTAAGGCCTTAGGCATTCCTCAGTTATCTTTGGGTAGGTGTGTCACCATGCATGGCTTAGATGGGAGTCCACTGTCCAATGGGGTTATTTCCCTCTGTACACCCCCTGTACTACTTACGGTAGGAGCTCTTCATTCTGAAAAAATCGAGTTCTTCCTTACCCATTGCCCAGCAGTTCCAGTGGTTCTGGGTCACCCTTGGCTGGCCTTTCACAATCCCACCATTGATTGGCGGTCAGGGGAGATTTCTCAATGGGGTGCCTTCTGTGATAAGGAATGTATTTCGTTTCCAGTCAGAATAGCTGCTGCCATTCCTGAACTCATTCCCGTGGAGTACCAGGAGTTTGCTGACGTGTTCTCCAAGGGCAATGCAGACAATCTGCCTCCCCATCAGCCTTATGATTGCGCCATTGAGCTAATTCCTGGTGCCGCATTGCCAAAGGGAAGGTTATATGCTTTATCCGGGCCAGAAACTGCGGCCATGAATGACTATGTTAAAGAGAGCCTAGGGAAAGGATTTATTAGGCTATCTAAATCTCCTTTAAGTGCAGGCTTCTTCTTTGTGGAAAAAAAGGATGGCTCGCTCAGACCTTGCATTGACTATAGAGCCCTTAATAAAATCTCAGTTAAAAATACTTATCCTCTGCCGCTGATTTCTGTCCTCTTTGATCAGCTGCGTTCGGCTGTGATTTTTTCCAAAATTGACCTAAGAGGAGCGTATAACCTCATCCGAATCAGGTCCGGAGATGAGTGGAAGACAGCCTTCAGTACTCAGTCGGGTCACTACGAGTACCTAGTGATGCCGTTCGGCTTGTCTAACGCTCCGGCAGTTTTCCAGGACCTCATTAACGATGTGCTCCGTGACTTCCTAGGGAAATTCGTGGTCGTTTACTTAGACGACATCCTGATTTATTCTGACTCTATTGAACAACATGTTACCCAGGTGCGTCAGGTTCTTCAAAAGTTACGTGAGAATCATCTATATGCCAAACTGGAAAAATGTGAGTTTCATGTCACGGAGGTATCTTTTTTAGGGTACATTATTTCCCCTCGGGGATTTTTCATGGAACCAAAGAAGCTCCAGGCCATCCTTAGTTGGGCGCAACCCACCAATTTAAAAGCAATTCAGCGTTTTTTAGGGTTTGCGAATTATTACAGGAGGTTCATTCATTCTTTTTCCGACCTGGTTGCTCCCATTGTGGCCCTGACAAAGAAAGGAGCGGATCCTACCAACTGGTCGCGTGAAGCGGAGTTGTCCTTTCGGGCCTTGAAACAAGCTTTTGTCTCAGCTCCAGTCCTCAGACATCCCAATCCAGGATTGCCCTTCGTTGTGGAGGTAGATGCCTCGGAGGTTGGAGTAGGGGCTATACTATCTCAAAAGGATCCAGAGTCTCTGGAACTACATCCTTGTGCCTTTATGTTCAGGAAATTCTCCTCCGCTGAATCCAACTATGACGTTGGTAACCGGGAATTACTGGCAATAAAATGGGCTTTCGAGGAGTGGAGGCATTGGCTGGAGGGAGCAACACATACCATTTCAGTATTGACTGACCATAAGAATCTGCAATACATCGAATCAGCTAAGCGGCTGAATGCCCGGCAGGCTCGTTGGGCTTTGTTCTTTACTCGTTTCAAATTTATTATAACTTTCAGGCCAGGTTCCAAGAATACCAAGGCAGATGCTCTGTCACGCAGTTTTCTTCCGGTTCATGATAACAGTCCTGTTACTCCCATACTTCCATCTTCAGTCATTTGGGCAGGCCTCACACAAGATTTATTTACCCAGTTAAAACAGCTTCAACACCAAACTCCTGGAAATACTCCTGCTGGTCGTCTTTACGTCCCTGAGTTCTTGAGAGCTACTGTTTTGACTGAGTTCCATGATAACAAAGTTTCCGGGCATCCAGGGATCTCTAAGACATTGGAGTTAGTCTCCCGCTCAGTATGGTGGCCTGGTCTTTCTAAAGACGTTAAGGAGTTTGTTTCTTCATGTCAGGTTTGTGCACAGCATAAGGTTCCCCGTTCCTTGCCTATCGGGCAACTTATGCCCTTGAATGTCCCTCTCAGGCCATGGTCTCATATTTCCATGGATTTTGTGGTGGACCTTCCCCTTTCAGCTGGATGCAGAGTCATTTGGGTGGTAGTAGACCGTTTTAGCAAGATGGCTCATTTCATTGCCCTTCCCCGACTGCCATCTGCCCAAGGATTGGCAGTGTTGTTTCTCCGCCATGTTTTCAGACTTCATGGGTTGCCCACTGATATTGTTTCTGATCGGGGTCCACAATTCATTGCACAATTCTGGAAGTGTTTTTGTGCTTCATTAAAGATGAGATTGTCATTAACATCTGGTTACCACCCACAGTCCAACGGGCAAACCGAGCTAGTTAACCAATCATTGAAACAGTATTTGCGTTTGTACTCAGCCAAACTCCAGAATGATTGGTCCGAGTTTCTTCCATTGGCGGAGTTTGCTTACAATAATTCTTGTCATTCCTCCACCAACGTGTCTCCATTCTTTTCAGTTTTTGGTTTTCACCCCAGAGCTAATTCTTTTTTTCAACATTCCTCAGTTTCCTCGCTAACCTTAACCTCCCATCTCAGAGCCATTTGGAAAAAAGTGCACCTTGCTCTCAGAAAAGCGGCCTTTCGAGAGAAAAAGAATTCTGACCAGCTCCGACGTCCTTGCAATTTTAAGGTGGGAGATAGGGTATGGTTGTCGACTCGTAACATTAGACTTCGACAATCTTCAGCTAGGTTGGGACCCAAATTTATTGGACCATTTCATATCATTAAAAAAGTTAACCCAGTTGCTTTCCGGTTACGTTTACCAAAATCTCTTCGGATTGGTAATACGTTTCATTGCTCCCTGTTGAAGCCATACATTTCTTCCAGTAAATTTCCTCGGAAGATCTCTCAGGGAAGATCTCCAGTGGATGTACAGGGACAACAGGAGTTCCTGGTGGAGAAGGTTCTCGATTCCAAGTTGTCCAGGGGCCGGCTTTATTTTCTGGTTCACTGGAGAGGTTATGGTCCAGAGGAAAGGTCCTGGGTCCTGGATAAGGATCTTCATGCCCCAAGGCTCAAGAGGGCATTTTTTCGGGAATTTCCTTGGAAGCCTGGCTTTAGGGGTTCCTTGACCCCTCCTCAAGGGGGGGGTACTGTTAGGCGCCGGGGTCCACTCGTCGGTGCGGCCCGGCGCCTAGCAACCAGGGACGCCGTACGCGGACAGCCGCCGGCTCCCTGGCAACGCTGGATGCCGGGCGCACTGAGCCGCACGGACCCTAGCAACGGGGACGCCACTGACGGACCGCGTTCCCCGTTGCTGGGTCCAGGGTTTAATGAACCTACACCTGTTTCCTGGCCGTGCAGCAAGGCAGCTGCACGGCATGTAGGTAATTAGCCCTGTCAGCACCTGATTGGAGGACTCCTGTTCATATGCACTCTCAGGGCTTCTCACAGACGCCGGTAATAGCTTCCTGCATGCTGTCTCTGTTTGCTGAGAGTCTGTTCCAGTCTTGCTGTATCCGGTCATTCCAGTATTCGGAAGTCCTGAACTCGGAAGTTGTCATCTTATTCCTGGAGTCCTGACTAATCACCGTATAACATCCAGTGGTGTTCGTGAGTCGCGGCTTTGCCGTGTGTTGCGGCTTGTCCGCTTTATTATTTATTATTTGTGTTTTGGAGCATTTCGCGGAGGGTTCCGCTTCCACAGGTCCACTCTGGTATCCAGCGGTGCTGGGTAGGAGTATTGGACAAGTGGATTTTGGTTGTCCTTTTCCCTGGCGGGTTTCCGCACATACTTCAGGTTTTGTTAGTTAGCTTGTTGCCCCTGGCCTGTTGTCAGTCAGAGGTCCTCTTGTTATCATCCTGCCTCGGATTTCCCTTTGTCTCTCACTAAGACCGGGGGGCACCGGAGTTGGGCAGACATAATCCGCCCTTCAAACATGGCTGCCAGGGGCTCAAGAAACCATAGTCTCGCAGGGGATTTCCGATAGCACGGGTGAGACAATAGAGTTAGGGCGCCAGGGGCAACTAGTCTTTCCTGCTCCCGTTACCTGCATTCCATTCCAGCGCTCTGGTCCTTGTCATAAAATCTCCTCTGGTCAGGAGTGCTGGAATCATAACACAACCAAGACCCAATCTTACTTGGTAACAGCAGGGCAGACGAAGCTGCTAAATCAGCAGCAAGCACCACTATACAGACGAACATCACATCACTGATGACATTTAACACGGTCAATACACAGCAGCTAATTGAAATGCAAAATTCGTGTTCCCTATAGGAAAAGGCGGTCTGGAAGTCGAAGGGGTATGGTCAGGAGTCCTCAGGACTTTGGACAGATGGACATGGTAAGCCGGTGGCCCCCAGAGCATATCTTCCAAGTCTAGCTGCGGCGGCACACGGTCTGACTCATCTGGGCAAAGAGGGTATGTGCAAGCTGGTAAGAGCTTACTGGAGTGCACCAGGATTCTCTTCTCATGCAGGTAAGAGAGCAATGACATGTTTTACTTGCTTGAGGAAGAATATTGATAAGACAATACCAACAGAGCCATCCCATATCCCTCCTACAGACGGACCTTTTCAGGTAATACAAATCGACTTCATACAGTTACCACCCTGTAGGAATTTGAAATATGTGTTAGTATGTATTGATGTGTTTTCCAACTAGGTAGAAGTGTTCCCTGCTGCCACAAATACTGCTACGTTCACTGCAAAGAAAATTGTGCAGGAATTTGTGTGTAGATATGGTATCCCTAGAGTGATTGAAAGTGATAGAGGTACCCATTTTACAGGTGAAGTCTTTCAGGTCATGTGCAAACTGATGGGAATTAATAGCAAGCTACATACTCCGTACCGACCACAGGCGAGTGCGAAGGTAGAGAGAGTGAACAGCACTATTAAGAATAAACTGAGCAAAATTATGGCTTAAACTGGATTGCTGTGGCCAGAAGCTTTGCCACTAGTGTTGTACAGCATCAGAACCACTCCCAGGTCACCGCTTAACTTATCACCCTTTGAAATTCTTTTTAGTCGACAACCTCATGTACTGATAGACCCCCAGGATGATTTGAAATGCAATAATGAAATAACTGTGAAATATTTGGTTAGGATGAGCCAGCAGCTGAGAAATCAACAAAGAAATCTAAAGCTGGTGATTCCTGACCTTCCGAACAGTAATTTTCATGACATTGAGCCTGGGGATTATGTGATGATACGAAAATTTCTACGCTCAGTTTGCCTCATTGACAGGTGGGAAGGACCGTACCAAGTCTTGTTAACCAGCACTACAGCATTAAAGGTCGCCGAAAGAGAGACTTGGGTCCACTCATCCCACTGCAAGAAGGACGCTGACCCGGAGAAAACTCATGACAATGAGCAAGGTGAAGAGAACCTCATATCACTAGAGAGTCTATTCCGGGAAAGTTGAGAGGCAGGACTGTTGAACGGTACCTGAGCGTGGAGAGCAACAAGATCAAGGACGGTTGTCGCACCATTTTCTTTTTTCACCTCTCCACTGCATTTTCCTTTCTTTTCTTCTCCTCATTTTCCTTCTTTCCCCTAATGAAATGGATCTATCACAAGAGACTGCGTTTCGGGTTCTGCTAGTAACATTGTTTTTGATCAGGACAATTTGTTTTGGTGAGGGTCTCAGAGAGGTCGAGCGAGGATCTGGAATGGGTTCTGATGGCGAGTATAAATTTGTAGGATCTCAGGAGCAGCACATCACTTTAGTAAAGGCTGGTATCAGTAAGCGCTCTGGTAGTCATGGAGCTCGGAGGCAATGTGAAGGGTTATTGTCTGATGAATATTGTATTTGTAAATATTGTGAGAACATAGTCGAAGATGGGTGCATCCAGAGATGTCAGTCCAACAGTAATATCGATATGGACCGACATCCGTTGAGTGATTACCACTCATTAGTGGGTAAGGTCTTTAACCAGACAGAATGTTGGGTGTGCTCACAAGTACCTCAAGGACAGAGTAAGTCAGGATTAGTGCCGTACCCTTTAGCAATAGATGAGGTACTCGAATAACGGGGTGGGAGACTGGTGGACAAGAAATTCAATATATCTAGGCCCCCTAGCTTGAAGCTCCACCAGTACAATGTAGATAGGTCGCTGTTATGTTTGAATATTTCCAGTTTCCGAAAAACAGGAAATTGGGAAGTGACATGGAATAACCAGACAATTACCTTTTCGCACAGAGCTAATGGGATACCTATCGACTCTGAACTTGTACGCAAGATAGCCAACAGTGGGAGGTATACACGTGGAAGCAAAACCATGTAAGTTTGAAAGGTATCGCAGGGGTTTGTGCCCACATCATCCAGCCCGATACTTGTACTGAGCAAATGAGAGAACTAGGGATTGGTTTCTTTACATGGAAAGTTTGCAATATGGTGATGTTACATTTTGTCCCCTATGTTCTCCCAGATGATGCCTATTTCATATGTGGGAGAAAAGCGGTTAACTCTGAGCTCTGAGGGATTGTGTTATACCAGAGGTCATGACCATAACCCACGACAAAATGAAAGTCGTTCACCGCAGTGCTCAGACTCCTTATACTCATAGATAGGGCAGAGCACGCAGCCTCTGATTTGATCCATGAATCCACCGGGATTCAGTTCCTTCTCGCATTAGATATCACACGTACTGCCAGAGGAACTATAAATTATAGGTACATCCATGCGCTAGCGAACTTGATAGACAATATCACCGAGATGTATGATGACACCTTCAGGTATACGGAAAGGGAGTTACAAGCCTACAAGAAGAAACTGATCCAGTACAGGATGGTCCTTAATTATGTCACAGCCATGACAGGTGGGTACTGTGTTACCCTGGCAACTCAATATGGTGTGAAGTGCTGTACGTATATTACAAACAGCACTGACGACCCCACAGAGATCATCGATCAGAAGATGGACGAGATCTTGCAGTTGAAGTGGGAGTTCAGGAGGAAGCACAATCTTACCTTAGCGACTGTGGGTAATGAACTGACTGGCTGGGTCTCATGGTTGAACCCACGCAAATGGTTCTCAGGGTTAGGAGAGTGGGCACAGAATGCTATTATGAGTGTGGGGAAGTTTCTCCTTTGTATCCTGGGAGTCATCATAATTATTGGCCTGATATTCAGGTGTGTTCAAATTCGGCGCAAGCACAGCACAAATTTGATGAGTCTAAGGAGCGAGAGCGCTGTTACAGCAGCAGATTTGATTTATGATCCATCCATAGAGACAGTGTTATGATAAGGATTGCAAAATGAATTTCATGGCCTGTTTCTTTCACCATTTTTCTCTGTTTCCCCCTTACCCAGAAAACATCCAACGGGAAAAGACATCAGCTTGCTTATGTGAATGTATTTTTATATATATGTGTCTTGTGTGTTATCCACATATTGCAGCATTCACATATGTTCCCCCTCCATGTATCATCAACTAAATGTGCACGCCATGTGTTGGAATAAGAAGCTGAAAAGAGCTCGGTAGTATTTGTTTGCCCATTTACAGACCCTTAATACGGGATGAGAAGGATTTAATGTATACTTCGCAATACCTCGAAGCTTATTTAGAACATATGTGGCATGATGATGCATGCCCCTCAGACATTGACTCATACATACATGCTTTTTACTATCCCACTAGGTTACACATTTCCCACCTACTACTCTCCCCCGATCATCCAAACTTGTATATATTGTGTAGATAATATTTTCTGTTTAGTAGTAAAGTGTGGCAGTTATTGATGACTGCCAAATGGTGGACTGTCGAACTCGAAAATATTTCAGTACACACATCACGTACAAATTACACACAGATGGCCTCCGTGCTCGTACTTGTTCTGCCATGCGTGCACATATTCGCAATTTGCATATGATCGCTCCCGCGGTCCTGCGTATTAGCGCGTGGTATGAGTAATTGTGGTAGTGCTTGTAATCGCATGGAAAAGCCATAAAAACACATTACATATTTAATCCACATAGTGCACAATGTACACATAGTCCACATGCACCGCACCAGCGATTCATACATGTTTAAATGGTACAGCAACAAAGGGATTCATCTTTACAGGATAGGAGGGGACAGAACTAGGTTATAAGGTGATGTTTGGTATCCAGCTGTAGGGTATTTTAAGAGCAATATTCCGGTGTTGGTTTGCAGAAGATCGCACGCTCCTGCAAATAGTTATGCGCAGGAGCAGAATATTAATATTAACTGTATTTACTGTACTCCTGATATTCAGCGGGAACCCAGTGGAGAACATCTGCAAGTGCACCTGGACCAGACATCGCCCACCTATTCAAAACGACCTATGACCTCTCCTGTACTGTAAGTGACCATCCCAGTGACCAATAGACTAAGAGATTACAGTTCCCATTGTGTTAGGTTTTGGACAAATGTATAAAAAGCCAGTTGCAGGCCCGGTCACTCTCTCAATCTCTGAAGGTCATCTACCTTGATGACTGAGGACCGGACTGGGAAGCGCAGGTGAACAAACGTATGTACCATTGACTGTAGCCTCTTTTCTGTTATTATAATTGTATCTTTGTTGTAGCCCCCTTTTTATCAATTATATGTTGGCGGGTCGGATCCCAACTTCCTAACTACAATTTGTGTTGTGTCTCTTTCTCTGCTAGATTTGTAAGTGTATCTCAGACACACATGAAGCTGCATAGTGCTCACGGCGTGTCGTTGTGTGTGTATGCACCGCGTGTACTTTGTACGTCCGTTGCGGCGTTAGTACGCAAGGTGCGTACACGGTACGGGACTTTGTACACTAACTGAGTAATAAGTACGTAAGTTAAGGATTGCATACAGCGGCCGCAGCGGCTCGATTTTAAAGTGTATTGAGTGTGTTTTAAAGTATTGCTTTTAGTCCTGTAAGTAAATCAGCATTTACAGAGTCACAGAGGAATCTAATAGTGAGTGGTCCAGTCCCATAGTTCTCATCCCGAAGCAGACGGTAACATACGCCTCTGTAATGACTTTCGTAAGTTAAATTAGGTGTCCAAATTTGACGCATACCCCATGCCCTGTGTGGATGAGCTTATAGAAAGGCTGAGAACAGCCAGGTTTCTCACCACGTTGGACCTGACCAAAGGTTACTGGCAAATACCTTTAACTGATAGCGCAAAAGAAAAAAACAGCCTTTTCGGTTCCAGAGGGGCTATACCAGTATAAGATGTTACCCTTTGGGTTGCATGGGGCTCCAGCAACCTTTCAACGGGCAATGGATAAAATTTTAGGCCCCATAGAAAGTATGCAGCTGCCTATTTGGATGATGTGGTAATTCACAGTATGGACTGGGGGTCCCATTTGGTTAAAGTACAAGCAGTACTGAACTCAATCAGAGAAACAGGGTTAACTGCTAACCCAAAGAAGTGCTGCCTCGTAATGGAGGAGGTTAAATACTTGGGCTTCACCATAGGTAGAGGTCTGATTAGGCCCCAATTGAATAAAATTGATGCTATTCAAAACTGACCTCGTCCTGTGAATAAAAAACAGGTAAAGGCTTTTTTTGGGAATAACTGGGTACTATAGACGATTTATTCCCAATTTTGCGACCACAGCAGTGCCGTTGTCAGACCTTAACCAAGGGAAGCAGTCAAATATGGTGAAATGGAACCCTGATGCAGAAAAAGCGTTCCAAGCGTTAAAAGTGGCTTTGTGTTCACAACCTGTATTGATAACACCAGATTTTTCAAAAGAATTTGTTGTACAGACGGATGCCTCAGAGGTAGGGATAGGGGCTGTGTTGTCCCAAACCAGAGATGGGGACGAACACCCTATCATTTATTTGAGTAGGAAACTCAATGAGCATGAAAAAAGGTATGCTATTGTGGAAAAGGAGGCCTTGGCCATTAAGTGGGCATTAGATACCTTGGAGATATTACCTTTTGGGTAGACAGTTCAGACTAGTGACAGATCACGCCCCTTTAAAGTGGATGTATGTAAATAGAGGTCAGAATGCTCGTGTAACTAGATGGTTTCTAGTGTTGCAAGATTTTAAGTTTACTGTCGAACATAGACCGGGTACACAATTGGCCAATGCAGATGCATTGTCCCGCATCTTCTGTTTGGGGGCTACAAGTGTTCCGACCCCTAGGTCAAAACAGGGGAGGGGTATATGTGACAAGAACACTGGAATAGTGTTTGAGGGCAGGTATGTTTGTCCCAGGTTCTTGTCTTACATGTTTTAGAAAAAGGAAAACTTCAAGGAAATTGTTTTTGTTTTGTTAGAACCTTTTCAGTTTGTTGGAAAAGCTGGATAAGGGCCCTGAGAGAGAGAGAGGGCAAGTTCCAGACATTGGGCCCAGTTCGGGTCTTTGATCTCACAGAGGGCTAATCAGGGCTTCCAGCTGTGCAAGAGTGTTATAAGGTTGCTAGCCTGAGCAGTGTGGGCAGACTGCCTGGGGAGACTGCCGAACCTCTGTGTGAGAAACACGCTTCCTTATACAAGTGAGCCATACAGTATTTACTGGAGAACTCTGTGTTTTTGTTTAGAGACAGTTAGGAACGTCTTGTGTTTAGTTAGTGCCAGACAGGCAAGGCATTTTCTTTTGATGTTTATTTTATTTTCTGCTTAATAAAACTGGTTGCGGCCAGTTGCACCACAAACTGGACTTGTATGATTTCTCAGCTGCTGCTTGCTGCCATCTACCCCAGGAAACAGCATCTGGTTCCCCTACAGTGTTACAACTTATATATTTCCTTGCTGACACTGGTGTTTTAATAAGATCTGTTACACATTACTTACATAACTAAATAAATAAATAAATAACAAATTTGTTTTGGATCTGTAGTCTTATACATTCTGAGGCAGCATTGTTTGGCTCCTTAAAATGAGACTGTGATCCTGAGATGGTCGCCCAGTGGATTACTGGTATTGAGCCACCCATTTTTCAGTGGTATAATTCAGATATTGCACTTTTAGCACACAACATTCGGATAGTTTGGTGGTGGTTATCTTTGTGTGTTACAGATGTAAGGTTTGCTAAGCGGCCTGGGAGGCAATAGTTGTGATCAGCGCTGCCAAGAGAAATTCTGGGGGCCGGGGTGGGTGTGGCCACAGTATGTATATTTATCCCAGCGTTCCGGGGAAGCGTTTGCTGGAAAAAGAGGGCGTGGATGCAAATAAAGAGGGTGTTGCCTCATGGGATCGTCACTCCGGGGGTGTGCCCAGCATCTCCGGCTGTACTGAGCTGTACTGAGCTGCCCCCGGAGATTGTCTCCCAGCGCTGTCGGCACCTCTTCTATGACAGGAGCCGGGTGCTGTAGCAGACTTTCACACTGCAGCACCTGGCTCCTGTCACTGCGGAGGAGCCCACAGTTTGGTGTCACCCCTTCCAGGCATCACACCCAGGTGCTGGCCACACTTGTGATGCCACTGTTTATCTGTATACGGTATATCTATATAGAAATATATAGTATAGATCCATATATATATATATATATATATATATACTGTATATATATTAGAGATGAGCAGGTTCAGTTCTCAGAGAACTGAACCATACTGAACTTCACTATTCGAGTCAGGTTCCGAGCCAGGCTCGGGTTTTCCCGCCTGACTCGGAAACCAGAACGAGGCAAAACGTCATCTTCCCGCTGTTGGATTCTCGCGGGGTTTGGATTTCACATAAGGAGCCGCGTGTCCCTGCCATTTTCACTACGGCATTGGAGAGTGTAGAGAGAGGATGTGTCTCCGTCCTCAGTGTCCTCTGTGTTAGTGCCTTGTGCTGTATTTGTCCAGTCACAGTGTTTGTGTCCTCTTGCTGCCATATGTCCATTGCTGCTGTGTTGTGCTGCATCAGTACAGTGGTGGTGTATTATGCTGCATCAGTCCAATGGTAGTGTCCTGTGCATCAGCCATCAGTAATTCCAGAGACCAGGCAGTCACAGTGTTTGTGTCCTCTTGGCACCATATGTCCATTGCTGTTGTGATGTGCTGCATCAGTTCAGTGTTGCTGTGTTGTGCTGCATCAGACCAGTGGTAGTGTCCTGGCCATCAGTCATTCCAGTGACCAGGCAGTCACAGTGGTATAAGCTGCTGCTATATGTCCACTGCTGCCGTATAATAATAATAATAATAATAATAACAACAAGTCCCTTACAGTGTTACTGTGTTGTGCTGCATCAGACCAGTGGTAGTGTCCTGGCCATCAGTCATTCCAGTGACCAGGCAGTCACAGTGGTATATGCTGCTGCTATATGTCCACTGCCTCCATACTATAATTATAATAATAATAATAATAATAATAACAACAACAAGTCCCTTACAGTGTTGCTGTGTTGTGCTGCATCAGACCAGTGGTAGTGTCCTGGCCATCAGTCATTCCAGTGACCAGGCAGTCACAGTGGCATACGCTGCTGCTATATGTCCACTGCTGCCATATAATAATAATAATAATATTATTATTATTATTATTATTATTATTAACAACAACAACAACAAGTCTCCTACAGTGTTGCTGTGTTGTGCTGCATCAGACCAGTGGTGTGTCCTGGTCATTAGTCATTCCAGTGACCAAGCAGTCACAGTGGTATATGCTGCTGCTATATGTCCATTGCTGCCATATTATAATAATAATAATAATAATAATAATAATAACAAGTCCCTTACAGTGTTGCTGTGTTGTACTGCATCAGACGAGTGGTAGTGTCCTGGCCATCAGCCATCAGTCATTCCTGTGCCGCATATTGTGTTATATAACTCCAAAAAAATTAATGGAGAACAAAAATTTGGAGGATAAAATAGGGAAAGATCAAGAACCACTTCATCCTAGTGCTGAAGCTGCAGCCACTGGCCATGACATAGACAATGAAATGCCATCAACGTCGTCTGCTAAGGCCGATGCCCAATGTGATGATAGAGGGTATGTAAAATCCAAAAAGCCAAAGTTCAGTAAAAAGGTCTAAGGAGAAACGTAAAGTTGCCAATATGCCATTTACGACACAGAGTGGCAAGGAACGGCTGAGGCCCTGGCCTATGTTTATGACTAGTGGTTCAGTTTCAAATAACGATGGAAGCCCTCATAACTGAGCCCTTGACACTTATGTTGGTGTTAGACGTGCATCCGGTATCCGCCATTAGTGCAGTGGTATTTAGACAATTGATGGAGGTATTGTGTCCCCGGTACCAAATCCCATCTAGATTGCACTTCACTAGGCAGGCGATCCTGAGATTTTGCCATTTAATTCCAGTGATTTTGCCATTTAATTCCAGTGATTTTGCCATTTAATTCCAGTGATTTGGACGTATAATTCCAGTGATTTGGACGTATACTGTAATTACAGTGATTTTGCAGTATTATTACAGTGATTTTGCAGTATAATTCCAGTGATTTTGCCATTTAAATCCAGTGATTTGGACGTATAATTCCAGTGATTTTGCCACTTAATTCCAGTGATTTGCACGTATAATTCCAGTGATTTGGACGTATAATTCCAGTGATTTTGCCATTTAATTCCAGTGATTTTGCCATTTAATTCCAGTGATTTTGTCATTTAATTCCATCCAGTGATTTGGACGTGTAATTACAGTGATTTGGATGTATAATTCCAGTGATTTTGCAGTATAATTCCAGTGATTTTGCCATTTAATTCCAGTGATTTTGCCATTTAATTCCAGTGATTTGGATGTATAATTCCAGTGATTTGGACGTATAATTCCAGTGGGAATTGTTTGTGTCGCTTGGCTTAGTCATACAGCTACCTCATTGCACCTCTTCTACATCTCTGCATGAGGTGCTGTTTTGGGGCCTAGTTTTTGAAAAGTGCCATCCTGTCTGATACTGCAGTGCCACTCCTAGATGGGCCAGGTGTTTGTGCCGCACACTTGTGTCGCTTGGCTTAGTCATACAGCAGCCTCGGTGCACCTCTTTTTCTTCTTTGCATCATGTGCTGTTTGGGGACTAGTTTTTGAATAGTGCAACTTGTCTGCAACTGCAGTGCCACTCCTAGATGGGCCAGGTGTTTCTGCCGCACACTTGTGTCGCTTAGCTTGGTCATACAGCCACCTCTATGCAACTTTTAGGCCTAAAAACAATATTGTGAGGTGTGAGGTGTTCAGAATAGACTGAAAATGAGTGGAAATAAATGCTATTGAGGTTAATAATACCATAGGAGCAAAATTACCCCCAAATTCTGTGATTTTAGCTGTTTTTATGTTTTTCCCAAAAATCATCCAGATCCAAAACCAAACACGAAAGGGTGGTTTTGGCAAAACCAAAACACAAAACACGAAAAGTGACAGCCGCACATCTCTCTCTCTATATATATATATATATATATATATATATGTATACCAAACAGAAAACCCAGCACTCTCCTAAGCAGCTTCATTCACCTTAATGCTTTAATATACATCTAAATAAACAATGCCCCGTTGTTTATTTAGATGTACACTGCTCAAAAAAATAAAGGGAACACTAAAATAACACATCCTAGATCTGAATGAATGAAATACTCTTGTTAAATACTTTGTTCTTTACATAGTTGCATGTGCTGACAACAAAATCACACAAAAATTATCAATGGAAATCAAATTTATTAACCCATGGAGGTCTGGATTTGGAGTCACACTCAAAATTAAAGTGGAAAAACACACTACAGGCTGATCCAACTTTGATGTAATGTCCTTAAAACAAGTCAAAATGAGGCTCAGTAGTGTGTGTGGCCTCCACGTGCCTGTATGACCTCCCTACAACCCACACAAGTGGCTTAGGTTGTTCAGCTCATCCAGGATGGCACATCAATGCAAGCTGTGGCAAGAAGGTTTGCTGTGTCTGTCAGTGTGGTGTCCAGAGCATGGAGGCGCTACCAGGAGACAGGCCAGTACATCAGGAGACGTGGAGGAGGCCGTAGGAGGGCAACAACCCAGCAGCAGGACCGCTACCTCCGCCTTTATGTAAGGAGGAACAGGAGGAGCACTGCCAGAGCCTTGCAAAATGACCTCCAGTATGCCACAAATGTGCATGTGTCTACTCAAACGATCATAAACAGACTCCATGAGGGTGGTATGAGGGCCTGACGTCCACAGGTGGGGGTTATGCTTACAGCCCAACACCGTGCAGGACATTTGGCATTTGCCAGAGAACATCAAGATTGGCAAATTCGCCACTGGCGCCCTGTGCTCTTCACAGATGAAAGCAGGTTCTCACTGTACACATGTGACAGACGTGACAGAGTCTGGAGACGCCAAGGAGAACGTTCTGCTGCCTGCAACATCCTCCAGCATAACCGGTCTGGCAGTGGGTCAGTAATAGTGTGGGGTGGCATTTCTTTGGGAGGCCGCACAGCCCTCCATGGGCTCGCCAGAGGTAGCCTGACTGTCATTAGGTACCGAGATGAGATCCTCAGACCCTTGTGAGACCATATGCTGGTGCGGTTGGCCCTGGGTTCCTCCTAATGCAAGACAATGCTAGACCTCATGTGGCTAGAGTGTGTCAGCAGTTCCTGCAAGACGAAGGCATTGATGCTATGGACTGGCCCGCCCATTCCCCAGACCTGAATCCAATTGAGCACATCTGGGACATCATGTCTCGCTCCATCTATCAACGCCACGTTGCACCAGACTGTCCAGGAGTTGGTAGATGCTTTAGTCCAGGTCTGGGAGGAGATCCCTCAGGAGACCATCCGCCACCTCATCAGGAGCACGCTCAGGCGTTGTAGCAAGGTAATATAGGCATGTGGAGGCCACACACACTACTGAGCCTCATTTTGACTTGTTTTAAGGACATTACATCAAAGTTGGATCAGCCTGTAGTGTCTTTTTCCACTTTAATTTTGAGTGTGACTCCAAATCCAGACCTCCATGGGTTAATAAATTTGATTTCCATTGATCATTTTTGTGTGATTTTGTTGTCAGCACATTCAACTATGTAAAGAACAAAGTATTTAATAAGAGTATTTCATTCATTCAGATCTAGGATGTGATATTTTAGTGTTCCCTTTATTTTTTTGAGCAGTGTATATTAAAGCATTAAGGTGAATTAAGCTGCTTAGAAGAGTGCTGGGTTTTCTGTTTGGTATATTTGAGTTCGGTGGTCACAGCCACCGCACCCCAACCCCTGGGAATGGAGAGTGCAGTGGTTCCTCGTGTTTGTTTGTATATATATATATATTAGAGATGAGCGGGTTCGGTTCCTCGGAATCCGAACCCCCCGAACTTCAGCCTTTTTACACGGGTCCGAGGCAGACTCGGATCTTCCCGCCTTGCTCGGTTGACCCGAGCGCGCCCGAACGTCATCATCCCGCTGTCGGATTCTCGCGAGGCTCGTATTCTATCGCGAGACTCGGATTCTATATAAGGAGCCGCGCGTCGCCGCCATTTTCACACGTGCATTGAGATTGATAGGGAGAGGACGTGGCTGGCGTCCTCTCCGTTAGAATAGATAGAGACACTTGAGTTGATTTACTACTAACTTAGTAATTTTGGGGAGCATTAGGAGTACTCAGAGTGCAGAGTTTTGTTGATAGTTACTAGTGACCACCACCAGTTTTATTTATTATTTAATATAATCCGTTCTCTGCCTGAAAAAAAACGATACACAGTCACATACCATATCTGTGCTCAGCCTCAGTGTGCTGCATGATAATATCATCTATGTATATCTGACTGTGCTGAGTGCTCACTGCTCGCACAGCTGAATTGTGGGGGAGACTGGGGTGCAGTTATAGCAGGAGTAAAGTGCACACTTTTGCTGCCAGTGTGACTGACCAGTGACCACCAGTATATTGTCTGCCTGAAAAAGTTAAACACTCCTGTGGTGTTTTTTTTTTTATTCTATAAACGCATTCTGCTGACAGTGTCCAGCAGGTCCGTCATTCATTATATTATATAAATATTTACCTGCAGTAGTGTTATATTTTTTTTGTTCATCTCTATCATCTTTATCATCTCTATATTAGCAGACGCAGTACGGTAGTCCACGGCTGTGGCTACCTCTGTGTCGTCAGTGCTCGTCCATAATTGTATACCTACCTGTGGTGGGGTTTTTTTTTCTATCTTCTTCATACTAGTAGTTTAGGAGTCTGCTGACAGTGTCCAGCAGGTCCGTCATTATATTATATATACCTGCAGTAGTGATATATATATATTTTTTATATCATTATCATCTCTATACTAGCAGACGCAGTACAGTATTCCACGGCTGTAGCTACCTCTGTGTCGTCAGTGCTCGTCCATAATTGTATACCTACCTGTGGTGGGGGTTTTTTTTTCTATCTTCTTCATACTAGTAGTTTAGGAGTCTGCTGACAGTGTCCAGCAGGTCCGTCATTATATTATATATACCTGCAGTAGTGATATATATATATTTTTTATATCATTATCATCTCTATACTAGCAGACGCAGTACGGTAGTCCACGGCTGTAGCTACCTCTGTGTCGTCAGTGCTCGTCCATAATTGTATACCTACCTGTGGTGGGGGTTTTTTTTCTATCTTCTTCATACTAGTAGTTTAGGAGTCTGCTGACAGTGTCCAGCAGGTCCGTCATTATATTCTATATACCTGCAGTAGTGATATATATATATTTTTTATATCATTATCATCTCTATACTAGCAGACGCAGTACGGTAGTCCACGGCTGTAGCTACCTCTGTGTCGTCAGTCACTCGTCATCCATAAGTATACTAGTATCCATCCATCTCCATTGTTTACCTGAGGTGCCTTTTAGTTGTGCCTACTAAAATATGGAGAACAAAAATGTTGAGGTTCCAAAAATAGGGAAAGATCAAGATCCACTTCCACCTCGTGCTGAAGCTGCTGCCACTAGTCATGGCCGAGACGATGAAATTCCATCAACGTCGTCTGCCAAGGCCGATGCCCAATGTCATAGTACAGAGCATGTAAAATCCAAAACACAAAATATCAGTAAAAAAAGGACTCAAAAATCTAAAATAAAATCGTCGGAGGAGAAGCGTAAACTTGCCAATATGCCATTTACCACACGGAGTGGCAAGGAACGGCTGAGGCCCTGGCCTATGTTCATGGCTAGTGGTTCAGCTTCACATGAGGATGGAAGCACTCAGCCTCTCGCTAGAAAAATTAAAAGACTTAAGCTGGCAAAAGCACAGCAAAGAACTGTGCGTTCTTCGAAATCACAAATCCACAAGGAGAGTCCAATTGTGTCGGTTGCGATGCCTGACCTTCCCAACACTGGACGTGAAGAGCATGCGCCTTCCACCATTTGCACGCCCCCTGCAAGTGCTGGAAGGAGCACCCGCAGTCCAGTTCCTGATAGTCAGATTGAAGATGTCAGTGTTGAAGTACACCAGGATGAGGAGGATATGGGTGTTGCTGGCGCTGGGGAGGAAATTGACAAGGAGGATTCTGATGGTGAGGTGGTTTGTTTAAGTCAGGCACCCGGGGAGACACCTGTTGTCCGTGGGAGGAATATGGCCATTGACATGCCTGGTGAAAATACCAAAAAAATCAGCTCTTCGGTGTGGAAGTATTTCAACAGAAATGCGGACAACAGGTGTCAAGCCGTGTGTTGCCTTTGTCAAGCTGTAATAAGTAGGGGTAAGGACGTTAACCACCTCGGAACATCCTCCCTTATACGTCACCTGCAGCGCATTCATCATAAGTCAGTGACAAGTTCAAAAACTTTGGGCGACAGCGGAAGCACTCCACTGACCAGTAAATCCCTTCCTCTTGTAACCAAGCTCACGCAAACCACCCCACCAACTCCCTCAGTGTCAATTTCCTCCTTCCCCAGGAATGCCAATAGTCCTGCAGGCCATGTCACTGGCAATTCTGACGAGTCCTCTCCTGCCTGGGATTCCTCCGATGCATCCTTGAGTGTAACGCCTACTGCTGCTGGCGCTGCTGTTGTTGCTGCTGGGAGTCGATGGTCATCCCAGAGGGGAAGTCGTAAGACCACTTTTACTACTTCCACCAAGCAATTGACTGTCCAACAGTCCTTTGCGAGGAAGATGAAATATCACAGCAGTCATCCTGCTGCAAAGCGGATAACTGAGGCCTTGGCATCCTGGGCGGTGAGAAACGTGGTTCCGGTATCCATCATTACTGCAGAGCCAACTATAGACTTGTTTGAGGTACTGTGTCCCCGGTACCAAATACCATCTAGGTTCCATTTCTCTAGGCAGGCGATACCGAAAATGTACACAGACCTCAGAAAAAGACTCACCAGTGTCCTAAAAAATGCAGTTGTACCCAATGTCCACTTAACCACGGACATGTGGACAAGTGGAGCAGGGCAGACTCAGGACTATATGACTGTGACAGCCCACTGGGTAGATGTATTGACTCCCGCCGCAAGAACAGCAGCGGCGGCACCAGTAGCAGCATCTCGCAAACGCCAACTCTTTCCTAGGCAGGCTACGCTTTGTATCACCGCTTTCCAGAATATGCACACAGCTGAAAACCTCTTACGGCAACTGAGGAAGATCATCGCAGAATGGCTTACCCCAATTGGACTCTCCTGTGGATTTGTGGCATCGGACAACGCCAGCAATATTGTGTGTGCATTAAATCTGGGCAAATTCCAGCACGTCCCATGTTTTGCACATACCTTGAATTTGGTGGTGCAGAATTATTTAAAAAACGACAGGGGCGTGCAAGAGATGCTGTCGGTGGCCAGAAGAATTGCAGGACACTTTTGGCGTACAGGCACCACGTACAGAAGACTGGAGCAACACCAAAAACGCCTGAACCTGCCCTGCCATCATCTGAAGCAAGAAGTGGTAACGAGGTGGAATTCAACCCTCTATATGCTTCAGAGGTTGGAGGAGCAGCAAAAGGCCATTCAAGCCTATACAACTGACCACGATATAGGAGGTGGAATGCACCTGTCTCAAGCGCAGTGGAGAATGATTTCAACGTTGTGCAAGGTTCTGCAACCTTTTGAACTTGCCACACGTGAAGTCAGTTCAGACACTGCCAGCCTGAGTCAGGTCATTCCCCTCATCAGGCTTTTGCAGAAGAAGCTGGAGACATTGAAGGAGGAGCTAACACAGAGCGATTCCGCTAGGCATGTGGGACTTGTGGATGGAGCCCTTAATTCGCTTAACAAGGATTCACGGGTGGTCAATCTGTTGAAATCAGAGCACTACATTTTGGCCACCATGCTCGATCCTAGATTTAAAGCCTACCTTGGATCTCTCTTTCCGGTAGACACAAGTCTGCTGGGGTTCAAAGACCTGCTGGTGAGAAAATTGTCAAGTCAAGCGGAACGCGACCTGTCAACATCTCCTCCTTCACATTCTCCCGCAACTGGGGGTGCGAGGAAAAGGCTCAGAATTCCGAGCCCACCCGCTGGCGGTGATGCAGGGCAGTCTGGAGCGACTGCTGATGCTGACATCTGGTCCGGACTGAAGGACCTGCCAACGATTACGGACATGTCGTCTACTGTCACTGCATATGATTCTCTCACCATTGAAAGAATGGTGGAGGATTATATGAGTGACCGCATCCAAGTAGGCACGTCAGACAGTCCGTACGTATACTGGCAGGAAAAAGAGGCAATTTGGAGGCCCTTGCACAAACTGGCTTTATTCTACCTAAGTTGCCCTCCCACAAGTGTGTACTCCGAAAGAGTGTTTAGTGCCGCCGCTCACCTTATCAGCAATCGGCGTACGAGGTTACTTCCAGAAAATGTGGAGAAGATGATGTTCATTAAAATGAATTATAATCAATTCCTCCATGGAGACATTCACCAGCAGCAATTGCCTCCACAAAGTACACAGGGAGCTGTGATGGTGGATTCCAGTGGGGACGAATTGATAATCTGTGAGGAGGGGGATGTAGTCGGTGATGAATCGGAGGATGATGATGAGGTGGACATCTTGCCTCTGTAGAGCCAGTTCGTGCAAGGAGAGATTAATTGCTTCTTTTTTGGTGGAAGTCCAAACCAACCCGTCATTTCAGTCACAGTCGTGTGGCAGACCCTGTCACTGAAATGCTGGGTTGGTTAAAGTGTGCATGTCCTGTTTATACAACATAAGGGTGGGTGGGAGGGCCCAAGGACAATTCCATCTTGCACCTCTTTTTTCTTTCATTTTTCTTTGCGTCATGTGCTGTTTGGGGAGTGTTTTTTGGAAGGGCCATCCTGCGTGACACTGCAGTGACACTCCTAGATGGGCCAGGTGTTTGTGTCGGCCACTAGGGTCACTTATCTTAGTCACACAGCTACCTCATTGCGCCTCTTTTGTTTCTTCTTTGCGTCATGTGCTGTTTGGGGAGTATTTTTTGGAAAGGCCATCCGGCCTGACACTGCAGTGCCACTCCTAGATGGGCCAGGTGTTTGTGTCGGCCACTAGGGTCGCTTAGCTTACTCACACAGCTACCTCATTGCGCCTCTTTTTTTCTTTGCGTCATGTGCTGTTTGGGGAGTGTTTTTTGGAAGGGCCATCCTGCGTGACACTGCAGTGCCACTCCTAGATGGGCCAGGTGTTTGTGTCGGCCACTTGGGTCGCTGAGCTTAGTCATCCAGCGACCTCGGTGCAAATTTTAGGACTAAAAATAATATTGTGAGGTGTGAGGTGTTCAGAATAGACTGAAAATGAGTGTAAATTATGGTTATTGAGGTTAATAATACTTTGGGATCAAAATGACCCCCAAATTCTATGATTTAAGCTGTTTTTTAGGGTTTTTTGAAAAAAACACCCGAATCCAAAACACACCCGAATCCGACAAAAAAAATTCGGTGAGGTTTTGCCAAAACGCGTTCGAACCCAAAACACGGCCGCGGAACCGAACCCAAAACCAAAACACAAAACCCGAAAAATTTCCGGTGCTCATCACTACACAAAACCCGAAAAATTTCAGGTGCACATCACTAGGCATAATGTGTAATTGGCAAATTGTGGCACATTGTGTAATGGGCATTATGGTGTGTTGCATAATGTGAGATGGACATTATAGTGAGTCATTGTGTAATGGGCATTATGGTGTGTGTCATTGTGTAACAGTAATGTATGGTGTGTGGAATAATGGGAATCCCCTTCCCTTTCAGAATCCATTTCAAGCTTCTCACACTCGCTTACAAAGCCCTCACCCACTCCTCTCCCATCTACATCTCTGACCTTATCTCCCTTTACACTCCCACCCGTCCTCTTCGCTCTGCTAATGCACGCCGACTCTCCTGCCTACGGATTACTTCCTCCCACTCCTACCTCCAAGATTTTTCACGTGCTGCACCACTTCTTTGGAATTCCCTACCTCTCCCCCTCAGACTCTCCACCTCTCTACAAAACTTCAAATGATCTCTCAAGACCCACTTCTTCACCAAACCCAGCCAAATCTCATCCTAACCCTCTGTTCTATGCTCTCTATGTACCACATCTGTGTCACCCCTGTCTGTCTACCCCTCCCCTTTAGAATGTAAGCTCTCACGAGCAGGGCCCTCTTCCCTCATGTGCTTATCCTTTCTTACTTTAATAATCTTCAACTGCACCACATCCAGCAGTCTTGTCACCTGATACTTATTCCAGTGTCATCTGCTGATGTAACTATGTTTATTTACCCTGTACTTGTCCTATACTGTCATCAACTGTAAGTTGCTGTTTTCCTGTTTCATTATTTGTTTATGTATTCTGTAATTGGGCGCTGCGGAACTCTTGTGGCGCCATATAAATAAAGGATAATAATAATAATGTGTAATGGGCATTACAGTGTGTGGAACAGTATGTAATGGGCATTACGGGATGTGTCATATTGTGTAAGAGGCATTACTATAAGGAGGAAAAATGACAAATAATGTAAGTATGAATCAGGATTTTCCCTGTGGTGGCCAATATCTGAGCATGCAGGTTGCAAAACTGGGAGATAAGGCAATCATTTCCTGCTAGGCTATGCCCCTCGCAGCAAGGCCACGCCTCATGCAGTGAGGTTACATCCCTTTTTTTGGTGAATCATTTATTCTTATAAAGGTGCCCTGCCCACTGTAGCTCCTCCCCGCATTACCCACAACTCCGCCCACTGCTGCCCACCCCCGGAAGTTCCTGAACCTATTTTTCTAGAAAAATAGCATTGAGGATATTTATAATGATAGCCCAGGAGCAGCTGCAGCACCCGACTCCCAACTCTCAGCAGCAGTGTGTATATATATAATGTGTATAATAAGGATATATATATATATAATAATTAGGATAGCCCAGCAGCAGTAGTCGTGCCCGGCTCCCCTCTCCTAGCATCAGTGTGTATATATACAATGTGTATAATAAGGATATACAGTATATATAATAATGAGGATCGCCAAGCAGCAGCAGTACCTGGCTCCCATCTCCCAGCAGCAGTGCATAATAAGGAGATATATACAATAAGGATACATATATAATAATGAGGATAGCCCAGCAGCAGTGCCTGGCTCCCCTATCCAAGCAGCAGTGTGTATCTATACAATGTGTATAAGGATAATAATAATAATAATAATAATAATTTTATTTATATAGCGCTCTTTGTCCAATAGGACTCAAGGCACTTAACAGATACAGTAGAATGAACATAATATAGTACAGAAACAATGAAGTACAGAAAAGCTTTACATAAAATACAGAGAGCATGGAGATACAAAAGGGACATTATGCTTGAGTAAACAGGAAAGTCTTGAGTCTGTTTTTGAAGGATTCTAGAGTGGGAGCCTCTTGAACTGTGCAGAGAAGTGAGTTCAAGCATGACTAAAAGTTCGACCCCCAGATGAATTATGGGAGATTCTAGGTACTGCTAAAAGTCCTTTATCTACAGATCACAGCAATAGAGTGGGGCAGTATGGGGTCAGAAGCTGCTTCACATACCTTGGGCCCTGGTCATGTAATGCTTTGAAACTCAGTAAGCCAATATACATATAGAATACATATAAGATACATAATGAGCATAGCCCAGAAGCAGTGTGTATATATTAGGGGTGTGCACCAGCCCGTTTTTCGGGTTTTGTGTTTTGGATATGTTAGAGATGTGCACTTGAAATTTTTCGGGTTTTGTGTTTTGGTTTTGGGTTCGGTTCCGCGGCCGTGTTTTGTTTTGGCAAAACCTCACCGAATTTTTTTTGTCGGATTCGGGTGTGTTTTGGATTCGGGTGTTTTTTTTCAAAAAACACTAAAAAACAGCTTAAATCATAGAATTTGGGGGTCATTTTGATCCCAAAGTATTATTAACCTCAAAAACCATAATTTCCACTCATTTTCAGTCTATTCTGAACACCTCACACCTCACAATATTATTTTTAGTCCTAAAATTTGCACCGAGGTCGCTGGATGACTAAGCTAAGCGACCCTAGTGGCCGACACAAACACCTGGCCCATCTAGGAGTGGCACTGCAGTGTCACGCAGGATGGCCCTTCCAAAAAACACTCCCCAAACAGCACATGACGCAAAGAAGAAAAAAAGAGGCGCAATGAGGTAGCTGTGTGAGTAAGCTAAGCAACCCTAGTGGCCGACACAAACACCTGGCCCATCTAGGAGTGGCACTGCAGTGTCACGCAGGATGGCCCTTCCAAAAAACACTCCCCAAACAGCACATGACGCAAAGAAGAAAAAAAGAGGCGCAATGAGGTAGCTGTGTGAGTAAGATAAGCGACCCTAGTGGCCGACACAAACACCTGGCCCATCTAGGAGTGGCACTGCAGTGTCACGCAGGATGGCCCTTCCAAAAAACACTCCCCAAACAGCACATGACGCAAAGAAGAAAAAAAGAGGCGCAATGAGGTAGCTGTGTGAGTAAGATAAGCGACCCTAGTGGCCGACACAAACACCTGGCCCATCTAGGAGTGGCACTGCAGTGTCACGCAGGATGGCCCTTCCAAAAAACACTCCCCAAACAGCACATGACGCAAAGAAGAAAAAAAGAGGCGCAATGAGGTAGCTGTGTGAGTAAGCTAAGCGACCCTAGTGGCCGACACAAACACCTGGCCCATCTAGGAGTGGCACTGCAGTGTCACGCAGGATGGCCCTTCCAAAAAACACTCCCCAAACAGCACATGACGCAAAGAAGAAAAAAAGAGGCGCAATGAGGTAGCTGTGTGAGTAAGATAAGCGACCCTAGTGGCCGACACAAACACCTGGCCCATCTAGGAGTGGCACTGCAGTGTCACGCAGGATGGCCCTTCCAAAAAACACTCCCAAACAGCACATGACGCAAAGAAGAAAAAAAGAGGCGCAATGAGGTAGCTGTGTGAGTAAGATAAGCAAACCTAGTGGCCGACACAAACACCTGGCCCATCTAGGAGTGGCACTGCAGTGTTACGCAGGATGGCCCTTCCAAAAAACACTCCCCAAACAGCACATGACGCAAAGAAGAAAAAAAGAGGCGCAATGAGGTAGCTGTGTGAGTAAGATAAGCGACCCTAGTGGCCGACACAAACACCTGGCCCATCTAGGAGTGGCACTGCAGTGTCACGCAGGATGGCCCATCCAGAAAACACTCCCCAAACAGCACATGACGCAAAGAAGAAAAAAAGAGGCGCAATGAGGTAGCTGTGTGAGTAAGCTAAGCGACCCTAGTGGCCGACACAAACACCTGGCCCATCTAGGAGTGGCACTGCAGTGTCACGCAGGATGGCCCTTCCAAAAAACACTCCCCAAACAGCACATGACGCAAAGAAAAAAAGAGGCGCAATGAGGTAGCTGTGTGAGTAAGATAAGCGACCCTAGTGGCCGACACAAACACCTGGCCCATCTAGGAGTGGCACTGCAGTGTCACGCAGGATGGCCCTTCCAAAAAACACTCCCCAAACAGCACATGACGCAAAGAAAAATGAAAGAAAAAAGAGGTGCAAGATGGAATTGTCCTTGGGCCCTCCCACCCACCCTTATGTTGTATAAACAGGACATGCACACTTTAACCAACCCATCATTTCAGTGACAGGGTCTGCCACACGACTGTGACTGAAATGACGGGTTGGTTTGGACCCCCACCGAAAAAGAAGCAATTAATCTCTCCTTGCACAAACTGGCTCTACAGAGGCAAGATGTCCACCTCATCATCATCCTCCGATATATCACCGTGTACATCCCGCTCCTCACAGATTATCAATTCGTCCCCACTGGAATCCACCATCTCAGCTCCCTGTGTACTTTGTGGAGGCAATTGCTGCTGGTCAATGTCTCCACGGAGGAATTGATTATAATTCATTTTAATGAACATCATCTTCTCCACATTTTCTGGAAGTAACCTCGTACGCCGATTGCTGACAAGGTGAGCGGCGGCACTAAACACTCTTTCGGAGTACACACTTGTGGGAGGGCAACTTAGGTAGAATAAAGCCAGTTTGTGCAAGGGCCTCCAAATTGCCTCTTTTTCCTGCCAGTATAAGTACGGACTGTCTGACGTGCCTACTTGGATGCGGTCACTCATATAATCCTCCACCATTCTTTCAATGGGGAGAGAATCATATGCAGTGACAGTAGACGACATGTCCGTAATCGTTGTCAGGTCCTTCAGTCCGGACCAGATGTCAGCATCAGCAGTCGCTCCAGACTGCCCTGCATCACCGCCAGCGGGTGGGCTCGGAATTCTGAGCCTTTTCCTCGCACCCCCAGTTGCGGGAGAATGTGAAGGAGGAGATGTTGACAGGTCGCGTTCCGCTTGACTTGACAATTTTCTCACCAGCAGGTCTTTGAACCCCAGCAGACTTGTGTCTGCCGGAAAGAGAGATCCAAGGTAGGTTTTAAATCTAGGATCGAGCACGGTGGCCAAAATGTAGTGCTCTGATTTCAACAGATTGACCACCCGTGAATCCTTGTTAAGCGAATTAAGGGCTCCATCCACAAGTCTCACATGCCTAGCGGAATCGCTCCCTTTTAGCTCCTCCTTCAATGCCTCCAGCTTCTTCTGCAAAAGCCTGATGAGGGGAATGACCTGACTCAGGCTGGCAGTGTCTGAACTGACTTCACGTGTGGCAAGTTCAAAAGGTTGCAGAACCTTGCACAACGTTGAAATCATTCTCCACTGCGCTTGAGACAGGTACATTCCACCTCCTATATCGTGCTCAATTGTATAGGCTTGAATGGCCTTTTGCTGCTCCTCCAACCTCTGAAGCATATATAAGGTTGAATTCCACCTCGTTACCACTTCTTGCTTCAGATGATGGCAGGGCAGGTTCAGGCGTTTTTGGTGGTGCTCCAGTCTTCTGTACGTGG
The DNA here is from genome assembly GCF_028390025.1 of Pseudophryne corroboree. NCBI lineage: Eukaryota > Metazoa > Chordata > Amphibia > Anura > Myobatrachidae > Pseudophryne > Pseudophryne corroboree. Next base: position 774,959,763 of record NC_086447.1, on the reverse strand, counting down.
TGCCTGTACGCCGAAAGTGTCCCGCAATTCTTCTGGCCACCGACAGCATCTCTTGCACGCCCCTGTCGTTTTTTAAAAAATTCTGCACCACCAAATTCAAGGTATGTGCAAAACATGGGACGTGCTGGAATTTGCCCATATTTAATGCACACACAATATTGCTGGCGTTGTCCGATGCCACAAATCCACAGGAGAGTCCAATTGGGGTAAGCCATTCCGCGATGATCTTCCTCAGTTGCCGTAAGAGGTTTTCAGCTGTGTGCGTATTCTGGAAACCGGTGATACAAAGCGTAGCCTGCCTAGGAAAGAGTTGGCAATTGCGAGATGCTGCTACTGGTGCCGCCGCTGCTGTTCTTGCGGCGGGAGTCCATACATCTACCCAGTGGGCTGTCACAGTCATATAGTCCTGACCCTGCCCTGCTCCACTTGTCCACATGTCCGTGGTTAAGTGGACATTGGGTACAACTGCATTTTTTAGGACACTGGTGAGTCTTTTTCTGACGTCCGTGTACATTCTCGGTATCGCCTGCCTAGAGAAGTGGAACCTAGATGGTATTTGGTAACGGGGGCACACTACCTCAAGAAATTGTCTAGTTCCCTTCGCATGTCTAACACCAACATAGTTGTCAAGGCCTCAGTTATCCGCTTTGCAACAGGATGACTGCTGTGATATTTCATCTTCCTCGCAAAGGACTGTTGGACAGTCAATTGCTTGGTGGAAGTAGTAAAAGTGGGCTTACGACTTCCCCTCTGGGATGACCATCGACTCCCAGCAGCAACAACAGCAGCGCCAGCAGCAGTAGGCGTTACACGCAAGGATGCATCGGAGGAATCCCAGGCAGGAGAGGACTCGTCAGAATTGCCAGTGACATGGCCTGCAGGACTATTGGCATTCCTGGGGAAGGAGGAAATTGACACTGAGGGAGTTGGTGGGGTGGTTTGCGTGAGCTTGGTTACAAGAGGAAGGGATTTACTGGTCAGTGGACTGCTTCCGCTGTCGCCCAAAGTTTTTGAACTTGTCACTGACTTATTATGAATGCGCTGCAGGTGACGTATAAGGGAGGATGTTCCGAGGTGGTTAACGTCCTTACCCCTACTTATTACAGCTTGACAAAGGCAACACACGGCTTGACAAATGTTGTCCGCATTTCTGGTGAAATACTTCCACACCGAAGAGCTGATTTTTTTTGGTATTTTCACCAGGCATGTCAACGGCCCTATTCCTCCCACGGACAACAGGTGTCTCCCCGGGTGCCTGACTTAAACAAACCACCTCACCATCAGAATCCTCCTTGTCAATTTCCTCCCCAGCGCCAGCAACACCCATATCCTCCTCATTCTGGTGTACTTCAACACTGACATCTTCAATCTGACCATCAGGAACTGGACTGCGGGTGCTCCTTCCAGCACTTGCAAGGGGCGTGCAAATGGTGGAAGGCGCATGCTCTTCACGTCCAGTGTTGGGAAGGTCAGGCATCGCAACCGACACAATTGGACTCTCCTTGTGGATTTGGGATTTGGAAGAATGCACAGTTCTTTGCGGTGCTTTTGCCAGCTTGAGTCTTTTCATTTTTCTAGCGAGAGGCTGAGTGCTTCCATCCTCATGTGAAGCTGAACCACTAGCCATGAACATAGGCCAGGGCCTCAGCCGTTCCTTGCCACTTCGTGTGGTAAATGGCATATTGGCAAGTTTACGCTTCTCCTCCGACAATTTTATTTTAGATTTTGGAGTCCTTTTTTTACTGATATTTGGTGTTTTGGATTTTACATGCTCTGTACTATGACATTGGGCATCGGCCTTGGCAGACGACGTTGCTGGCATTTCATCGTCTCGGCCATGACTAGTGGCAGCAGCTTCAGCACGAGGTGGAGGTGGATCTTGATCTTTCCCTAATTTTGGAACCTCAACATTTTTGTTCTCCATATTTTAATAGGCACAACTAAAAGGCACCTCAGGTAAACAATGGAGATGGATGGATACTAGTATACTTATGGATGGACCAGCGACTGCCGACACAGAGGTAGCTACAGCCGTGGACTACCGTACTGTGTCTGCTGCTAATATAGACTGGATGATAATGAGATGAAATTAATATATATATATATATATATATATATAATATCACTAGTACTGCAGCCGGACAGGTATATATATTTATTATGTAATGACTGATGACGGACCTGCTGGACACTGTCAGCTCAGCAGCACCACAGACTGCTACAGTAAGCTACTATAGTAGTATGTATAAAGAAGAAAGAAAAAAAAAACCACGGGTAGGTGGTATACAATTATGGATGGACCAGCGACTGCCGACACAGAGGTAGCTACAGCCGTGGACTACCGTACTGTGTCTGCTGCTAATATAGACTGGATGATAATGAGATGAAATTAATATATATATATATATATAATATCACTAGTACTGCAGCCGGACAGGTATATATATTTATTATGTAATGACTGATGACGGACCTGCTGGACACTGTCAGCTCAGCAGCACCGCAGACTGCTACAGTAAGCTACTATAGTAGTATGTATCAAGAAGAAAGAGAAAAAAAAAACACGGGTAGGTGGTATACAATTATGGATGGACCAGCGACTGCCAACACAGAGGTAGCTACAGCCGTGGACTACCGTACTGTGTCTGCTGCTAATATAGACTGGATGATAATGAGATGAAATCAATATATATTATATCACACTAGTACTGCAGCCGGACAGGTAGATATATTTATTATGTAATGACTGATGAAGGACCTGCTGGACACTGTCAGCTCAGCAGCACCGCAGACTGCTACAGTAAGCTACTATAGTAGTATGTATCAAGAAGAAAGAGAAAAAAAAAACACGGGTAGGTGGTATACAATTATGGATGGACCAGCGACGGCCGACACAGAGGTAGCTACAGCCGTGGACTACCGTACTGTGTCTGCTGCTAATATAGACTGGATGATAATGAGATGAAATTAATATATATATATATATATATAAAATCACTAGTACTGCAGCCGGACAGGTATATATATTTATTATGTAATGACTGATGACGGACCTGCTGGACACTGTCAGCTCAGCAGCACCGCAGACTGCTACAGTAAGCTTCTATAGTAGTATGTATCAAGAAGAAAGAGAAAAAAAAAACCACGGGTAGGTGGTATACAATTATGGATGGACCAGCGACTGCCGACACAGAGGTAGCTACAGCCGTGGACTACCGTACTGTGTCTGCTGCTAATATAGACTGGATGATAATGAGATGAAATTAATATATATATATATATATATATAATATCACTAGTACTGCAGCCGGACAGGTATATATATTTATTATGTAATGACTGATGACGGACCTGCTGGACACTGTCAGCTCAGCAGCACCGCAGACTGCTACAGTAAGCTACTATAGTAGTATGTATCAAGAAGAAAGAGAAAAAAAAAACCACGGGTAGGTGGTATACCTACCCTTTGCTCCGGGCACTGATAACCCAGTAGCAACCCTGAATGGCTGTCTAGCTGAACTACAGGAGTGGATGAGCGCCAGTTGGCTGCGACTGAACCCGGATAAAACAGAGGTCCTTATAATACAACCGCAACATCAAAGGACAAGACTGCAGCATAGCCAACCAACTGGACTTACACTCGGGGATTCAGAATTACAGACCAGTGATCATGTGCGGAATCTTGGCGTTGTCCTGGATGATGGCTTGACACTTAAACATCAGATATCAGCCACAATCAAATCCTCATTCTTTCACCTGAGGAACATAGCCAGAATCAAGCACTTAATTCCCTCAGATGATATGCCAAAAGTCATACATGCATTTGTATCATCTCGATTAGACTACTGTAATGCCCTCTACCTTGGTCTACCAGCAAAAGAATTGCAACGCTTACAGCTGGTGCAAAACACAGCTGCCAGGCTGTTAACCAACCAGCCCCGTTCTAGCCACATAACACCCATCCTCTACTCCCTTCACTGGCTGCCTGTAAGATGGCGAATCCTCTTCAAGATTGGCTTACTGAGTTTCAAAGCATTACATGACCAAGGCCCAAGGTACCTGAAACAGCTTCTGACCCCATACTGCCCCACTCGATTACTGCGATCTGTAGATGAAGGACTTTTAGCAGTACCTAGAATCTACCGTAATTCATCTGGGGGTCGAGCTTTTAGTCATGCGGCTCCGACTCTATGGAACTCACTTCCCCGCACAGTGCGAGAGGCCCCAACTATAGAATCCTTCAAAAGTAGACTCAAGACTTTCCTGTTTACTCAAGCATTTCCATAGTGTCTCTTTTAGTATCTTCATGCTTCTGTATTTTATGAAAATGTACTTCATTATTTTCTGTACTATATTATGCTGTGTATCTGTTAAGCGCCTTGAGTCCTATTGGAGAAAGAGCGCTATATAAATAAAATTATTATTATTATTATTATACAATTATGGATGGACCAGCGACTGCCGACACAGAGGTAGCTACAGCCGTGGACTACCATACTGTGTCTGCTGCTAATATAGACTGGATGATAATGAGATGAAATCAATATATATTATATCACACTAGTACTGCAGCCGGACAGGTAGATATATTTATTATGTAATGACTGATGATGGACCTGCTGGACACTGTCAGCTCAGCAGCACCGCAGACTGCTACAGTAAGCTACTATAGTAGTATGTATAAAGAAGAAAGAAAAAAAAAAACCACGGGTAGGTGGTATACAATTATGGATGGACGAGCGACTGCCGACACAGAGGTAGCTACAGCCGTGGATTACCGTACTGTGTCTGCTGCTAATATAGACTGGATGATAATGAGATGAAATCAATATATATTATATCACACTAGTACTGCAGCCGGACAGGTAGATATATTTATTATGTAATGACTGATGACGGACCTGCTGGACACTGTCAGCTCAGCAGCACCGCAGACTGCTACAGTAAGCTACTATAGTAGTATGTATAAAGAATTAAGAAAAAAAAAAACACGGGTAGGTGGTATACAATTATGGATGGACGAGCGACTGCCGACACAGAGGTAGCTACAGCCGTGGACTACCGTACTGTGTCTGCTGCTAATATAGACTGGATGATAATGAGATGAAATCAATATATATTATATCACACTAGTACTGCAGCCGGACAGGTAGATATATTTATTATGTAATGACTGATGACGGACCTGCTGGACACTGTCAGCTCAGCAGCACCGCAGACTGCTACAGTAAGCTACTATAGTAGTATGTATAAAGAAGAAAGAAAAAAAAAACCACGGGTAGGTGGTATACAATTATGGATGGACGAGCGACTGCCGACACAGAGGTAGCTACAGCCGTGGACTACCGTACTGTGTCTGCTGCTAATATAGACTGGATGATAATGAGATGAAATCAATATATATTATATCACACTAGTACTGCAGCCGGACAGGTAGATATATTTATTATGTAATGACTGATGACGGACCTGCTGGACACTGTCAGCTCAGCAGCACCGCAGACTGCTACAGTAAGCTACTATAGTAGTATGTATAAAGAAGAAAGAAAAAAAAAAACACGGGTAGGTGGTATACAATTATGGATGGACGAGCGACTGCCGACACAGAGGTAGCTACAGCCGTGGACTACCGTACTGTGTCTGCTGCTAATATAGACTGGATGATAATGAGATGAAATCAATATATATTATATCACACTAGTACTGCAGCCGGACAGGTAGATATATTTATTATGTAATGACTGATGACGGACCTGCTGGACACTGTCAGCTCAGCAGCACCGCAGACTGCTACAGTAAGCTACTATAGTAGTATGTATAAAGAAGAAAGAAAAAAAAAAAAACACGGGTAGGTGGTATACAATTATGGATGGACGAGCGACTGCCGACACAGAGGTAGCTACAGCCGTGGACTACCGTACTGTGTCTGCTGCTAATATAGACTGGATGATAATGAGATGAAATCAATATATATTATATCACACTAGTACTGCAGCCGGACAGGTAGATATATTTATTATGTAATGACTGATGACGGACCTGCCGGACACTGTCAGCTCAGCAGCACCGCAGACTGCTACAGTAAGCTACTATAGTAGTATGTATAAAGAAGAAAGAAAAAGAAAAAACCACGGGTAGGTGGTATACAATATTATATATATATTATATACAATTATATATATATATATATATATATATATTAAACTGGTGGTGATTATTAAACTGGTGGTCAGGTCACTGGTCACACTATCAGCAACTTGCAAGTAGTACTCCTAAGCAGACAATTACAATATATATTATACTGGTGGTCAGTGTGGTCACAATGGCAGTGTGGCACTCTGGCAGCAAAAGTGTGCACTGTACGTTATATGTACTCCTGAGTCCTGCTCTCAGACTCTAACTGCTCCCCACTGTCAGTGTCTCCCCCACAAGTCAGATAATACAGTCACACTATCTATCACTTCAGCAAGTAACTAGTCTAGTACTCCTCCTAATGCTCCCCAAAATTACTACTGTGTCTCTCTCTACTGTCTCATTCTCTTCTCTATAAATGGAGAGGACGCCAGCCACGTCCTCTCCCTATGAATCTCAATGCACGTGTGAAAATGGCGGCGACGCGCGGCTCCTTATATAGAATCCGAGTCTCGCGATAGAATCCGAGCCTCGCGAGAATCCGACAGCGGGATGATGACGTTCGGGCGCGCTCGGGTTAACCAAGCAAGGCGGGAAGATCCGAGTCGCTCGGACCCGTGTAAAAAAAAATGAAGTTCGGGCGGGTTCGGATTCCGAGGAACCGAACCCGCTCATCTCTAGGATATGTATCTACTTCCTGTTTTGGATCTGTATTGGTTTTGCCAAAACTGCCCTTGTGGGTTTTGGTTTTGGATCTGTATTTTTTTTGGGGGGAAAATCATAAAAACAGCTAAAACCACAGAATTTGGGGGTGTTTTTGTTCCTACAGTATTATTAACCTCAATAACATTCATTTCCACTCATTTCCAGTCTATTTTGAACACCTCACAGCTCACAATATTGTTTTTATCCAGTTTAGGCCAAAAGGTTGCACCGAGGTAGCTGGATGACTAAGCTAAGCAACAGAAGTAGGCAGCACAAACACCTGGCACATCTAGGAGTGGCATTGCAGTAGCAGACAGGATGTCAGTTTTATAAACTTTGTCCACAAAATGCTCCAAAGAGCACATAACGCAAAGAAATAAGGTGCAAGATGAAATTGTTCTTGGGCCCTCCCACCCACCCTTATGTTTTATATATTAAACAGGACATGCACAGTTTAACAAACCAATCATTTCAGCGACAGGGACCGTCACTTGTGGCTGAAATGATTGGTTTGTTTGTGTCCCCACAAAACTATTTTTTAGAAGGACTTCTTCCGTTAAGTAATTACTCTGAGGATGTTAATGATGAGGTGTTAATTACACTAAATTTCATCTCTTCACCGCAAATGATATAACGTGGAGGAGGTGCCTAGATGGCTAACGTTCCTACCTCTACATTGTCAGGATTTGGGTTAAGATAATCCTACACCAAGAGGTGGCTTTTTTGTTTTTTTACCTAGGCATCGCAATGGCTTTCTTTTTATCACCGTCAACAACGGCAGCCACCGGTGGATGACTTACACAAACAACATCATCAACATCCTCACTGTCAGATAGTACACACATATCCCCCTCATCCTGTCCCACTTCCACATGAATCCTCAAATATTATGTCCTTCTCTTCAGATTAATCACTCTCCTCATCATATTCATCACCATCTTTACTGTACTGCTCCCCACATGTGCAGATGGTTCAGAAATGGTGGCAGGAGGTGAAAGAGGATTGTTAGACTCACACATAGCTGACATGGACACCCCTAAACGTTCTCAAGAATGTCTGATGGTTCTGATTTTGACTGCACAGTTTGTCTTACTGCCTCTGCAGCTAACTATAATAATATACTGCGGTCTGACCGGTTGTGTCACAGTACTTAGACACCCATCTGGGGTGAGGTGTGAATAAACCACATATGCTTTTCATCTGATCCTGGAATATCTTGTTTTTATTGCTACCACATTTTGGTGTTTCTGCCCTGTTGGATATCGCACTGCCTGCACGGGACAACATGGCTACTGGACCTTCTATCTCAGAAACTAAACAGCACTGTAAGGTGAGAAACTTTTTCTACCTTTCCTGTCTGTGGCACAACGGTACGGTGGACCTGTCCCGTGTATCCAGTGCCGCTCCAAAAAGAACCTTATTTAGGTAAGGAACAGACGAAAAGCATATCTTTTGTTTCTCTATAAATAATACTTATTTTTTTCTAGACTAATATCTAATACCGTTCCTTCCAGAAATCACTGCTACTTTGATTATTGTAGTATATTGCATATATTGGGCGTCATTCCGACCCGTTCGCACGCTGCGATTCATCGCAGCAGTGCAAATGGGTTGGAACTGCGCATGCGCAGCGGCCGCATTGCGCAGGCACGACGTTGCCCGGCAACTGTCATCGCTGGGCAGCAACGCCACGTATGAAGAAAGTGGTCGTAGCGGCAACCGCAAGAAGATTGACAGGAGGAAGGCGTTCTGGGGCATCAACTCACCGTTTTCCAGGCATGGAGATCCAAACGCAGGCATGTCTAGGTGTTTGGACGGCGGATGTCTGACGTCAATTACAGGACCTTCATTGCTGGATCCATCGCACAGGGTAAGTAACTGTAGGGCTGGTCTTGTTTTACAGAAAACTTTTTTAGCATAGCAGGGCTGCACAAGCGATCTCAGCCCTGCTATGTTAAAATACACTCCCCCATAAGAGGGGTATAGTTGATCGCACAAGCAGCAAATGCAATCAACTCGGAATGACCCCCATTGTTTTACCCTCATTTATGGTGCTTTACATGATTTCAGGTTTTAACCTTATGCTTTTTCCCCTGATTTGATGATATAAATGGTATAAGTTGCATAAGACCTGCAGTTGTCTAAAGTATTAAGTGTTGAAGGTTAAACTGTAAGAGAATAACTAAACTACATGGGTTAAACTGATGCAAAAGCTGCTATATGGATTCTGTGTTGTAATGTATGTATGTAAGGGATGAATGAATTTAATGACTTGTACAAGTGTAAACTAAACTCTGCTCTCGTACGAGGGGCAGAGAGTACAGCTGCCTTCTCATGGCAAGCATTTATAGAGCCTAGGAAGACTAGATCTGTGCGAGCTGTCTTGCCCAAGGTATGGTGAAGGCTTGAGGAGAAAATATGACTTGAGGCCATTCTCATAGCAGGTATCATAAAGGCTTGATAGGAAATAGATCTAAGTGAGTTTTCTTGTCAAGGAATTAAAAAAAAGCCTGGGGAGAAAGGGGTCTTGTACTCCATCATCCATGACCCTTGTGGGTATACTTAACTGTATTGAAATAATTGATTTATCTCCTTGCTGCGGTAGGAGACTCCATTTGCTTGTGATATACAGTTTTTGAGGTGATTTTTGTGCACAAGTAGAGGGCAAATGGGGCAAAATCAGCCCACAAAGAAGGAAATCCCTCTGGGTACGCCAGCTAATGTTATGTGTTGTAAACATGGTATGATTGTGGTGAAATATTTGAAGGAATGGAATAAGAGAACACAGGGTTCACTAACCTTTCCTCTTACAGGTACCTTTGACAGAACTGTTTTAAATAATTTAGGAAATAAGTTGAAAAGTTGTAATGAATGGAAATCCTATTGTTTGTGGGTGGCTGAAGCACTCTTATCGTCGCCTCCAATAGAAAACCCTCCGCCTTATGTGGTAAGAACTACGGTTTTGAAACCATAGACAGATGAGGAGACTGGAGAGAGGGAGGAGGCATTATACCCTTGCTTGCATCAGATTATGCAGAACCCACAGAGTCAGAGAGTACAGGCAGCAGACACTTCTCGGGTCGCTGCCACTGCTCCTTCCTCTGCGAGTATAGCAGAGGGTGCATGGTCAGCAGAAACCTTTGTTGGGGTAATAAGGCTTTCACCTCAATTACCAACATCTTAGTAGCCCTTCTGTCTTGGAGATTAAAAGTACTGGACACAGCCGGCTGGGGAGCAAGAAATCATACTAGACACAGTTGTCAGTATAAGACTGCTCTGTCCTTCCTGTGACAGGGAGATCTTTTAATTATACCAAAAGAGAATTGGGCTCGTTACATGCCCTCCAATAATAGTGAAGTATTCATGATAAAATTAGGTAATGATACAAAGTACAAGTTTCAATGACATAAAAGGGAGTATACAAAAAGACACATTTCCAAACTATTCCGGGAGTCTGTCTTGTCAACGTATTAGGCGATTTCTGAGGATATACTATTTCTGTCTTTCTATGTCCTCTGGCTTCGCATTCTTTCTTGTAAAGTATTTAAGGAAAACACCTGTTGTCTCTAGCACACATACAAGCAACGATGATCTTACAATATATGTAAAGGGTCATATATATATATATATATATATATATATACACAGTATTTAGAATATATTGCAACATTAATACAGCAAAAGCATTTTAATCAATATTACTCTTACAAACCCCTCTTTTGATTAAAATCTTACTCTGATCCTGCCTTACATATATTGTAATAATAACCTGAGCACTTCTGATACCTTATATCACCTCATATGTTATCATAAGGACCACATATGAATGGATGACAACTGACCATTTGGTACCCATACTCTGATTAAACTATGACAGTACTATTCCTTCTTAAACCACTAGGGGATGTGAGCAATACTGTACATACATGTACTTCTATTTCCCGTGTTAGGGCCCTCATTCTGAGTTGTTCGCTCGCTAGCTGCTTTTCACAGCAGTGCACACGCTAAGCCGCCGCCCTCTGGGAGTGAATCTTAGCTTAGCAGAATTGTGAACGAAAGTTTTCGCAAAATTGCAAATAGACATTTCTTAGCAGTTTCTGAGTAGCTCGAGAATTACTCTGCCACTGCGATCAGTTCAGTCAGTTTCGTTCCTGGTTTGATGTCACAAACACACCCAGCGTTCGCCCAGACACTCCCCCGTTTCTCCAGCCACTCCCGCGTTTTTCCCAGAAACGGCAGCGTTTTTTCACACACACCCATAAAACAGCCAGTTTCCGCCCAGAAACACACACTTCCTGTCAATCACACTCCGATCACCAGAACAAAGAAAAAACCTTGTAATGCCGTGAGTAAAATACCAAACTTCTTAGCAAATTTACTTGACGCAGCCGCAGTGCGAACATTGCGCATGCGCAGTTAGCAGAAAATCGCACCGATGCGAAGGAAAATAACGAGCGAACAACTCGGAATGAGGGCCTAGGTCTTTTGCATTTACTACATGTTTCTTCATTTGTGCTCACAACAAGCGCTTTTACTGGGGTCATACTATAATTTTTCTGAAACTACAGGATAGATAACAGTTCCAAAGGACAAGCAGAATCAATACTACTGTTATCCCTATCACTGGATGTATCAGAATGTTATATGCTTTAGTGAATGATGGAGATTTACCTGTAAATATATCCCACCAATGATGCTGTAAGTTTCCCTTTAATTCAGCTGCTATTTCTATTTTTCCTGCTTCTATCATTGTTTACATCTGAGCATGACAAGCTGAATAGTTTACTTTATTTAGATGTAGTGCACGTTTTATTGTCTTGTTAATGGCATTAATAATACCCTGAACCTCTTTTGAGAACATCATTTTCCCCCCTGTTGTCACCTATTGTGTCTGCAATACCTCTAAACTAAGTATTGTTATTAACACGTAAAAAGGATGATCTCGATCTTCACAGCCAGCTTAACTAGGTGTGTATTCAGGTCTCTTTTAGCTCAAGCTTGACTGCTGTAGAAGTTGTTAGCAGACTCTGCTTTCTTGACATGCCGGTTAATATAGACCCAATCTCCTGGTTGTAATGAACATCCTCCAACAATGGAGACAAGATCTGGAAGAGATGCAAACACTGTATTGTGTACATTAGTCATTTGTTTGCTTTAACAAGGTAACATATGTAGTCATATCTCCATGATTACGTCCCAACTGCTGGGAAAATAACATCCTGTCTTAGGTGCTGTCTGGGATAACACTTCATATGGTGTCAGTTTGTGTTTCTTATTGGGAGTGGTTCTGAGTATAGGGCTGTAGATAAACACTCTAACCATGTTTTCTTTGTTTCTGCCATTAATTCCTGAATCCTTTTAATTTAAGGGTACTGTTTTAGGTGTTCTACCCTGCCACTCGCCTCTGACCTGTGGAGGGGGTGTGTGAAATGCCTAACTGATACCCAAGTCCTGCATTATGTGTTGCATTATTTCTCCTGTAAAATGAGTTCCTCTGTCTGATTCAATTGAATCATGATAATACCTGGATCCATCCATAAACAGGGTAAGGTCTGCATTGTCCAATGCCAGTTCGATAACATTATTAAGAGGAGACATCCCTGATTTCATGAGTTCAAAACAATCATGATGAAAACAATTTTGAGTGTTGTGTTTTTCCAGAGTTTGCTGTATCTTCTATGTCTTCATCATATAGTTCATCAGATAATGTGTACTTTTTCCCCTCTTTTGAATCCTCTACTGGTAAAAATGTAGCAGGATTCAATACTGTACAATGTGAAATTCTGACATTTGTAGGACTCAACAGCGCGACCGTTGGGGAGGCGGGCCGCGGCGGCTGCGTGACGTGTCACGCAGCCACTGCGGCCAGCGGGAGCGACGAGTAACTCCCGGCCAGCCGCAGGAGCTGCGCTGGCCGGGAGTTACTCCTCAAATACAAAGGCATCGCCTCTGTGCGATGCTTTTGTATTTGTGCGGGGGGGGGGGGGGCGGCACTGACATGCTGGGCGTCCCCCCGCATGTCTGAGTTAAGGATCGTGGCTGTGCTAAACTTAGCACAGCTACGATCAACTCGGAATGAGGGCCAGTGTCTGAAGCCTTGTCTTTAAGTTTCAGGTGGACAGGTTGTACTGTCAATAATCCAACATCCGTCTTTCCTTTGGACCAGAGTTTGGATGGTACCTGGTCTAGCCATTCTGGAAGTTGGTCACCTTGTGGCTTCTGTTCTTACATTAACATTATAGCAGCTAGTACAGCTTGTTGAAGCTTGTCGCTTGTTCTTGTGGATAATGTTATTTCTTCACTTGCATGCTGTTTGTGGCTTGAATGGCTGATAACACATCGGTTCCAAATAAATTGACTGGACAGTCTTCAGAGATGAGGAACTGCACAGGTACTTAAATTACTTCTTGTCCCACACTGATTTTGCAGGCTTGCTTTTCTTTAGAGGGACTGTTGTACTTGCCATTCCTGTTCCCAATATAGTTTCTTTTGCTTGCAGTTTTATTGGTACCTCTGGTTGTCTTAATATAGTTTGTCTTGCTCTGGTATCTATAATACAGTCCAATTGTTACCCTCCTGGTAGGGTAAGTGTGGTTGTTACTTTGGGTCCAGGAGAGTCAATTACTTAGACCAGAAGGTACAGTTCTGGAAGTCCTATGGGCTGGCCTCAAAGGCCACCCTATTCTGAGCCTATGTCTTGTATTTGGAACAGTCCTTCCTCATGTGTCCTTGTTCATTGCTGAAGAAACACAAACCCTTCATCTTAGCTTCTTCTGAAGAGAGTTTCCTTTGGGCCTTCTTTCCTGTGTTTCTGGACATCTGTTACTTGGATCTTGTTCCTGTTTCTTGCATTACATGAACAGTTATTCTGGGTACAGAGCTCTTTTCTTTCTGTTTTCTTTTCTTCTCTTCTTGTCCTTCTTCTATGGCCTCTGAGACTTGTAAGAGTGATTTCATGTTTAAGGTAGAGGCTTCTGGTCTAACCTGGAACAATTCTCCTCTCAGGGCTTCAGTGAGACCATTTAAGAAATGTGTTTTCAAAGCCTTGCATGTTGGGCATTGGCCACATTAAATCCTCCATCTATATGTCCTTGATGCACCATATCATGGTACTGTCTGACCACTCTTCTGTTTAACATCTGGAAATGCAAGTACTCTCTTTGCTGGTTACACCAGTGTTCTAATCTGTGCATGTACTGTTCCCCACTTATCTTTGTCCTCTGTGTATCTTCTGCAAATGGAGCTACTGTTTGCAGCTGCTGCTTCTGGATATCCTCTTACTTCAGCTTCAGCTGATGGACCCAATAACACTGAGTTTATTTCTTGAAGATCTATCCAAGATCTTGTCCAAACAAGATTTATTCTCTTCATATAATTCAAATATGCAATTGGACACTTGCATGGGTCTGGAGCTTTGGAAATTATGTCATTCATTTCTGATGCAGCCCATGGTCTGTGTTGTTCCTGTTGTCTAACAAAATGTCCTGCTAGTCCTGCGGCATTAAGGTCTCTAGTGATTTATACAGATACTGGGTATGCCGTGGTGGTCTCTTCAGGATATGGTGGTGGCTGTGTCTGATAAAGCATCTGGACATGTGGTGCACAGGTATTACATGATATGGTGTACTAAGGTCCCTTGATTGCATTTTCTTACACTGTTCTCTATATATTATCCTTGTCCCAATAGTCTGGGGACTATTTGCCAGAAACGGGTTGTTCTTAGAGATTATGGGTGTGTTCTGGCTATTGTCACAGGGTGGTTCATTGGGGGTACACAATTGTTACAAAAGGGGCAATGTTCATATCCTTCAGGTATACATTGGTGACATTGTGGACACTTTCTCTGTCTCAATTCCGTTTGCAGATCTGGATATATTGGTTTGTAGGGTTCTGAAGAAACTGTATACAACTTGCCATTTTTTTTCTTCATTACCACATTTAGGTTCTGGTGAGTGTAAGGGTGCTGCAGGTGTAGTCAGGGTTGGTGCTGTGTTAGGTACAAATGGTGGTGGTACCTGAGTCAATGGTGTCACTTGTGGTGGGTTTACTACTGGTGTTGGTACTGGTATCTGTATGTCCCATGCTATGTCTTCTAAAAAGTCTGGTTCTTTTTTGGGCAGATATTCTGTTGCTACTTTCTTCCACATTTCTACTTGATGTTTCTTTTCTTTCTTTTCTATCCAAACTTTCTGTTCCCTAAAAAATATTTACCGTCTCTTGAAATCTAGAGTTCCCTGAGGGGAAAATCCTGCCCTTTTGAATACTTTTTATATTCCCTTAATGGCTTTAGGACCTTCCTTTTGTCTGACTATCTCAATGGGAGCCTTGGGCACTTGGTCCGCCATACCCTTTCTCACCTGTGCCCCCATATGGGTTACTGGTCACAGTTACTTTATGTATAGTCTGACCCTTTCAATGTCCTTATTTTCCCAACTCTCTATATTCAATTACCTTATATACTGCCACTCCTATTACCTCCTGTATTATTTTGTAAAGACAAAAATATTTGCCCTGCTTTTGCTCCTGTACCTCTTTTAATCATGGGCAAATTTAACACCAGTGATACCCAAATAATGCCTAGTAATTTCTTTAGGTAATTGTGGTCTGATGCGTGTCTTCCCACCAATATGGTCAGTACATGTTGTGCCTTTTTTTATGTGATTCTCTAATGTACACTCCTGGAGTTGTTCCTGGAGGCAGGATCCCCCGTTAGTGTGGGTATGGGATCTCCCTCTGTTTGGAATACTAAAACTCCTGTACAGTGCACACAACTAAGATAACTAGACCCTTATTCCACCATTCAGTATTTTCCTAACACCTTAAACAAAAAACACGGAGTTCTCCAGTAAACACTGTAAACACTGTATAGCTCACTTGCATAAGGAAGCGTGTTTCTCCCCAGACGAGATTTGCTGCAGTCTTCCCAGGTAGTCTGCACACACTGATCAGGCCAGCAGCCCTATAACACTCTTACACAGCTGAAACCCTGATTAGCCTTCTGTGAGGCCAAAGACTCGAACTGGGCCCAACGTCTGGAACTTGCCCTATCTCTCTTTCAGGGCCCTTATCCAGCTTTTCCCAATAAACTGAAAAGGTTCTGACAAAACTAAAGCATTTTCCTAGAAGTTTTAATTTTCTAAAACATGTAAGACAAGAACCTGGGACAAACATACCTGCCCTCAAACACTATTCCAGTGTTCTTGTCACATATCCCCCTCCCCTGTTTCGAACTAGGGACCGGAACACTTGTAGCCCCCAAACAGAAGATGCGGGACAATGCATCTGCGTTGGCCAATTGTGTACCCGGTCTATGTTCAACAGTAAACTTAAAATCCTGCTATGCTAGAAACCATCTAGTTACCCGAGCATTCTGACCTCTATGTACATACATCCATTTTAAAGGGGCGTGATCTGTCACTAGTCTGAATTGTCTACCCAAGAGGTAATATCTCAAGGTATCTAGTGCCCACTTAATGGCCAAAGCCTCCTTTCCACAATGGCATACCCTTTTTCATGCTCATTGAGTTTCCTACTCAAATAAATGATAGGGTGTTCGTCCCCATCTCTGGTTTGGTACAACACAGCCCCTATCCCTACCTCTGAGGCATTATTTTATTTATTTATTTATTAGCAGTTTCTTATATAGCGCAGCATATTCCGTTGCGCTTTACAATTAGAACAACAATTATAGAACAAAACTGGGCAGAGACAGACAGACAGAGGTAGGAAGGCCCTGCTCGCAAGCTTACAATCTATAGGGAAATAGGCATTGATACACAAGGATATAGGCTACCTGTCACATAATGGTTCCCCAGGTTGCTAGGTTCTTAATGGGTTGTATATGATATGATCACCAAGCAATGTTGGAAGACAAAATGTGAGTTTATGTGGACTGTACAGAGGGGATGTAACTTGATAGGGAAGCTGTGAAGGTTATGTGTGTGGGTCTGAAATTTGGTAGGCTTGTCTGAAGAGATGAGTTTTCAGAGAACGTTTAAAGGTTTGGAGACTAGAGGAGAGTCTTATTGTGCGTGGGAGTGCATTCCACAGAGTGGGTGAAGCCCGGGTAAAGTCCTGTAATTTTGAGTGGGAACAGGTAATACATGTGGATGAGAGACGCAGATCTTGTGCAGAGCGGAGAGGTCTGGTAGGGAAATATTTTGAGATGAGTGAGGAGATGTATGATGGTGCAGTTTGGTTAATAGCCTTGTATGTAAGTAAAAGTATTTTATATTTGACACGGTAGAATACCGGTAACCAATGGAGGGACTGACAGAGCGGATCAGCAGATGAAGAACGTCTGGCGAGAAAGATTAGCCTCGCAGCTGCATTTAAAATGGATTGAAGTGGTGATAGCCTATGTTTGGGAAGACCAGTAAGGAGACTATTACAATAATCAATGCAGGAGATGATGAGTGCATGGATTAGAGTTTTTGCAGTGTCTTGTGTAAGATAAGGGCGTATTTTGGATATGTTTTTAAGGTGCATGTAACATGATTTAGAGACAGATTGAATGTGTGGAACAAAGGACAGTTCAGAGTCAAGAGTGACACCTAGGCAACGAGCTTGTGGGGTGGGGTGGATAGTTGCATTGTCAACAGTTATAGAGATATCAGGTTGGTAACTACTCTTAGCTGGTGGGAAAATAATTAATTCGGTTTTGGAAATGTTGAGTTTGAGGTGGCGAGATGACATCCAAGATGAAATGGCAGACAGGCATCCAGTGACACGAGCCAATACTGGTGGTGACAAATCTGGGGAGGATAGGTAGATTTTAATATCATCAGCATACAAATGATACTGAAATCCAAAGGAGCTGATTAGTTTACCAAGAGAGGAGGTATAGATTGAGAAAAGCAGAGGACCTAAGACTGAGCCTTGCGGTACTCCAACTGATAGAGGTAGAGAAGAGGAGGTAGAATCAGAGAAGTGAACACTGAAAGAGCGATTAGATAGGTAGGATGAGAACCAAGAAAGGGCTGTGTCCTGAAGACCTAGGGATTGTAGTGTTTGTATGAGAAGAGAGTGGTCAACAGTGTCAAAAGCAGCAGAGAGATCTAGAAGAATAAGTAGTGTGTAATGGCCTTTTGATCTAGCAGTGACTAGATCATTCACTACTTTGGTCAGTGCCGTCTCTGTGGAGTGTTGGGCACGAAAGCCTGACTGAAGTGGATCCAATAAGTTGTGCGAGTTAAGAAAGTGTGTAAGGCGAGTGTAGGCAAGCCTCTTAAGTAGCTTGGAGGGACTGGGTAGCTGAGAAATGGGATGGTAGTTAGAGAGTGTGTTTGGGTCAGAGTTGTGTTTTTTTAGAATGGGAGTAATGACTGCGGCCCTCATTCCGAGTTGTTCGCTCGGTATTTTTCATCGCATCGCAGTGAAAATCCGCTTAGTACGCATGCGCAATGTTCGCACTGCGACTGCGCCAAGTAACTTTACTATGAAGAAAGTATTTTTACTCACGGCTTTTTCTTCGCTCCGGCGATCGTAATGTGATTGACAGGAAATGGGTGTTACTGGGCGGAAACACGGCGTTTCAGGGGCGTGTGGCTGAAAACGCTACCGTTTCCGGAAAAAACGCAGGAGTGGCCGGAGAAACGGTGGGAGTGCCTGGGCGAACGCTGGGTGTGTTTGTGACGTCAACCAGGAACGACAAGCACTGAAATGATCGCACAGGCAGAGTAAGTCTGGAGCTACTCTGAAACTGCTAAGTAGTTAGTAATCGCATTATTGCGAATACATCGGTCGCAATTTTAAGAAGCTAAGATTCACTCCCAGTAGGCGGCGGCTTAGCGTGTGTAACTCTGCTAAATTCGCCTTGCGACCGATCAACTCGGAATGAGGGCCTGCATGTTTAAACAGAGAGGGAAAGATACCAGTAGAGAGAGAGAGATTACAGATTTTAGTTAAGGTTGGGATAAGCACAGGAGACAAAGTTTTACTGACCTGTGAGGGTATAGGATCAAGAGGAGAGGTAGTGGAGTAGGAGGATGAAAACAGTGTTGATACTTGATCTTCACTTGTGGGATCAAATGAAGAGAAAGTGCCAGAGGGTTCAGGTAGGGAATTGAGCAGGTCACTGGCTGAGTTAGAGCATACCATTTCATCTCGGATTTTATCAATCTTATCCTTGAAGTAGGAAGCAAGTTCTTGTGCACGGATAGTAGCTAGTGGGGGAGGTGAGGGAGGGTAAAGAAGTGATTTAAATGTATTAAAAAGTCGCTTGGGGTTGTTGGCATGATAAGAGATGAGAGATTGGAAATATGTTTGTTTGGCAGTGTCCAGGGCCTGACGATAGGAGTGGTAGGTAGTCTTATATGTGAGAAAGTCACTTGGATTCTGAGATTTCCACCACTGACGTTCTACTTTACATGACAGTTTTTGTAGGTGTCTTGTTGATTTAGAGTGCCATGGTTGGCATCTAAGCCTACGTGGAGTGTGATGGGTAGCTGGAGCCACTTCATCAAGGGCACTCTCTAGGGTCTGGTGCAGGTGTGATACAGCAGTGTCAGGTGTAGTAAATGTAGAGATTGGTGAGAGCAGTTGTTGCAGAGAAGTGGAAAGTTGTTGAAAATGTATATTGTTAGTATTTCTGCGGGTTAGAGGAGGCTTGCTTGGTTTTAGTGTCCTAGAATTTAAAGTAATAGAAGAGATTGTGAAGGTGATCAGGTTGTGATCAGAGAGAGGGAAAGGAGTGTTAGTGAATTTGGAAACTGAGCAGAGCCTGGTGAACACAAGATCAAGGCAGTGGCCCTCATGGTGAGTAGAGGAGTCGGACCATTGGGTTAGGCCAAGAGAGGAGGTTAGAGAGAGGAGTTTGGATGCATGAACAGATTATGGACTGTCAAGAGCTATATTGAAATCACCCATAATGATGGTGGAGATGTCAGAGGATAAGAAGTGTGGGAGCCAGGCAGAGAAATCTTCTAGAAATTGTTGTTTAGGTTGCCCAGGAGGGCGATAGATAGCTGCAACACGCAGAGAGAAGGGGGTGAAAATCCTGATAGAGTGAACTTCAAATGAGGTGAATGCGAGTGATGGAACCTGAGGTAGAACAGTGCATGTGAAAAACTGTGACAGTAAGATTCCGACCCCACCACCTTTACTATTATTAGGCCTAGATGTGTGTGAGAAGTGGAAACCACCATGTGACAGTGCTGCAGGGGAGGCAGTGTCTGATTGTGTGAGCCATGTTTCTGTTATAGCCAGCAGATTAAAGTTGTGAGATATGAAGAGGTCATGGATGGATGTTAATTTGTTACAAACAGAGCGTTTGAGGCATCTGTCTGTACAACAAATTCTTTTGAAAAATCTGGTGTTATCAATACAGGTTGTGAACACAAAGCAACTTTTAACGCTTGGAACGCTTTTTCTGCATCAGGGTTTCATTTCACCATATTTGACTGCTTCCCTTTGGTAAGGTCTGACAACGGCACTGCTGTGGTCGCAAAATTGGGAATAAACCATCTATAGTACCCAGTTATTCCCAAAAAAGCCCTTACCTGTTTTTTATTCACTGGACGAGGCCAGTTTTGAATAGCATCAATTTTATTCAATTGGGGCCTATTCAGACCTCTGCCTATGGTGAAGCCCAAGTATTTAACCTCCTCCATTGTGAGTCAGCACTTCTTTGGGTTAGCAGTTAACCCTGCTTCTCTGATTGAGTCCAGTACTGCTTGTACTTTAAACAAATGGGACCCCCAGTCCGTACTGTGAATTACCACATCATCCAAATAGGCAGCTGCATATTTTCTATAGGGCCTCAAAATTTTATCCATCGCCCGTTGAAAGGTTGCTGGAGCCCCATGCAACCCAAAGGATAACATCTTATACTGGTACAGCCCCTCCGGAACCGAAAAGGCTGTTTTTTCTTCAGTTTAAGGTATTTGCCAGTAACCTTTGGTCAGGTCCAACGTGGTGAGACACCTGGCTGTTCCCAGCCTTTCTATAAGCTCATCCACACGGGGCATGGGGTATGCGTCAAATTTGGACACCTCATTTAACTTACAAAAGTCATTACAGAAGCGTATGTTACCGTCTGGCTTCGGGATGAGAACTATGGGACTGGACCACTCACTATTAGATTCCTCTATGACTCCAAGTTCTAACATGTTTTTAACTTCTTTAGAAACAGCTTCTCGCTGAGCTTCAGGAATCCTATATGGCTTTAAATGGACCCTGACCCCTGCTTCTGTGACAATGTCATGTTTTATTATGGTCATTCAGCCAGGCAGTTCTGAAAATATCTGCCTATTTTGGATGAGAAATTCTTTAACCTGATTGTTCTGATCAGCTGATAATGTCTCTGACACCTTTACTGCGGGAAGCAACCGAGGTGAAGACACCGAAGGGCAAGGCTCAGCTGACAGAGACAACCTATCTTTCCAGGGTTTGATTAAGTTAACATGGTAGATTTGTTTGGGTTTCTTTTTCCCGGTTGGTACACTTTGTAATTAACCTCATTCACTTTTTCCTCAGTCTGAAATGGACCCTGCCATTTAGCTAGGAACTTGCTTTCCACAGTGGGTACCAAAACAAGAACTCTATCTCTGGGAGCAAATTCCCGTATCTTGGCACTCCGGTTATATACCGTCTGTTGAGCACTTTGGGCCTGTTCCATGTGCTCTCTGACAATAGGTACCACGGCTGCAATCCTATTCTGCATTTGTGTTACATGTTCAATAATGCTTCTATAAGGAGTGGGCTGTCCTTCCCATGTCTCTTTGGCAATGTCCAACCGCCCTCTGGGGTGTCTACTATACAACAAATCAAATGGAGAAAACCTCGTAGAGGACTGAGGAACTTCTCTGATGGCCATTAACAAGTAGGGCAACAAACAATCCCAGTTTTTCCCATCTCTATCAACAACCTTTTTTAACATACGTTTTAATGTTTTATTAAACCTTTCCACCAATCCATCAGTTTGGGGATGGTAGATGGACGTCCTGAGGTGAGTGACCTTAAATAATTTGCACAATTCTTTCATGATCCTTGACATAAATGGAGTACCTTGGTCAGTCAAAATTTCTTTTGGTATTCCCACTCTACTAAAAACCTGCACCAGCTCCCTAGCTATCGCCTTGGTTGTGATAGTGCGTAAAGGGACAGCCTCAGGATATCGAGTGGCATAGTCCATTATTACCAGGATATACTGATGGCCCCGAGCGGACTTTAACAAGGGCCCTACGAGATCCATGGCTATTCTGTCAAACAGGACTTCTATAATAGGCATGGGAACTAGTGGGCTCCTGAAATGGGGTCTAGGGGCATGATACTGGCATTCAGGACAGGAAGAACAATATTCAGACACTTCTTTATAAACCCCTGGCCAAAAGAACCTTTGTAAAACTCTTTCAGTGGTATTTTCTGCCCCTAAATGTCCTGCTGTAATGTGACTGTGAGCTAAATCTAGTACCGTTCTCCGATAAGGCTGGGGAACTACCAGCTATTCCACCACATCCTCACCCCTTTTGACAATGTGGTACAAGAGCTCATTACAGATGGCCCTGTGGGGATACGTAACCCTGTCACCTGGTACCACGAGTTCCCCATTAACAATCTTAACATTCTCTGTAGCCTTTATTAAGGTAGGATCCTTTAACTGTTCAGACGTAAACAGATCCTTCTTTACCTCCAGGCCAGGCACGCTTTCAGTTCTAACTACTATGTCTCTATTTCCAGCAAGAGGGCCCTCACTGGACTCCCCATCTGTCACTTCCTCAGCCAAACTAGCAAAAGGCAAAGGGTCAGAAAGTTCCGAAGACACACGTACACCCATAAAATCACCATTATTATCAACTGGCTCTTTACTTCTCACATCTGTTGATAAACATTATTCCCCCAGTTTCCAAAAATGAGGAAAATCCCTCCCTATTATGGCCTCATGCACCAAGGTGGGAACCAGTCCTACTTTAACAATTGCTGACCCACAACAAGTTTCTATATTCACTTCAGCAGTGACATAATGTTGGGTTTCCCCATGTATGCAAGTTACCCCAATAGGTATTTGCTGGACCTTTAAGAGGTTCACTAACCCAGCTTTCACGAGGGTAACTAAACTTCCTGAATCTAGCAAGGCCTCTATCCGGTTACCCTCTAAGAACACGTCACACATTTGTTTTTCCAGCTCAGGTGAAGGTACCACAGTACAGGCTAACCTAGCAAAGAAAGACATTCTGCGACATTCAAAGGCAGCATTACATTGCATGGGTTATTGCGTGACTGGGCAATTGGCAATAACATGACCTGGCATACCACATCTAAAACTTTTAACCACACGATTATCAACCCGTTTGGGCAGCATAGACCTTTCTAACCCCATTGGCCTGTCTCCAGGGCCAGTGTTTACAGTCTCTCCAGCCTTGCATTCTCTTAACCGCCCAGCAACGTTTTCCCACGGAACAGTCTTACCAGTCTTTACTGAAGGGAGCTGTCGAGGATCTATGGGTTGCTGGGTGGTCATTAGTAGTTCCTCTGCCGCCAAATACCTCTCTACCATGTTCACTAATTGGTCAGCAGTATCCGGGTTTCCATGGCTCACCCACTTGCGCAGGACCACGGGCAAAGATCTCAAATAGCGGTCCATGACGACTCTTTCAACCATCTGGGGGCCAGTTAGTGTCTCTGGCTGTAACCATTTTTTTTGTTAGCTGAATAAGGTTGTGCATCTGGGAGCATGGAGGCTTCTCCATGGCGTGCACCCGTTGTGCTCGTACTGACAGCGTGATTCCCAGGTGGGTCAGGATCTCAGTCTTTAGTTTATCATAGTCCCGAGCCTCAGCAGGGCTTAAATCAGAGTACGCTTTTTCGGGCTCACCTGACAAAAAAGGTGCCAGCAGACTGGCCCACTGTGCTTTCGGCCAGTTATCACGCTCGGCAGTCCTTTCAAACGTGGTCAGGTACGCCTCCACATCATCAGCCTCTGTCATTTTCTGCAGGAAGTAACTGGCCCGTATAGAACTAGAGCTGGTCGGAGCACTGACGGCCACATCTCCAACCCGGGCTGCAAGGCACTGCACCACTTCTGCTAAGGCCTCTCTATCCTGATGCTGTTGCCTCCAATTTTCCTCCATTGCCACCTGCTGCTGCCTGTTGGCCTCCTGCTGTAGTCTCCAATTTTCCTCCATTGCCACCTGCTGCTGTCTGTTGGCCTCCTGCTGAGCCGCTGTAGCTTGCAGCAGGGCTTTAAGCAGTTCCTCCATGTCGACAGATTTTTCAGGCGGCTTTGTAGCTGCTTTCACCCAGAACATATATCAAACCCTCAGGGGTAGTCTCAGCAACTTCACACTGGGCTGTATCTGCATAAACCACCGTTTTCTACAGGCCTCATAAAGCTGCTGCTTTCACTTATGCACAGAACGGAATGCTCGCATTCTCCACCAAGTTGTAACACTATAAGGGAACAAGGTGCCTTTTCCTGGGGTAAATGGCAGCAAGCAGCAGCTGAGAAATCATACAAACCTAGTTTGTGGTGCCACTGGCCACAACCAGTTTTATTTAAGCAAAAAATAAAACAAACATCAAACGAAAATACCTTGCCTGTCCGGCACTAAACACAGGACATTCCTAACTATCTCTAAACAAAAAACACAGAGTTCTCCAGTAAACACTGTATAGCTCACTTGCATAAGGAAGCGTGTTTCTCCCCAGACGAGATTTGCTGCAGTCTTCCCAGGTAGTCGGCACACACTGATCAGGCCAGCAGTCAGAGGAGATCTTATGGCAAGGACCGGAGCGCTGGAACGGAATGCTGGGGAAGGGAGCAGGAAAGAACAATAGCCCCTGGCGCCCTAACTCTGTTATCTCACCCGTGCTGTCAGAAATCCCTTGCGAGACTATGGTTTCTTGAGCCCTTGGCAGCCGCGTTTGAAGGGCGGATTATGTCTGCCCAACTCCGATGCCCCCCGGTCTTAGTGAGAGACAAAGGGAAATCCGAGACAGGATGATGACAAGAGGCCCTCTAACTAAACAAACAGGCCAGGGGCTATGAGCTAACTACAAAACCTAAAGTATGTGCGGAGAAACCGCCAGGGAAAAGGACAACCAAAATCCACTTGTCCAATACTCCTACCCGGCACCACCGAATACCAGAGTGGACCTGTGGAAGCGGAACCACCGCAAATGCTCCAAAACACAAAACATAAAGGGTAAAGCGGCCGAGCCGCTACACACGGCAGAGCCGCGACTCACGAACACCACTGGATGTTAAACGGTGATCAGTCAGGACTCCAGGGACGAGATGATAACTCCTGAGTACAGGACTTCAGAGGACTGGAATGACCGGATACAGCAGGACTGGAAACAGACTCTCAGCAAACAAAGGCAGCATGCAGGAAGCTATTACCGGCGTCTGTGAGAAGCCCTGAGAGTGTATTTAATCAGGAGTCCTCCAATCAGCTGCTGACAGAGCTGATTAGAATAAATGCCGTGCAGCTGCCTTGCTGCACGGCCAGGGAACAGGTGCACTTATGAATTCAAAGGACCCAGCAACGGGGAACGCGGTCCGCCAGTGGCGTCCCCGTTGCTAGGGTCCGTGCGGCTCAGCGCGCCTGGCGTCTAGCGTTGCTAGGGAGCCGGCGGCTGTACGCACACAGCGTCCCTAGTTGCTAGGCGCCGGGCCGCGCAGACAAGCGGACCCCGGCGCCTAACAGTACCCCCCCCTTGAGGAGGGGTCAAGGAACCCCTGAAGCCAGGTTTCCGAGGAAATTCCCGAAAAAATGCCCTCTTGAGCCTCGGGGCATGAAGATCCTTATCCAGGACCCAAGACCTTTCCTCCGGACCATAGCCTCTCCAGTGAACCAGAAAATAAAGCCGGCCCCGGGACAATTTGGAATCGAGAACCTTCTCCACCAAGAACTCCTGTTGTCCCTGTACATCCACCGGAGATCTACCCTGAGAGATCCTCCGAGGAAATCTACTGGAAGAAACGTATTGTTTCAACAGGGAGCAATGAAACGTATTTCCAATCCTGAGAGATCTTGGTAAACGTAACCGGAAGGCAACTGGGTTGACTCTTTTAATAATAAGAAATGGCCCAATAAATTTGGGTCCCAGTCTAGCCGAGGATTGTCGAAGCCTGATGTTGCGAGTCGACAACCACACCCTATCTCCCACCTTAAAAGTGCAAGGACGTCGGAGCCTGTCAGAAAATTTCTTCTCACGAAAGGCCGCTTTTCTGAGAGCAAGGTGCACCTTTTTCCAAATGGCTCCGAGATGGGAGGTTAAGGTTAGCGAGGAGACTGAGGAATGATGAAAAAAAGAATTAGCTCTGGGGTGGAAACCAAAAACTGAAAAGAATGGAGACTCTTTCGTGGAGGAATGACAAGAATTGTTGTAAGCAAACTCCGCCAACGGAAGAAACTCGGACCAATCATTCTGGAGTTTGGCTGAATACAAACGCAAATACTGTTTCAATGATTGGTTAACTCGCTCGGTTTGCCCGTTGGATTGTGGGTGGTAACCGGATGTTAACGACAACTTCATTTTTAACGAGGCACAAAAACATTTCCAGAATTCTGCGATGAATTGTGGACCCCGATCAGAAACAATGTCAGTAGGCAACCCATGAAGTCTGAAAACATGGCGGAGAAACAAAACTGCCAACCCTTGGGCAGAAGGCAATTGGGGAAGAGCAATAAAATGAGCCATCTTGCTAAAACGGTCCACTACCACCCATATGACTCGGTATCCGGCTGAAAGGGGAAGGTCAACCACAAAATCCATGGAGATATGAGACCATGGCCTGAGAGGAACATTTAAGGGCATAAGTTGCCCGATAGGCAAGGAACGGGGAACCTTATGCTGTGCACAAGCCTGACATGAATAAAACAAACTCCTTAACGTCTTTAGAAAGACCAGGCCACCATACTGAGCGAGAGACTAACTCCAAAGTCTTAGAGATTCCCGGATGCCCGGAAACTTTGTTATCATGGAATTCCGTTAAAACAGTAGCTCTCAAAAACTCAGGGACGTAAAGACGACCAGCAGGAGTATTTCCAGGAGCTTGATGTTGAAGCTGTTTTAACTGGGTAAATAAATCTTGTGTGAGGCCTGCCCAGATGACCGAAGATGGAAGTATGGGAGTAACAGGACTGTTATTGTGAACCGGAAGAAAGCTGCGTGACAGGGCATCAGCCTTAGTATTCTTGGAACCAGGCCTAAAAGTGATTATAAATTTGAAACAAGTAAAAAATAAAGCCCAACGTGCCTGCCGGGCATTAAGCCGCTTAGCCGATTCAATGTATTGCAGATTCTTATGGTCAGTCAATACTGAAATAGTATGTTTTGCTCCCTCCAGCCAATGCCTCCACTCCTCGAAAGCCCACTTTACCGCCAGTAACTCCCGATTACCAACGTCATAGTTGGATTCAGCGGAGGAGAATTTCCTGGACATAAAGGCACAAGGGTGTAGCTCCAGAGACTCCAGATCCTTTTGAGAAAGGATAGCCCCCACTCCAACCTCCGAGGCATCAACCTCCACAACAAAGGGCAATTCCGGATTGGGATGTTTGAGGACTGGAGCCGAGACAAAGGCTTGTTTCAAGGCCCGGAAGGACAACTCAGCTTCACGCGACCAGTTGGTAGGATCTGCAAACCCTAAATAATAATTTGCAAACCCTAAATAATAATTCGCAAACCCTAAAAAGCGCTGAATTGCTTTTAAATTGGTGGGTTGCGCCCAACTAAGGATGGCCTGGAGCTTCTTTGGTTCCATGGAAAATCCCCGAGGGGAAATAATGTACCCTAAAAAAGATACTTCCGTGACATGGAACTCACACTTCTCCAGCTTGGCATATAGATGATTTTCACGTAACTTTTGAAGAACCAGACGCACCTGGGTAACATGTTGTTCCATTGATTCAGAATAAATCAGGATGTCGTCTAAGTAAACGACCACGAATTTCCCTAGGAAGTCACGGAGCACATCGTTAATGAGGTCTTGAAAAACTGCTGGAGCATTAGACAAGCCGAACGGCATCACCAGGTACTCGTAGTGACCGGACTGAGTACTGAAGGCCGTCTTCCACTCATCTCCAGATTTAATTCGGATGAGGTTGTACGCTCCTCTAAGGTCAATTTTAGAAAAAATCACAGCCGAACGTAACTGGTCAAAGAGTACAGAAATCAGCGGCAAAGGATAAGTGTTTTTAACTGAGATCTTATTCAGGGCTCTAAAGTCAATGCAAGGCCTAAGCGAGCCATCCTTTTTCTCCACAAAGAAGAAGCCTGCACTTAAAGGAGATTTTGATGGTCTAATAAATCCTTTCTCTAGGCTCTCCTTAACATAATCATTCATAGCCGCAGTTTCTGGCCCGGATAATGCATATAATCTTCCCTTTGGCAAAGCGGCACCAGGAATTAGCTCAATAGCACAATCAGAAGGCCGATGGGGAGGTAGAATGTCCGCATTGCCTTTGGAGAAAACATCAGCAAACTCCCGGTATTCCACAGGGATGAGTTCTGGAATGATAGCTGCTACTCTGACGGGAAACGTAATACATTCCTTAGCACAAAAAGTACCCCATTGTGAAATCTCCCCTGACCGCCAATCAATGGTGGGATTATGAAAGGCCAGCCAAGGGTGACCCAGAACAACTGGAACTGCTGGGCAATGTGTAAGATAGAACTCAATCTTTTCGGAATGTAGAGCTCCTACTGTAAGCAGTACAGGGGGTGTACGGAGAGAAATAACCCCATTGGACAGCGGACTCCCATCTAAGCCATGCATGGTAACACACCTACCCAAAGGTAACTGAGGAATGCCTAAGGCCTTAGCCCAAGTTAAATCCATAAAGTTTCCTGCAGCTCCACTGTCGACAAAAGCCGACACCAAAGAACTGAGGCTGCCAAAGGAAACCTTAACTGGGACTAAAAGGGAGTTATTCGAGGAGATAAGCTGCAGACCTAGGTGAACCCCCTCACAATTCACCTGGTCAAAAGCGTTTCTCGACTTGTTCGGACAGTTTCGAGCAAAATGTCCCTTACCCCCACAGTACAGACAAAGACCGGATTTTTGCCTTCTGGCTCTTTCCTCAGGGGACAGCCGGGAGAGACCCATCTGCATGGGCTCCTCTATGTCTTCAGGAATGGAATATACACACGGACTTGACCTTATAGGTGCTCCTCTTTCAGTCCTCCGCTCTCTGAGACGACGATCAATCTTAATAGAAAGCTCCATGAGTCTATCGAGAGTCTCAGGAGCGGGGTACTGGAGGAGACTGTCTTTTATAGACTCTGATAAGCCGAGGCGAAACTGGCTGCGCAGGGCTGGGTCATTCCAGCCACAGTCGTTCGACCAGCGGCGAAACTCCGTACTATAAACCTCCGCAGGATTTCTACCTTGTTTGAGAGCGCGCAGCTGACTTTCAGCGGACGCCTCTCTACCAGGGTCATCATACAAAAGCCCTAAAGACTCAAAAAAAGCATCTACTGACAACAACGCAAGATCATCTGCCCTTAAACCAAATGCCCAGGTCTGAGGATCCCCCTGGAGTAAAGAAATAATTATCCCAACCCGCTGAGATTCAGTACCAGAGGAAGTAGGTTTTAAACGGAAATATAGTTTACAGGATTCCTTGAAATTATAAAATTATTTTCTGTCGCCAGAAAAACGGTCTAACAAATGCATCTTTGGTTCAGGGACTACCTTCGGGGAGGCTCGCAAAAGATCTTCCTGCGATCTCACCCGAAGAGAAAGATCCTGAAACATCTGAGTAAGTTCTTGCATCTGGCTGACTAAGAACTGACCGGGATTTGGCCCTAAACCTGTCGGATTCATGAGGCCGATAAACTCTCACAAAACTGAATGAGAAAAAATTAAACCCCGTTTAATTTTAAGTTTTGGTATGGCCGGTAATAATGTTATGATTCCAGCACTCCTGGTCAGAGGAGATCTTATGGCAAGGACCGGAGCGCTGGAACGGAATGCTGGGGAAGGGAGCAGGAAAGAACAATAGCCCCTGGCGCCCTAACTCTGTTGTCTCACCCGTGCTGTCAGAAATCCCTTGCGAGACTATGGTTTCTTGAGCCCTTGGCAGCCGCGTTTGAAGGGCGGATTATGTCTGCCCAACTCCGATGCCCCCCGGTCTTAGTGAGAGACAAAGGGAAATCCGAGACAGGATGATGACAAGAGGCCCTCTAACTAAACAAACAGGCCAGGGGCTATGAGCTAACTACAAAACCTAAAGTATGTGCGGAGAAACCGCCAGGGAAAAGGACAACCAAAACCCACTTGTCCAATACTCCTACCCGGCACCGCCGAATACCAGAGTGGACCTGTCGAAGCGGAACCCTCCGCAAATGCTCCAAAACACAAAACATAAAGGGTAAAGCGGCAGAGCCGCTACACACGGCAGAGCCGCGACTCACGAACACCACTGGATGTTAAACGGTGATCAGTCAGGACTCCAGGGACGAGATGATAACTCCCGAGTACAGGACTTCAGAGGACTGGAATGACCGGATACAGCAGGACTGGAAACAGACTCTCAGCAAACAAAGGCAGCATGCAGGAAGCTATTACCGGCGTCTGTGAGAAGCCCTGAGAGTGTATTTAATCAGGAGTCCTCCAATCAGCTGCTGACAGAGCTGATTAGAATAAATGCCGTGCAGCTGCCTTGCTGCACGGCCAGGGAACAGGTGCACTTATGAATTCAAAGGACCCAGCAACGGGGAACGCGGTCCGCCAGTGGCGTCCCCGTTGCTGGGGTCCGTGCGGCTCAGCGCGCCCGGCGTCTAGCGTTGCTAGGGAGCCGGCGGCTGTACGCGCACAGCGTCCCTAGTTGCTAGGCGCCGGGCCGCGCAGACAAGTGGACCCCGGCGCCTAACAATAACACTCTTACACAGCTGAAATCCTGATTAGCCTTCTGTGAGGCCAAAGACCCGAACTGGGCCCAACGTCTGGAACTTGCCCTATCTCTCTTTCAGGGCCCTTATCCAGCTTTTCCCAATAAACTGAAAAGGTTCTGACAAAACAAAAGCATTTTCCTAGAAGTTTTCATTTTCTAAATCATGTAAGACAAGAACCTGGGACAAACATACCTGCCCTCAAACACTATTCCAGTGTTCTTGTCACAATATATATATATATATATATATATATATATATATATATATATGTGTGTGTGTGTGTATATATATATATATATATATATATATATATGTATATATCTGGTATAACAGGTAAATAGGGCTAGACTATAGGACACATGCTATGTCTCTATACAGAAATAAAACTTACTGGATAGTATGTGATCACCTTACACCAATCTTATCCTACAACTTGTGACAGATATTTTCTACTGAGATGTGTCCTTACAATGACCACTGTTTTCCCCCACCTCCCTGTTTTGCACCTAGATACAATTATAGACCTATTTGCAATTCCTACAATTTTTTGGTTCTGCAAAGACTGAACTTTTAAGCAAACACAAATGCAGTTCTAACATAAATCTGGCAATCTAGACATATAACATAAATGTCATACAAGACACCCTCCAAATGTGAAGGACCCTGACCTGGAATCGTGGGTATGTATCTGAACACCTTACTTAAGAATGTCCATGTATCACTTCTTTCTCATGAGAGCCAAGGTTTATCTGCAAAAAAAGATCTTTGGACCCAGGGGCACCATTCCCAAAAGACAGGACAAGCCTTTAGGCAGCATACAGGAAGGGGTAGTCTTTGGCCCTCTGATAAATTTTGACAGCCTTTTATATTCATCTCATGTACCACTCATACAACACACTCATATCATGCAGTCATACACTAATAACAAGACAACTTATACTTTAAAGACAGCAGGTTACTGGATTCTTGGATCCCTGCTACCCCATCCCCACTGAACCCCACCATAACTCAGGAAGAGCTGAAAGAGGGTAAGAAGGTGCAAATGCACTTTTCTTTACTTACCCCACTGTACAGATTATTTCAGCTGGCTCCTGGGCATCAGCGGTTGGTCTGGTCAGTGGCGGCAGGAATGTGGGGGAATCCTGGACAAGACCCCCAGGAAATGTTGGGGTAATAAGGATTTTTCCTCAATTACCAACAACTTAGTAGCCCTTCTGTCTTAAAGATTCAAAGTACTGGACATAGCCGGCTGGGGAGCAACAAATCACACTAGACACAGTTGTCAGTATAAGACTGCTCTGTCCTTCCTGTGATAGGGAGATCTTTTAATTATACCAAAAGAGAAGTGGGCCCATTACATGCCCTCCAATCACAGTGAAGTATTCATGATAAAATTAGGTAATGATACAAAGTACAAGTTTCAATGACATAAAAGGGAGTATACAAAAAGACACATTTAAAAACTATTACGGGAGTCTGTCTTGTCAATGTATTAGGCGATTGCTGAGGATATACTATTTCTGTCTTTCTCTGTCCTCTGGCTTTGCATTCTTTCTTGTAAGGTATTTAGGGAAAACACCTGTTGTCTCTAGCACACATACAAGCAACGATGACCTTACAATACATGTAAAGGGTCATATATACAGTATTTAGAATATATTGCAACACTAATACAGCAAAAGCATTTTAATCAATATTACTCTTACACCCCCAAGTTGCTGCTGCCATTTCTTCCCTCTTTGAACACACTACACTACAGGAATACTCAGTTCATGTTCAGTCACCAGATTCATCTGGTACATGAACACTGGACTACGTTGTAACACCTTTGGGCAGAGGTAGAGGTCAACGCATGATACCGCAGACCTTGACCTCTGCAGATCCCGGTGTGTCACAGCCATCACTATACCCAGTCAGGAATTTATTATGGCCCCTCCAGCTGGAGGTGCAGGGCCGGCTGTCACATACTCAATGCATGTCCCCTGGACAGCATCAGACCTTAGAGCCCTAGCAGAAAAGATGCCGGACCCAAGGAAGGATCCCAAAGCTGCTTGGAATCATTTAATTCTAATTAGGAATATTCACCATCCCACATACAGAGATGTCTTACAATTATTACCTGCCTTGCTTAAACCCAATGATTACACATCCCTGCAGTTAAAATGGGATGCTACTGCTGATGAGTTTAATAGTGATCAGCTGGCTACCAAATGGTTGGAATTAGAAACAGCATTTAACAAAACATTCCCTGCCATAGTAGATTGGACGAAGATTATTGGAATTGCCCAGGACCCAAAAGAATCAGTCGCAGATTACACTGCAAGATTCTTTAAAACTGTCAAGTGCCATAGTGGTATTCCTGACATACAAGGGAAACCAGATTTAGCTCCCTTGTTAATAACATCCTATGTAGAGGGATTGAAAAGACCTATACAGTCCAAACTTAAAACCCTGGGGGTCATTCTGAGTTGAACGCTCTCTAGCTACATTTTGCAGAGCAGCGATCAGGTAGTCACCACCTATAGGGGAGTGTATTTTAGCTTTGCAAGTGTGCAAACGCCTTTGCAGCTGAGCTCTGCAAAAACATTTTGTGCAGTTTCTGATTAGGTCTGAACTTACTCAGCCCTTGCGATCACTTCAGCCTGTCTGGTCCCGGAATTTACGTCAGACACCCACCTGTAAATGCTTGGACATGCCTGCATTTTTCCAAAGACTCCCAGAAAACAGTCAGTTGACACCCATAAACGCCTTCTTCCTGTCATTCTCCTTGTGATCGGCTGTGCAAATGGATTCTTCATTAAATCCATCACTCAGCAACGATCTGCTTTGTACCCGTATGACGCGCCTGTGCATTGCGGTTCATACGCAAGCGCAGTAGTGACCTGATCTCTATGCTGCAAAAAATGGCAGCGTGCGATCAGGTTGGAATGACCCCCCCCCCGCAGTCTCCTGACTGGAAAACTAAAACCCTTGCTAATATTATTGAATGGTGCAGGCATTATGAAAATTATTTAGTTGAGAAGGATGTGAACAGACAGCAAAAGTTAATGAACTTACAGATCAAAGCTGCTGACAATCGCAGGGCTTTAGACAACATCCAGGGAATAGAGATTGACATGAGGTCAATGCTCCGTTGTACCCAGTATTAGCTACAGATAATCATGATCCCCTGGTAAATGTAATCATAAATAATAAGCAAATACCTTGCTTAATAGACACCGGAGCTTCTGTTTCATTAATATCAGGTAGCCAAAATGTTCCTATCTCTGACAAAACTGTCACTGCAGTAGGAATATCTAAAAGCCCCATTGAAATGGTGCTTTCAGAGACCCTAACTGTCATGCCCAGACCTCTTTCAGACACGCACTCTTTTTTGTTGTCCACTAGTGCCCCTGTCAGTTTGCTTGGTCGTGATCTGCTCACAAAACTCAGGTATTCTATTAGATGCTCACCTGATGGAGTTTACCTGCATGTGCCAGAACAACACGGTGACACTGTGCAGGATGCCTTGTGGCAGCATGAAAACAACAGGCTTATGTCTGTCCTGCAGACACTACCAACCTGGCTGTCAGAAATCCTCGAGCAATTGTGGTCTAAAGATAGCGCAGATGTAGGGCTCATAAAATCGGTAGAGTCAGTGCATATCAAAATTAAGCCTCATAAACAACCTCCAAGACTGCCCCAGTAACTAGGGTTGCCAGATCATCCTGGAGGCCTGTGATTTACACAGGTTTTGCGGCTGATTAAAACCAGGTGGAATGCAGGCTTGAATTTAATCAGCCACAGAACCTGTATTATTCATAGGTCTCCAGGATTAAAGGGATGAGGTGGCTACCCTACCAGTACTCCCTTAAGCCAGAGGCAGAGTGAGGCATTTTCCCCGTACTCCAAAGGCTTTTGGAACAAGGGGTGATTGTTAAAACCTTGAGTACAGCGAACACCCCGATCCTACCAATTAAAAAAAAGAGGGGGGCAGGAAGGGGAACAAGGGGGAGGACTGACCACATCATGGAGATTTGTGCAGGACCAGAGGGCTGTAAACACTGCAGTTCTCTCCCCTATCCCCTGTGGTCCCAAATCCAGCTACTGTTCTTATGCAAGTCCCTCCAAATAGTTTACATTTTTCTGTTATCGATTAGTGCTCAGCTTTCTTTTCTGTCCCTATCCACCCAGACAGCCAGTATTTGTTTGCTTTCACCTACAGGGGACAGCAGTACACCTGGACTCGTCTACCAATAGGATACACAGATGCTCCTTCCATATTTGGTCAAGCATTGAATGAGGATTTGAGTTACTTTTGCCCACCAGGTGGCTCCACCCTCATTCAGTATGTGGATGATCTACTGCTTTGTTCACTGTCACTAGCAGTATATGAACAAGATACCAAAGCACTGCTATGTTTCTTAGCAAGAAAAGGACACAACATGTCCAAGGATAAGATGCAGTTATGTTTCCCCAAAGTGGAATACATAGGACATTGCATATCACAAGGTTACCAACACATAACCACAAAGAGAGTCAAGGCAATTCAACAGGTGCAATTGCCCAGAAATAAAAAAACAAGTGCGTGCTTTTCTAGGGATGACAGGTAATTGCAGAAAATAGATACCTAATTACTCGCAATTAGCGGCACCTCTTTATGAATTAACCAAACATGCTGTTCCAGAACCTTTGCAACACACGGAAGAAACTAACCAAGCATTTCAGACATTAAAAGAGTCACTGTTACAACCACCGGCACTAGGCATTCCACATTATAACAAGCCTTCTTCCCTGTTTTGTCATGAAGTGATGGAACATGCTGCAGGTATATTAACGCAATGGCATGGAGACAAACAGCGCCCTGTAGCATACTACAGTGCTGTTTTGGACCCAGTCATCCGGGCCCTGCCGGTTTGTTTGCAGGCGGTGGCTGCCGCCGCTACCTTAGTTCGCAAATCTGCAGATATTGGGGGTAATTCCAAGTTGATCGCAGCAGGATTTTTTTTAGCAATTGGGCAAAACCATGTGCACTGCAGGGGAGGCAGATATAACATGTGCAGAAAGAGATAGATTTGGGTGTGGTGTGTTCAATCTGCAATCTAAATTGCAGTGTAAAAATAAAGCAGCCAGTATTTACCCTGCACAGAAACAAAATAACCCACCCAAATCTATCTCTTTCTGCACATGTTATATCTGCCCCACCTGCAGTGCACATGGTTTTGCCCAATTGCTAAAAAAAATCCTGCTGCGATCAACTTGGAATTACCCCCATTGTCCTGAATCAACCATTGTATCTGTACGTGCCTCATGCAGTAACGACCCTACTTACATGTAAACAAACTCAGCATTTAACCACTTCAAGGCTCACTAAGTGGAAATTAGCTTTGCTGGCGCCCATTATTCTCATTATCCAGTTCTGCAATACATTGAATCCCGCCACCCTTCTGCCTATAAGGGATGAGTCTTTACAGACTCAGAGGGAGGAGGAGGAAGGTGGGGGCACACCAGACACACACGATTGCCTTGCAATTGTGGCACAGAACTTTTCTCCACGTCCCGACCTCACTGATGAACCTATCCCTCATGCAGATTTAACATTGTTCGTGGATGGAAGCTGCCTAAGATGAGATGGTAGCAGCCTCGGATCTGCATATGCTGTATGCACACAGACTGATACGTTGGAGACCAGACCCTGCCAGCTCCTTACTCAGCTCAAAGTGCTAAGCTTGTAGCTCTAACCAGAGCTTGTGAACTAGCAAAGGACAAAATTGTAAATATTTACACTGATACGCGCTATGCTTTTGGGGTCATCCAAGATGTTGGCAGCCTGTGGAAAATTAGAAATTTCTTAACATCTAATGGTACACCTATCTCGTATGCGGAAAGGGTGCAAGAACTCTTAGAAGCAGTAATGAAGCCTGAACAAATTGCTGTGATAAAGTGTCAAGCTCACACTGCTGGCAGAGATGAGGTGTCTAAAGGAAATGCCAGAGTAGACAGGATAGAAAGATACACTGCCATGTCAAAAGAATGAGTGTATGTAATGTCTGAAATATGTATACCTCATACACAAACACTGATTTCTATGCAACTAACTTCTGGTCCACAGGAAATCTCCACCTGGGAGCGGAAAGGATGCCAGCCAGACCCTGATGGTTTGTGGTGCAGCAAAGAAGGCAAGCCAGTGGCACCCAGATCACTTTTACCTGCATTGGCTCAGGTCACTCATAGTCTGACCCATGCATCTAAAACTGCAATGACTAATTTTGTCAGGACCTACTGGTAAGCCCCTGTATTTTCTACATTGGCTCCTAATTTTCGCCAGGGCTGTCTAATTTGTCTCCAAAACAATCCAGGTAGAAAAGTGATTAGAATATCATCACACCTTACCACCACAGAGGGACCATTTCAGGTGGTACAAATTGATTACATTCAGCTCCCAAAGGTATGACAATTGCAGTATGTTCTAACTTGTACAGACCTGTTTAGCGGGTGGGTGGAGGCGTGGCCTGTAGCCACGGCAACAGCTAGTATAACAACCAATTAGTCTGCCGGTATGGACTCCCCCAGGTTATCTCCTCTGACCAAGGTAAGCATTTTACAGGAAGCGTATTCAAAGAAATGTGTGAAATAATGGGCATTAAGCAAAATCTCCATGTACCCTACCACCCCCAATCAAGTGCAAAAATTGAGAGATTAACTCAGACTGTAAAGAATAATTTGTAAAAGTGTACTAAGCAGACTGGACTCTTGTGGCCTGAGGCCTTGCCACTTGTTTTGCATTCTATCCAAACCACGCCCACTGGACCATTACGCCTTTCCCAATATGCAATCCTATTTGGAAAGTTACCCAACCTTATGATGGTACCAGCCCCAGACCTCTCTACAGCCCAAGATGTGACTGTTAAATATCTAATTAACATGAGTAGACAGATCAAGGCAATTCATGATGCTGTTATTTCCCAACAGCCGAGCAGTCCTGCAGCCTGCAATGATTTGATGCCTGGTGATTTTGTGGTGATAAAAAAAAAATTATGTTGCAGGTGGGAGGGACCATTCCAGGTACTGTTGACCACCTCAAGAAGGGGCAAATGCAGGATTTGCAAAGAGGGGTTTCCAAAGAGGATGTGGAGGCTAGTACAGGAAGGGGGGGAGGCTGAGGTGACCATATACACACACATATATGTACAGTGTAGTCCACTTACTTTTGTATACTGTGCCCTCCGTAGACAGTAGGATACATGAACAAAAAGAGACAGCGGCACTCAGGGACTTCCAATGTGACAAAGGGGCTGCTGGCTCCAAAAATGTTTCTTTTGATATGTGACATTCTGAAATAGATTTTTTTCACATTGGAAGTCCCTGAGTGCCGCTGTCTACAGAAATGGTGGCACTAACGGACTTTTCATCACCCAAAAATGAAGACTCACAGACATCTGCTGGATACTATGTTTTGGTTTATAATAATCTTAGGCAAGGTATCCCTGATAAAGGTTATTATAAACTGAAACACTGGAATAGCCTGCAGGTGTCTGTGGGTCTTCATTTTTGGGTGATGAACGTCCCTGAGCAACCATTTATATACACACACTTACTGATTATACAGTATATATATATATATATATATATATATATAAATCATACTGAACCCCATTACATATATATATCTATATATATATATATATCTATATACACACACTGTATGTGTATATACTGTGTATATATATATATATATACCCATATATTGACATTTATACACTATATACCCTTATCTAATTGTAGAGACCATGACATTTTTGAACAATAATAAAAAATAGCTGTCATTTTCCTTTTTTATTTATTTTGTTAAAGTTAAACAAGTTCGTGGTTTGTTTGTTTGTTTGTTTGTTTGTTTGTTTGTTTTTTAAATGTATAAATAGTGGTCATCGCTAGTATAACTAATGGTGTGTACACACGGTGAGATTTTTTCTTTCGATTTTAGACTATATAGTCAAAGCTGCAAGAAAATATAGTACAAATCGCAAGGTGTTATGCCACTTGCGATCCCGGTACGATCCCGATGCGCGGCCCCGCCAGGTCTGTATCGCAAGAAAAGATAGACTGTGCTGGCAAGTCAATCCTTGCTAGATTGGTGTAAGATCTAGTTCATCTCACATGTCAATTAAATCTCACATAAGCCAAAATCTCACATAAGCCAAAATCGTAAGCACACATAGTCCATATCTCAAGAAAAGTTAGTCAAAATCGGTGGTGCTAAGCTCCGGGGAGTTCAGGGGAAATCGCAAAGTGAAAATCGGGCATAGCAAGGATCTCACCGTGTGTACACACCATTAGAATAACACACTACTGTACCTCTTTCTATTAAAAAATCTCCCGCACCCCAACCCCGAAACCCCCACATGCACCACACACAGTGCAGCTTGATGCATGCGCTTATGTGTTAATTTCGGGCACAATTATATTCAATTACTCAATTATGTCACCCTATATATCAACACCAATACAATATAAATAAAAAAAATAGAATAGGTGTATATATATGTACAGAATTATACACGTAGCCCCCAGGAGCACGCAGGTGTGTCAATAGCAATAAGATAAATAGATATCAATATAATACAATATAGAGAGAGCAGGGAGCGCATAAGATCACACAGTTGTTTTAATATTTAAAAGGTTCTAAACATACTGTACATAAAATGCCAACATAATAACCAGTTTGCAGAATGGTAATAGGTGTGCTGGAAAAAGTCCCATGGACCTTACACAGGGTTGGAAATAACGGGGTTAAACTTCAGGATGTTCACTTAAGCAGTTCAGTATTCAGGATTGCATTCCTGGATGTACTGATGTTTGAGAGGCACCCTATGCTCCGACCTCTATGAACTCACTGCTTCTCTGTAGTGATCACTAGGCTGGAGACACCAAGGTGTTGTTGTTATGGTCTCTGTATGATTCAGACAGGAGGAGGAGATGCATGCGCTTCCCTACTGTAGATATCGAGCGGTACAGACTGATGAAGAGAGTGCTTCACTCGGCCGTCTCTTACAGCCCCATAGGAAATGCTTGGGAGGAGCTGCGCACTGCAGCTCCCCCTAGCTTCAGCTAGCTACCACTGCCAGCTGGCTCTGGTTTTGAGGAGGCAGCTGCAGCGTAACTCCTCCGTCGCCCCCCACAAAAATCGGTTAGCTGCGGCGATAAATCGGTGGCCAGGGGTGGTTTCTAGGTACTCAGAAACCCCTCCTGAGTGTGCTAGTGCCAACGCCTGTGAAAGTCTGCGAAAGATCCACCCGGGTACATGCAACGCATTACAAAAAGGTCCGCTCTGACCCGCACCTGAGGTGAACCAGAGGACATCCTGCAGACCACCTCACCTGTGTTGCTAACAGCACTGTGACCAAAAGACAGGATATAATAAAGCCCCTGGTGTCAAAGTCGAAAAATATTGCAGTACACACAAGTACAAACTACACACAGATGGCTTCCGTGCGCGTACTTATTCCGCCGTGCGTGCACATATCCGCAATTTGCGTATGGTCGCTCCCGCGGTCCTGCGTATTAGCGCGTGGTATGAGTATTTACGGTAGAGTTTGTGAACGCATGGAAAGCTATCAAAACACATTACATATTTAATCCAAATAGTGCACAATGTACACATAGTCTCCCTGCACCACATCAGTAAGTTACAGCAGTTTAAATGGTAACAGAACAAAGGGATTCACCTTTACAGGATAGGAGGGGACAGAACAAGGTTATAAGGTGGTGTTTGGTATCCAGCTGTAGGGTATTTTAAGGGTAATATTCCGGTGTTAGTTTGAATAAGATCGCATGTTCCTGCGAATAGTTATGTGCAGGAACAGAATAGAGAAATAAACTGTATTTACTGTACATTATGTATGCTGCGGGAAGCCAGAGGAGACCACCCACAAGTGCATCTTGAACAGACATCGCCCACCTATTCAAACCGACCTATGACCTCTCCTGTACTGTAAATGACCATCCCTGTGTCCAATGGACAAAGAGATTACAGTGTCCATTGTGTTAAGTTTTGGAAGATTGTATAAAAGATGCCTGCTGCAGGCCTGGACACACAAGACTCTTAAAGTTATCTACCTAGATGACTGAGGACCAGACTGGGTAGCGCGGCGAAATCCAAACAAGTATGTATCATTGACTGTAGCCATTATTCTGTTGTATTGTATTGTATATATTGTAACCCCCTTTTAGTAATAATATGCTGTGGTGTCGGAACCCAGCAGTTTAATTACAATCTGGTGTCGTGTCTTCCTTTCCCTGCTATGGTTTAAAGTGTATTATTATCGCATTGCATAGCTGTTAAGGGTTTGCGGTGTATCTCTGGGTGTGTACGCGCTGTGTGTACTTTGTACCGTCAGCGCGGCGTTTGTGTGCAAAGTCCGTACACAGTACGGGACTCTTTACGCTAATAGCGTAAAGAGTACATAGAGTGTGTATTAAGTATAGCGGCCGCAGCGGCTCCATGGTAAAGTGTATTTAAAGTGTGTTTAAGGTATAGCTTTCATCCCTGTATATAAATCAGCATTCTCAATTGGGGGCTCCGTCCGGTTTTCAACATACTCACAGCCTAACAGGTCACAGCAGACTTAATCTATCAGCAAAAGGGTGGACAGAAAGTATCCTATGTAACCTTTTCTTGGTCGGTGGATACACTAAAAACCCTACTTGTGGGGGGGCGTGGCCTAGCCTGTAAGCCGAGAGGAGGTGATCTCTGTGAGCTCCTGCTGGCCCCGTTCATATAACTGCTCTAAAAAATACCTCACAGGTCCCCAAGTGCCTCTATACAAGTGTACCTGCTCCCCTTATCACCTGGTATCGGAGGG
Organism: Pseudophryne corroboree; assembly: GCF_028390025.1. Taxonomy (NCBI): domain Eukaryota; kingdom Metazoa; phylum Chordata; class Amphibia; order Anura; family Myobatrachidae; genus Pseudophryne; species Pseudophryne corroboree. The sequence continues at coordinate 774,918,241 of NC_086447.1, read as the reverse complement.
GCTCGGTTGCGGAGCCGGGGAGCCCTTCTAAAGGCTCCTGCAGGTTGCGGCCTTCCCCTCCACAAGAAGCCGGGGACTGTAGTACAACCCCCTGCCCCCCCGGAAGCGTGGCCAGGCGGGCCGACTGACGGAGGAACCCGGGAAGACGCGCTCATAACCCGGAGCGGTGAGGGCCGATACCCCCGGTGCCGGAGACCCCCCTGTGATCCTGCGGCTACCATCGGAAGCGGGTGCGGCTGACGGAGACGGCTCCACGCGGCGGGTGAGTCCCCTTTTGCTGGCGCACTCCGGCGGGACACCGAGGCTCCTTCCCCCCCTCTCCCCGCGGCCCCCACCCCTATCGATATACCTGTGTGGCCTGGTACATGCCGCGGGCCAGGAGAGCAAGCCCTGAGACCCCCACGGGCTGCGGCCTTCCAGCTGCCCTCAGACCGGGGCCTCGATTACACGGCCGGCCCGGCGTGACCCGCGACTGCCGCGGATTGGATGAGCGGCCTTTCTCTCCACCCCTGACTTCTCAGCCGGCCGCTGCACACCCTGGGAGGCTCCCTGCTGCTCTCGCCCGTCCCTTCAGCCGGAGACCGCGCCGAAGGCCGTGCAGCTTGGCGGAGCTGAGAGAAGCCCGGCGGCCATCTTAGAAGTACCGCATATATCATCTGGATACCTCGCTGGTCTCCAGGTTGTGGGGGATACGGCTCTCTCTCACCCTCAGAGCCCCTACTAGGACCCCTCGGCATCAAATTGCGGAAAAGATCACTGCTCGGTTGTTGAGGGATTAACTTACTGCACTTACCCTCTCCCCCTTAATATACCCTACCACTGTCTATTTGAGCTCCCACGGGCTGGAGCTACTAGGCCCAAAAGCACCTAGGAGGGGCTGGAATACTCCAACCTATAAAACGATACCTCTTAAAGCATCCTGCAAGGACCCCCACCTGGCACCCACACATGTAACACCTGCGGGGCTTTGGATGACCCTAAAGGAAACCCCAGCCTCCGGAAGATCCCAAATCTGTTGGAGCTTGGGAGTATACACCCACTGCGCTGAGGCTTGATCAGTACCTACACACTATGGCATGCCCGACTGGGCTCTTCTGACCATCCTCTGCGAAGCGCCTAGCATGTGACCTCGATATGTAATACACCCGATCCCGTGTGTGATTCTAATGCTATAGGAGCTCCCCCCGTCCCTGCCCAGGTGTTGACTACCAATCTGCCTCACCTCTCTCCACCACTATGCCTAAAGGGGGGAAAAAGTCGAACGCCCATAATTTGGTGGGCTACTTCAAGAATTCTGCTCCATCTTCCACCCGGAGAGCATCCTCGCCCCCACCCACTTCAGCAATATCTGACCGGGACTCAGATGATGACTCTTCCTCCACTCCCGCCACGAAAGCGGATGTCGCCCTTCTCCTATCTGAAATGCGCAATATTAAAAAATCAATACGTGCGGAGGTACAGGAGGCTATCTCAGGCCTGAAAACGGACGTGGACAGCCTGGGTACCAGGGTGGATGCTATTGAAAGGAAACAAGAGGAGCTTATCGCCTTCCAACAAGAATCAGAACAGGAGATGACTCAAATGCGTACGGACGTTATGCTACTAGCGGATAAACAAGAAGATTTGGACAACAGAGGCCGTCGGAACAATCTTAGAATCCGTAACGTCCCAGAGAAGGTGGAACAAACTCACCTCACGGATTACCTACTTCGCCTCTTCCGCTCACTTGCGCCCTCCGTCCCAGATGATATGCTTCTCCTAGACAGGGCTCACAGGGCTTTACGTCCTAGATCCCAAGATGCTAAAACACCACGGGACGTAATTCTCCGCTTTCACTATTTTGCTGTTAAAGACCAAGTCTACGCCAAAGCCCGGAGGATACCGACTATCTCTTTCGAAGGCTCCGATCTCTCGATCTTCCAGGACCTGTCGCCGGTTACGCTGAATAGAAGGAGGGAACTAAAGGACATAACCAAAACCCTGAGAGACAACAATATCAGATACAGATGGGGCTTCCCTTTTGCCCTCCAAGTCAGGGCGGATGGCAAATTCCTCTCTGCCAGGTCCCCTGACAAGGCCCTTCAACTACTCCATCAATTGAACATCTCCGGCCCCCCGACCACCCCTCAACGTTCTCTCCCAGTCAACACCTCCCCTTCTCTCACAGCCCCAGCCTCAAATTGGACCACCGTCGGATCTGCTTCTCACACCTCTCCAGATACATGAATCACCATCTATGGATGTCCATGCAAGGACTTGATGCCCGCACGAGTCCCTAACGGACTACAGGGGGTCTCTCTGCACTATGCCGAGATTCCCATATGGTGTAGAGCCATCTGTTAAGCTAATGTTTACCGTTTACTGCCTTATTGAACTTGTTGTGAGGGGGCCTGTCCGGGCCCTCGGGCCGAGGTTCTTCGTGGCTGGTCGCGTGGGCTCCGGTCCCGGGTGGCCCGTCTGGGCTGAGCCTTCTCTCCTTACCTCAAACAGGTTTTAATGTTACTACTGTTGCTCTGTTGTCACCATACCATGTCTACCCTCAGTTCTATTAATGCTGCTTTCCTCCCTCCCCCCCCCCTCCTCCCTCCCCTTTTAGCTCCCTTAGCTTACTATTTGCAATATGTACACTTAAACTGAGTTTGTTCACACACGAGTCCCGGTCTACTCTCCGAGGAGCTGGATTCATCCACCCCCCATTCGACCTCCAAGGTCGACGTCGGACGAACTGGACCCGCGGGTCTACTTCTTCCTTGGTTCCGACCAGTGAGAATGGATTTTCTCTGTCTTCTAGTTACTGGTACTAATATATACCTGTTCTTCATCTGTTCTCCTACCCTTTCTCCTCATCTCTCTCTGATCTTCTATGCTTTTCCTTCCCCCATTTCTTTCGGAGTCCCGCTGGTGCGCTTCAACATGAAGAGTGCTCCGCTTTTATACCATGGTTCTTAGAATAATCACCCTGAACACGAAAGGTCTGAATAGCACGCGTAAGCGCTCTCTCTTATTTCAGTCCCTTAAACAACTTAGAGGCGACATCGTTTTCCTACAGGAGACCCACTTCTCTGGTAAGTCACATCCGGAACTTAGGTCAAAATCCTTCCCACACACTTTCCATGCTTGCGACCCCATACGCAAGAAGAAAGGGGTCTCTGTACTCTTTGCTAACCACCTGGATTTCATCCCCTCTGAAATACTGAGGGACCCTGAAGGTAGATACCTGTTGCTAGTGGGGTTGTTAAATGGGTCCCCCTATACATTCTTGAATATCTATGCTCCAAACCAGCTCCAGGCCCCCTTTTTCCACTCCCTAAATAGCCTCTTAGCCCTACACAGACGAGGTAACGTGGTGTTGGGGGGGGGATTTTAATGTGACTCTAGATAGCGCCCTGGACAGATCTAAACCTCTGCCCAGATCTATGCGCCCCTCACATACGCGCAACGCAGCCGCTTTGAACCTCCTGCTGTCACGTCACCTTCTCTTTGATACATGGAGAGTGAAAGAGCCGAATGCTAAAGATTACACATACTATTCCCCCATATACGATGTTTACACAAGACTGGACATGATTTTCCTGAGTTCGGAGCCTGCTCAATGTATCCTCGACACCTCCATTCACCCTAGCACGTGGTCAGACCACGGCCCGGTTACTGTAGACGTCCCGGGTCCACATCCTCCCGCTCGCCACCCTGTGTGGAGGTTGAATGACAGACTCCTTCTTAATCCCCAAACGAAAGCCCATATAGCCACCGAAATCTCCCATTACTTTGAGACAAACGCATCTCCGTCTGTTCCTCCTATGTTATTATGGGACGCTCACAAAGCGGTTATACGTGGATGCCTGATCAGCGCCTCCTCTTATAATAAGAAGGCCAGATCCAAACGCATTCGGGAACTCTCGGACATGGTCAATTCCCTCTCACTGAAACACAAAAAAACAGGGTCCGAAGCAGATCTCTCTTCCCTATCCGCAGCCAGGGGTGAACTAAACATGCTCCTGACGGCAAAGGTGGAGACCAGCTTGAAGTGGCTCAACCAATCCTTTTACGAAAAAGGGGATAAAGCTGATCGGCTACTAGCCTCTAGGCTTCGGGCTAATCTCGCAAGGAACAACGTTATGTCTATCCAGTCTTCCTCTGGTAAGAAAACTAGGGATCCCAAACATATCACTGAAACTTTCTCTCGCTTCTACGAGAAGTTGTACAACGCCCATGAGACCACTCTGTCGAGCCCGGATTTTCTTGGGGCCATTCGTACCTTCCTATCTCACTGCTATCTACCTTGTCTGAGCTCATCTGTCTCTGCCGAACTGAACTCAAAGATATCCGACGAAGAAATTGCCACTGTTGTCAAAACCCTAAAACTTAACAAAGCTCCTGGCCCAGACGGCTTTACGGCCGCCTATTACAAGACTTTTCTCCCCCAGCTTACGTCTCACGTCTCAGCCCTCTTCAATGCTGTCTTACGGGGAGCATCTTTTTCCAAATCGGCACTGGAGGCTAAGATCATAGTCATTCCCAAGGAGGGCAAGGACACATCCAATTGCGCTAACTATAGACCTATTTCACTACTTAATTCAGATATCAAGATCTATGCAAAAATACTAGCCCTTCGTCTAAATAGTGTCTTACCCCACCTTATCCATAATGACCAGGTAGGATTTATTCCCGGCCGTCAAGCCCGAGACAACACGAGACGAGTTGTTAGCCTGGCTCACTACATCAACCTCACACACTCCTGCTCTCTTGCTTTCTCTGGACGCGGAGAAAGCATTTGACAGGATAGGATGGCCCTTTATGTTTGAAACCCTTGCTCATTTTGGTTTTCAGGGGGAATTCCTTGCAGGGATCCAAGCCTTGTACTCGACCCCTTCCGCCAGGGTCTCTGTGAATGGAGTACAGTCAGACCCTCTGGACATCTCCAACGGTACCAGACAGGGCTGCCCACTCTCGCCCCTGATCTTTGCCTTAGTAATAGAGCCATTAGCAGCCCGCATCCGAGCCTCGCCCGATATCGGAGGGCTGGAGGTGGGGGGCTCTGTTTACAAGATTTCCCTGTTCGCAGACGACGTCCTCCTATCACTTTCTTCACCACACACTTCTCTGCCGAACCTTTTTACACTCCTGTCTGAATACGGAAATGTATCGGGCTACAAAGTCAATTGGTCCAAAACGGAAGCTCTCCCCTTCCACATTCCCCCTTCCCGACTATCCCACATGCAAAACAACTTTAAATTCTCCTGGTGCGCTTCTAAAATTCGATATTTGGGGATCTATATTACATGCCGCTATGGAGACTTGTTTAAGGAAAACTTCTCGCCATTGCTTAAAAACCTTAAGGCCGATCTTCATAAATGGCAATCACTGATTATCTCCTGGCTAGGTCGTATTGTAGCTCTGAAAATGAATATTATCCCCCGCCTCCTTTATTTGTTTCAGACGCTGCCAGTGAAAGTTCCGGACTCTGTGTTGGCACAAATTCACTCATGGTTGCTCCGTTTTGTGTGGAGAAATAAAGTCCCTAGGATAGGATTCTCTACCCTACGCAAACCAGTGCAGGAGGGGGGTAGAGGCTTCCCAGATATCCGTCTTTACTATCTGGCTACCCATCTCAGCCAAGCGGTGGCCTGGTTCGCCCCTACGCAGTCCATACGTTGGCTTCAGTTGGAAATGGCGCTTAGCCACACTCCATCTCTATCGTCTCTACTCTTATCCCCTCCTAAAGCTAGATCTCCCCATTTACAACTCCACCCTGTTCTGGAATTCACTTGCCAGATCTGGGACTATTGCACACGCCATTTTCACATGCTGTCATTCCCCTCGGCGCTTACTCCCTTATGGGACAACCCTTCTTTCGCCCCGGGCCATTCTATGACACGCTCGCGTCCATGGTTGAAACATAACATCCGCTTTGTTCTGGACGTGCTGTCCGACGGTACCTGTGCACCTTTACCGGAAATCATGTCAAAATACGACTTCCCGGAAGCGAACCCTTTTACCTATCTCCAGGTGAGACACTTTGTCTCTTCTTTATCGAACTCATCCCCATTCCAACCTCTCTCCACCCTGGAGTCCTATTGTTATCACAAACCGCTTGCCCGAGGAATGATCTCCCTGCTGTATTCCCTTCTTCAGGCAGGTGGCCAGTCGGCGACCCCGGCTTTTATACTCCAGTGGGAACGGGACCTAGGTCCGATGCCGGCTGATTATGATTGGTCGGATGTCTTCACTGCGGTCGCGAAATCCTCTATCTCAACCCTAGTAAAGGAAAACGCATATAAAATCTTATATAGGTGGTATTTTGTCCCCTCTAGACTCCACAAAATATTTCCCTCCTCTTCGCCCATGTGTTGGAGAGGGTGCGGCGGGCATGGTTCTTTCCTCCACATATGGTGGACGTGCCCCAAAATCATGCTATTTTGGGACTCAGTCGCACACCTGTTGAGCACAGTGCTCCAGACCCAGGTATGCAAAGACCCTTGGTCCTTCCTGCTAGGCCTCCCCATTGCTAACGCACCTCCGAACTCCGGTAAATTACTGACACAGATCTTAAACGTGGCCAGGTGCTCAATTGCCCTCCAATGGAAAAAGAGGGAGCCCCCCCTATCCAACAGGTCATCAATAAAGTATGGTACTTCGCAAGCATGGAAAAAATTACTGCATACCTCCATAACAGATCTTTCCAGTTTCTTCTGATCTGGGAACTATGGTTCGACTCTCAGGCTCCCGCACATAGATTACGATCCCCCGGGAGCTCGACGGCTCTCCTGCTATGATTCCTGTAATCTCCTAACCTGACAAGTAGATTTGGAAATATCCTCAGCATGTCCTTACCGTGTTCCTCGAGTAGTACTCTCCATTTTGTACTAGCGCCCTGAGCGTAACCAGCGAAGTTCGGGGGCGCACCGGCGGCCTCTCTAACCTTGTCCCCTCTCCCCTCCTACTCTATTCCCTCCCCGTCTTTCCTGTCTCTTCTTCTCGCTTTTCATGCTCTTTCTCTTTAGTCTTTTTCTTTTTATTGCTATAGTCACGAGTTTAATCTTTGGTTCCCATCCAATTGAATAGCCTCTGTTTACCCCAATGCATAACCCATCACTGTTTCTTTGCATTATGGGAACCACATGTTCTTTGTCTTAAGGTTATATATCTGCTTTTGGTAATATAATGTTAAACGAAACAGCTCACCCCACAAGTGGGGGGAGGTTGCTATAATGTTTATAACCTGTAAATTAAAATAAACAATATTAAAAAAAAACCCTACTTGTGTGCTGATTAGATGACGCCTGCTCTGTATGGTTTATAGAGATGCTGGTAGAACCCGTAAACAGGAAAAAATAAGATTTTACTTACCGGTAAATCTATTTCTCGTAGTCCGTAGAGGATGCTGGGGACTCCGTAAGGACCATGGGGATAGACGGGCTCTGCAGGAGACATTAGAGATGAGCGGGTTCGGTTTCTCTGAATCCGAACCCGCCCGAACTTCATGTTTTTTTTCACGGGTCCGAGCGACTCGGATCTTCCCGCCTTGCTCGGTTAACCCGAGCGCGCCCGAACGTCATCATGACGCTGTCGGATTCTCGCGAGGCTCGGATTCTATCGCGAGACTCGGATTCTATATAAGGAGCCGCGCGTCACCGCCATTTTCACACGTGCATTGAGATTGATAGGGAGAGGACGTGGCTGGCGTCCTCTCCATTTAGATTAGGGTTGAGAGAGAGAGAGAGAGATTGACCTGAGGCTGTGATACTGTAGAAGAGAGTGCAGAGTTTAGTGACTGACGACCACAGTGACCACCAGACAGTGCAGTTGTTTGTTTTATTTAATATATCCGTTCTCTGCCTGAAAAAAACGATACACACAGTGACTCAGTCACATACCATATCTGTGTGCACTGCTCGCTCAGCCCAGTGTGCTGCATCAATGTATATATATATCTGACTGTGCTCAGCTCACACAGCTTATAATTGTGGGGGAGACTGGGGAGCACTGCAGTGCCAGTTATAGGTTATAGCAGGAGCCAGGAGTACATAATATTATATTAAAATTAAACAGTGCACACTTTTGCTGCAGGAGTGCCACTGCCAGTGTGACTAGTGACCAGTGACCTGACCACCAGTATATATAATATTAGTAGTATACTATCTCTTTATCAACCAGTCTATATTAGCAGCAGACACAGTACAGTGCGGTAGTTCACGGCTGTGGCTACCTCTGTGTCGGCACTCGGCAGCCCGTCCATAATTGTATATACCACCTAACCGTGGTTTTTTTTTCTTTCTTTATACATACATACTAGTTACGAGTATACTATCTCTTTATCAACCAGTCTATATTAGCAGCAGACACAGTACAGTGCGGTAGTTCACGGCTGTGGCTACCTCTGTGTCGGCACTCGGCAGCCCGTCCATAATTGTATATACCACCTAACCGTGGTTTTTTTTTCTTTCTTTATACATACATACTAGTTACGAGTATACTATCTCTTTATCAACCAGTCTATATATTAGCAGCAGACACAGTACAGTGCGGTAGTTCACGGCTGTGGCTACCTCTGTGTCGGCACTCGGCAGCCCGTCCATAATTGTATATACCACCTAACCGTGGTTTTTTTTTCTTTCTTTATACATACATACTAGTTACGAGTATACTATCTCTTTATCAACCAGTCTATATATTAGCAGCAGACACAGTACAGTGCGGTAGTTCACGGCTGTGGCTACCTCTGTGTCGGCACTCGGCAGCCCGTCCATAATTGTATATACCACCTAACCGTGGTTTTTTTTTCTTTCTTTATACATACATACTAGTTACGAGTATACTATCTCTTTATCAACCAGTCTATATATTAGCAGCAGACACAGTACAGTGCGGTTGTTCACGGCTGTGGCTACCTCTGTGTCGGCACTCGGCAGCCCGTCCATAATTGTATATACCACCTAACCGTGTTTTTTTTTTCTTTCTTTATACATACATACTAGTTACGAGTATACTATCTCTTTATCAACCAGTCTATATATTAGCAGCAGACACAGTACAGTGCGGTAGTTCACGGCTGTGGCTACCTCTGTGTCGGCACTCGGCAGCCCGTCCATAATTGTATATACCACCTAACCGTGGTTTTTTTTTCTTTCTTTATACATACATACTAGTTACGAGTATACTATCTCTTTATCAACCAGTCTATATATTAGCAGCAGACACAGTACAGTGCGGTAGTTCACTGCTGTGGCTACCTCTGTGTCGGCACTCGGCAGCCCGTCCATAATTGTATATACCACCTAACCGTGGTTTTTTTTTCTTTCTTTATACATACATACTAGTTACGAGTATACTATCTCTTTATCAACCAGTCTATATTAGCAGCAGACACAGTACAGTGCGGTAGTTCACGGCTGTGGCTACCTCTGTGTCGGCACTCGGCAGCCCGTCCATAATTGTATATACCACCTAACCGTGGTTTTTTTTTCTTTCTTTATACATACATACTAGTTACGAGTATACTATCTCTTTATCAACCAGTCTATATATTAGCAGCAGACACAGTACAGTGCGGTAGTTCACGGCTGTGGCTACCTCTGTGTCGGCACTCGGCAGCCCGTCCATAATTGTATATACCACCTAACCGTGGTTTTTTTTTCTTTCTTTATACATACATACTAGTTACGAGTATACTATCTCTTTATCAACCAGTCTATATATTAGCAGCAGACACAGTACAGTGCGGTAGTTCACGGCTGTGGCTACCTCTGTGTCGGCACTCGGCAGCCCGTCCATAATTGTATATACCACCTAACCGTGGTTTTTTTTTCTTTCTTTATACATACATACTAGTTACGAGTATACTATCTCTTTATCAACCAGTCTATATTAGCAGCAGACACAGTACAGTGCGGTAGTTCACGGCTGTGGCTACCTCTGTGTCGGCACTCGGCAGCCCGTCCATAATTGTATATACCACCTAACCGTGGTTTTTTTTTCTTTCTTTATACATACATACTAGTTACGAGTATACTATCTCTTTATCAACCAGTCTATATATTAGCAGCAGACACAGTACAGTGCGGTAGTTCACGGCTGTGGCTACCTCTGTGTCGGCACTCGGCAGCCCGTCCATAATTGTATATACCACCTAACCGTGGTTTTTTTTTCTTTCTTTATACATACATACTAGTTACGAGTATACTATCTCTTTATCAACCAGTCTATATATTAGCAGCAGACACAGTACAGTGCGGTAGTTCACGGCTGTGGCTACCTCTGTGTCGGCACTCGGCAGCCCGTCCATAATTGTATATACCACCTAACCGTGGTTTTTTTTCTTTCTTTATACATACATACTAGTTACGAGTATACTATCTCTTTATCAACCAGTCTATATTAGCAGCAGACACAGTACAGTGCGGTAGTTCACGGCTGTGGCTACCTCTGTGTCGGCACTCGGCAGCCCGTCCATAATTGTATATACCACCTAACCGTGGTTTTTTTTTCTTTCTTTATACATACATACTAGTTACGAGTATACTATCTCTTTATCAACCAGTCTATATATTAGCAGCAGACACAGTACAGTGCGGTAGTTCACGGCTGTGGCTACCTCTGTGTCGGCACTCGGCAGCCCGTCCATAATTGTATATACCACCTAACCGTGTTTTTTTTTTCTTTCTTTATAGTCATACTAGTTACGAGTATACTATCTCTTTATCAACCAGTCTATATTAGCAGCAGACACAGTACAGTGCGGTAGTTCACGGCTGTGGCTACCTCTGTGTCGGCACTCGGCAGCCCGTCCATAATTGTATATACCACCTAACCGTGGTTTTTTTTTCTTTCTTTATACATACATACTAGTTACGAGTATACTATCTCTTTATCAACCAGTCTATATTAGCAGCAGACACAGTACAGTACGGTAGTTCACGGCTGTGGCTACCTCTGTGTCTGCACTCGGCAGGCAGTCCGTCCATAATTGTATACCACCTAACCGTGGTTTTTTTTTCTTTCTTCTTTATACATACATAGTTACATAGACATCTCTTTATCAACCAGTCTATATTAGCAGCAGACACAGTACAGTACGGTAGTTCACGGCTGTGGCTACCTCTGTGTCTGCACTCGGCAGGCAGTCCGTCCATAATTGTATACCACCTAACCGTGGTTTTTTTTTCTTTCTTCTTTATACATACATAGTTACATAGACATCTCTTTATCAACCAGTCTATATTAGCAGCAGACACAGTACAGTACGGTAGTTCACGGCTGTGGCTACCTCTGTGTCTGCACTCGGCAGGCAGTCCGTCCATAATTGTATACCACCTAACCGTGGTTTTTTTTTCTTTCTTCTTTATACATACATAGTTACATAGACATCTCTTTATCAACCAGTCTATATTAGCAGCAGACACAGTACAGTACGGTAGTTCACGGCTGTGGCTACCTCTGTGTCTGCACTCGGCAGGCAGTCCATAATTGTATACTAGTATCCATCTCCATTGTTTACCTGAGGTGCCTTTTAGTTGTGCCTATTAAAATATGGAGAACAAAAATGTTGAGGTTCCAAAATTAGGGAAAGATCAAGATCCACTTCCACCTCGTGCTGAAGCTGCTGCCACTAGTCATGGCCGAGACGATGAAATGCCAGCAACGTCGTCTGCCAAGGCCGATGCCCAATGTCATAGTACAGAGCATGTCAAATCCAAAACACCAAATATCAGAAAAAAAAGGACTCCAAAACCTAAAATAAAATTGTCGGAGGAGAAGCGTAAACTTGCCAATATGCCATTTACGACACGGAGTGGCAAGGAACGGCTGAGGCCCTGGCCTATGTTCATGGCTAGTGGTTCAGCTTCACATGAGGATGGAAGCACTCAGTGTCTCGCTAGAAAAATGAAAAGACTCAAGCTGGCAAAAGCAGCACAGCAAAGAACTGTGCATTCTTCGAAATCCCAAATCCACAAGGAGAGTCCAATTGTGTCGGTTGCGATGCCTGACCTTCCCAACACTGGACGTGAAGAGCATGCGCCTTCCACCATTTGCACGCCCCCTGCAAGTGCTGGAAGGAGCACCCGCAGTCCAGTTCCTGATAGTCAGATTGAAGATGTCAGTGTTGAAGTACACCAGGATGAGGAGGATATGGGTGTTGCTGGCGCTGGGGAGGAAATTGACCAGGAGGATTCTGATGGTGAGGTGGTTTGTTTAAGTCAGGCACCCGGGGAGACACCTGTTGTCCGTGGGAGGAATATGGCCGTTGACATGCCAGGTGAAAATACCAAAAAAATCAGCTCTTCGGTGTGGAGGTATTTCACCAGAAATGCGGACAACAGGTGTCAAGCCGTGTGTTCCCTTTGTCAAGCTGTAATAAGTAGGGGTAAGGACGTTAACCACCTCGGAACATCCTCCCTTATACGTCACCTGCAGCGCATTCATAATAAGTCAGTGACAAGTTCAAAAACTTTGGGTGACAGCGGAAGCAGTCCACTGACCAGTAAATCCCTTCCTCTTGTAACCAAGCTCACGCAAACCACCCCACCAACTCCCTCAGTGTCAATTTCCTCCTTCCCCAGGAATGCCAATAGTCCTGCAGGCCATGTCACTGGCAATTCTGACGATTCCTCTCCTGCCTGGGATTCCTCCGATGCATCCTTGCGTGTAACGCCTACTGCTGCTGGCGCTGCTGTTGTTGCTGCTGGGAGTCGATGGTCATCCCAGAGGGGAAGTCGTAAGCCCACTTGTACTACTTCCAGTAAGCAATTGACTGTTCAACAGTCCTTTGCGAGGAAGATGAAATATCACAGCAGTCATCCTGCTGCAAAGCGGATAACTGAGGCCTTGACAACTATGTTGGTGTTAGACGTGCGTCCGGTATCCGCCGTTAGTTCACAGGGAACTAGACAATTTATTGAGGCAGTGTGCCCCCGTTACCAAATACCATCTAGGTTCCACTTCTCTAGGCAGGCGATACCGAGAATGTACACGGACGTCAGAAAAAGACTCACCAGTGTCCTAAAAAATGCAGTTGTACCCAATGTCCACTTAACCACGGACATGTGGACAAGTGGAGCAGGGCAGGGTCAGGACTATATGACTGTGACAGCCCACTGGGTAGATGTATGGACTCCCGCCGCAAGAACAGCAGCGGCGGCACCAGTAGCAGCATCTCGCAAACGCCAACTCTTTCCTAGGCAGGCTACGCTTTGTATCACCGCTTTCCAGAATACGCACACAGCTGAAAACCTCTTACGGCAACTGAGGAAGATCATCGCGGAATGGCTTACCCCAATTGGACTCTCCTGTGGATTTGTGGCATCGGACAACGCCAGCAATATTGTGTGTGCATTAAATATGGGCAAATTCCAGCACGTCCCATGTTTTGCACATACCTTGAATTTGGTGGAGCAGAATTTTTTAAAAAACGACAGGGGCGTGCAAGAGATGCTGTCGGTGGCCAGAAGAATTGCGGGACACTTTCGGCGTACAGGCACCACGTACAGAAGACTGGAGCACCACCAAAAACTACTGAACCTGCCCTGCCATCATCTGAAGCAAGAAGTGGTAACGAGGTGGAATTCAACCCTCTATATGCTTCAGAGGTTGGAGGAGCAGCAAAAGGCCATTCAAGCCTATACAATTGAGCACGATATAGTAGGTGGAATGCACCTGTCTCAGGCGCAGTGGAGAATGATTTCAACGTTGTGCAAGGTTCTGATGCCCTTTGAACTTGCCACACGTGAAGTCAGTTCAGACACTGCCAGCCTGAGTCAGGTCATTCCCCTCATCAGGCTTTTGCAGAAGAAGCCGGAGACATTGAAGGAGGAGCTAACACGGAGCGATTCCGCTAGGCATGTGGGACTTGTGGATGGAGCCCTTAATTCGCTTAACAAGGATTCACGGGTGGTCAATCTGTTGAAATCAGAGCACTACATTTTGGCCACCGTGCTCGATCCTAGATTTAAAGCCTACCTTGGATCTCTCTTTCCGGCAGACACAAGTCTGCTGGGGTTGAAAGACCTGCTGGTGACAAAATTGTCAAGTCAAGCGGAACGCGACCTGTCAACATCTCCTCCTTCACATTCTCCCGCAACTGGGGGTGCGAGGAAAAGGCTCAGAATTCCGAGCCCACCCGCTGGCGGTGATGCAGGGCAGTCTGGAGCGACTGCTGATGCTGACATCTGGTCCGGACTGAAGGACCTGACAACGATTACGGACATGTCGTCTACTGTCACTGCATATGATTCTCTCAACATTGATAGAATGGTGGAGGATTATATGAGTGACCGCATCCAAGTAGGCACGTCACACAGTCCGTACTTATACTGGCAGGAAAAAGAGGCAATTTGGAGGCCCTTGCACAAACTGGCTTTATTCTACCTAAGTTGCCCTCCCACAAGTGTGTACTCCGAAAGAGTGTTTAGTGCCGCCGCTCACCTTGTCAGCAATCGGCGTACGAGGTTACATCCAGAAAATGTGGAGAAGATGATGTTCATTAAAATGAATTATAATCAATTCCTCTGCGGAGACATTGACCAGCAGCAATTGCCTCCACAAAGTACACAGGGAGCTGAGATGGTGGATTCCAGTGGGGACGAATTGATAATCTGTGAGGAGGGGGATGTACACGGTGATATATCGGAGGGTGATGATGAGGTGGACATCTTGCCTCTGTAGAGCCAGTTTGTGCAAGGAGAGATTAATTGCTTCTTTTTTGGGGGGGGTCCAAACCAACCCGTCATATCAGTCACAGTCGTGTGGCAGACCCTGTCACTGAAATGATGGGTTGGTTAAAGTGTGCATGTCCTGTTTTGTTTATACAACATAAGGGTGGGTGGGAGGGCCCAAGGACAATTCCATCTTGCACCTCTTTTTTCTTTTCTTTTTCTTTGCATCATGTGCTGATTGGGGAGGGTTTTTTGGAAGGGACATCCTGCGTGACACTGCAGTGCCACTCCTAAATGGGCCCGGTGTTTGTGTCGGCCACTAGGGTCGCTAATCTTACTCACACAGTCAGCTACCTCATTGCGCCTCTTTTTTTCTTTGCGTCATGTGCTGTTTGGGGAGGGTTTTTTGGAAGGGACATCCTGCGTGACACTGCAGTGCCACTCCTAGATGGGCCCGGTGTTTGTGTCGGCCACTAGGGTCGCTAATCTTACTCACACAGCTACCTCATTGCGCCTCTTTTTTTCTTTGCGTCATGTGCTGTTTGGGGAGGGTTTTTTGGAAGGGACATCCTGCGTGACACTGCAGTGCCACTCCTAGATGGGCCCGGTGTTTGTGTCGGCCACTAGGGTCGCTAATCTTACTCACACAGCTACCTCATTGCGCCTCTTTTTTTCTTTGCGTCATGTGCTGTTTGGGGAGGGTTTTTTGGAAGGGCCATCCTGCGTGACACTGCAGTGCCACTCCTAGATGGACCCGGTGTTTGTGTCGGCCACTAGGGTCGCTAATCTTACTCACACAGCTACCTCATTGCGCCTCTTTTTTTCTTTGCGTCATGTGCTGTTTGGGGAGGGTTTTTTGGAAGGGACATCCTGCGTGACACTGCAGTGCCACTCCTAGATGGGCCCGGTGTTTGTGTCGGCCACTAGGGTCGCTTATCTTACTCACACAGCGACCTCGGTGCAAATTTTAGGACTAAAAATAATATTGTGAGGTGTGAGGTATTCAGAATAGACTGAAAATGAGTGTAAATTATGGTTTTTGAGGTTAATAATACTTTGGGATCAAAATGACCCCCAAATTCTATGATTTAAGCTGTTTTTTAGTGTTTTTTGAAAAAAACACCCGAATCCAAAACACACCCGAATCCGACAAAAAAAATTCGGTGAGGTTTTGCCAAAACGCGTTCGAACCCAAAACACGGCCGCGGAACCGAACCCAAAACCAAAACACAAAACCCGAAAAATTTCAGGCGCTCATCTCTAGGAGACATGGGCACTTTAAGAAAGAATTTAGTTCCTGGTGTGCACTGGCTCCTCCCTCTATGCCCCTTCTCCAGACCTCAGTTAGAGAAACTGTGCCCAGAGGAGATGGACAGTACGAGGAAAGGATTTTGTTAATCCAAGGGCAAGATTCATACCAGCCACACCAATCACACCGTATAACTTGTGATAACAACCCAGTTAACAGTATGAAAACAACATAGCATCAGTTCAGGACCGATGCAACTATAACATAACCCTTATTGAAGCAATAACTATATACAAGTATTGCAGAAGTAGTCCACACTTGGGACGGGCGCCCAGCATCCTCTACGGACTACGAGAAATAGATTTACCGGTGAGTAAAATCTTATTTTCTCTAACGTCCTAGAGGATGCTGGGGACTCCGTAAGGACCATGGGGATTATACCAAAGCTCCCAAACGGGCGGGAGAGTGCGGATGACTCTGCAGCACCGATTGAGCAAACAAGAGGTCCTCCTCAGCCAGGGTATCAAACTTGTAGAACTTAGCAAAAGTGTTTGAACCTGACCAAGTAGCAGCTCGGCACAACTGTAATGCCGAGACCCCTCGGGCAGCCGCCCAAGAAGAGCCCACCTTCCTAGTGGAATGGGCCCTAACCGATTTAGGCAACGGCAATCCAGCCGTAGAATGAGCCTGCTGAATGGTGTTACAAATCCAGCGGGCAATAGTCTGCTTTGCAGCAGAAGCGCCAAGCTTGTTGGCAGCATACAGGACAAACAGTGATTCTGTTTTTCTGACTCTAGCCATTCTGGCTACGTAAATTTTCAAAGCCCTGACCACATCCAGGGACTTGGAGTCCTCCAAGTCACGCGTAGCCACAGGCACCACAATAGGCTGGTTCATATGAAAGGATGATACCACCTTAGGCAGGAATTGAGGACGTGTCCGCAACTCCGCTCTATCGACATGGAAAACCAGAAAGGGGCTTTTATGAGACAAAGCCGCCAATTCTGACACTTGCCTAGCCGAAGCCAAGGCTAATAACATGACCACCTTCCAAGTGAGATATTTTAACTCTACCGTTTTAGGTGGTTCAAACCAGTGTGACTTAAGGAAACTTAACACCACGTTAAGGTCCCAGGGCTCCACCAGAGGTACAAAAGGAAGCTGAAAATGCAGCACTCCCTTCACAAAAGTCTGAACTTCTGGGAGAGAAGCCAATTCTTTTTGAAAGAAAATGGATAGGGCCGAAATCTGAACCTTAATGGAGCCTAAGTTTTAGGCCCAAATTCACTCCAGTTTGTAGGAAGTGAAGGAAACGGCCCAGATGGAATTCTTCCGTAGGAGCATTCCTGGCCTCACACCAAGAGACATATTTTCGCCATATACGGTGATAATGTTTAGATGTCACGTCCTTCCTAGCCTTTATCAGCGTAGGAATGACCTAATCCGGAATGCCTTTTTCCGCTAGGATCCGGCGTTCAACCGCCATGCCGTCAAACGCAGCTGCGGTAAGTCTTGGAACAGACATGGGCCCTGTTGCAACAGGTCCTACCTTAGAGAAAGAGGCCACGGATCTTCTGTAAGCATTTCCTGCAGATCCGGATACCAGATCCTTCGTGGCCAATCTGGAACAATGAGGATTGTTCTCACTCCTCCTTTTTCTTATTATTCTCCTCCCTTGGGTATGAGAGGAAGAGGAGGAAATACATAGACTGACTGGAACAGCCACGGTGTCACTAGGGCATCTACCGCTACTGCCTGAGGGTCTCTTGACCAGGCGCAATAACTCTGCAGCTTCTTGTTGAGGCGGGACGCCATCATGTCTATCTGTGGCAGTCCCCACCGAACTGCAATCTGTGCGAAGACTCCCTGGTGAAGTCTCCACTCTCCAGGATGTATGTCTGGTGAGGAAGTCTGCGTACCAGTTGTTCACTTCCGGAATGAACCCTGTTGACAGTGCTCTTATATGATTCTCCGCCCAGCGAAGAATTCTGGTGGCTTCCGCCATCGCCACTCTGCTCCTTGTGCCGCCTTGGCGGTTTACATGAGCTACTGCGGTGACGTTGTCTGAATGGATCAGAACCGGTTGGTCGCGAAGAAAGGTCTCCGCTTGACGTAGGGCGTTGTATATGGCCCTTAGTTCCAATATGTTGATGTGAAGACAAGTCTCTTGACTTGACCAAAGACCTTGGAAATTTCTTCCCTGTGTGACTGCTCCCCAGCCTCGGAGGCTCGCGTCCGTGGTCACCAGGATCCAGTTCTGAATGCCGAATCTGCGGCCCTCTAGAAGGTGAGCACTCTGCAGCCACCACAGGAGAGATACCCTGGCCCTGGGGGATAGGGTGATCAACTGATGAATCTGTAGATGTGACCCGGACCACTTGTCCAGTAGGTCCCATTTGAAGTCCTCGCATGGAACCTGCCGAAGGGAATGTTTTTCCCAGGACTCGAGTGCAGTGATGCACTGACACCTGTCTTGGTTTCAATAGGTCCCTGACTAGAGTCATGAGTTCCTGGGCCTTCTCTATCTGAAGGTAAACCCATTTCTGGTCTGTATCCAGAATCATACCCAAGAAGGGCAGACGAGTCATAGGAACCAACTGTGACCTCGGGAAATTGAGAATCCAGCCGTGTTGCTGTGACACCTTCCGCGAAAGTGACACGCTGTTCAACAACCGCTCTTTTGATCTCGCCCTAATTAGGAGATCATTCAAGTATGGGATAACTGTGACTCCTTGCTTGCGCAGGAGCACCATTATATCCGCCAATTACCCTGAAATTGGTAATGACAATCCTGTACCGCAATTGTCAGGTACGCTTGATGGGGTGGATAAATGGGAACATGAAGGTATGCAGCCTTTATGTCTAGATACACCATCAAATCCCCCCCTTCCAGGCTGGCGATGATCGCTCTGGGCGATTCCACTTTAAATTTGAACCTTTTCCCGTATAGGTTCAGAGATTATAATTTTAAATAGGTCTGATCGAACCGTACGGTTTCGGGACTACAGCCAAGGTTGAGTCATATCGCCTTCCTTGTTGCAGGAGGGGAACCTTGAGCACCACCTGTTGGAGATACAATGTGTGAATTGTATTTAATATTATCTCCCCTTCTGGGGGAGAAGCTGGTAGGTCCGATAAGGAAAAACCGGCGAGGAGGCACCTTTCGAATTCCAGCTTGTAACCCTGAGAAACAATTTTTATTGCCCCGGGAACCACCTGTGAGTGAACTCAGATGTGGCTGAAGAGTCGAAGACGTGCTCCCACTGGGACGGACTCCCTTAGCGTAGCTCCAGCGTCATGCGGTGGATGTAGTAGAGGCCGGGGAGGACTTCTGTTCCTGGGAACTAGCTGTGCCCTGTGCCCTTACCTCTGGTAGGAAAGGACGCTCCTCGTACTTTCTTGTTATTCTGCGACCGAAAGGACTGCATTTGATAATGTCGTGCTTTCTTAGGCTGTGAGGGAATATAAGGCAAAAGATCAGAATTACCAGCTATAGCTGTGGAGACCAGGTCCGAGAGCCCTTCTCCACACAATTCCTCAGCCTTGTAAGGTAAACCTTCCATATGCCTCTTTTAGTCGGCATCACCTGTCCATTGCATGTTCCACAGGACACGTCTAGCAGAAATCGACATAGCGTTGACTCTAGAACCCAGTAGACTAATGTCTCTTTGGGCATGTTTCATATATATATATATATATATAAGACAGCATCTTTTTTATATATATATATATATATATATATATATATACATACACATACTAGGGTCATAACATGGTATCCTTATCTAGGGTTTCAATCTCCGCTGATAAGGTATCTGTCCACGCTGGTACAGCGCTATAAACCCATGCCGACACAACCGCCGGTCTGAGTAGTGTACCAGAATGTGTGTAAATGGACTTCATAGTACTTTTACTGCATGCTATCTGCAGAATCCCTGAGGATAGCTGTTAAGT
Source organism: Pseudophryne corroboree (assembly GCF_028390025.1). Taxonomy (NCBI): domain Eukaryota; kingdom Metazoa; phylum Chordata; class Amphibia; order Anura; family Myobatrachidae; genus Pseudophryne; species Pseudophryne corroboree. The sequence goes on along the minus strand of NC_086447.1, from coordinate 774,898,390 downwards.
CAGCGCTACCTTTTCGGTAAACGTGACAAAGCTTTGTCCACCCTAGGGGAAGATTCCCATCGTATCCTGGCCCTAGTAGGGAAAGGATACTCCCTGAGAATTCTTTGTGGGAATCTGCAGTCTCTTGTCTGGAGGTTCCCGCTCTTTTTCTTCATGAGAGGAGGGAAATTTACCTCAGCTTTCTTCCCCTTAAACATGTGTACCCTTGTGTCAGGGACAGATGAGTCATCAGTGATATGCAAAACATCTTTTATTACAATAATCATATATTGAATACTTTTCTGCCAGTTTTGCCTGTAACTTTGCATTATCGTAGTCGACACTGGAGTCAGACTCCATGTCGATATCAGTGTCTATTATTTTGGATAGTGAGCGTTGTGAGACTCTGAAAGTCTCTGCGACATAGGGACAGATGTATAGATTCACTGTCTTTTCTCTAATCTTTTGTGCAATAAATTTACCTTAGCACTTAATTACACATATCTAATCAGGTGTCGGCGTTGTCGACGGAGATACCACTCACACACACATTTAGTCCATCTCCTCCTTAGGAGAGACTTTTACCTCAGACATGTCGACACACACGTACCGATACACCACACACTCAGGGAATGCTCATCTGAAGATAATTTCCCCACAAGAGACAGAGAGACAGAGAGAGAGTATGCCAGCACACACCCCAGCGCTATATGACCCAGGAAAAAACACAGCAATTTAATGTTTACCCAGTAGCGCTGTTATTATCTGCGCCGAATTACGTGCCCCCCCCCTCTTCTTTAAAACCCACTCTTCTACCGTGGTATAAGCAGGGGAGAGTCCGGGGAGCTTCCTCTCAGCGGTGCTGTGGAGAAAAACATGGTGCTGAGGGAGAAGCCCCGCCCCCTCGATGGCGGGCTTCTGTCCCGCTAAAAGTGTAAAATTGGCGGGGCTCCTGCATATATACAGTGTCCAGCTGTATATATGCTCCTTTTGCCGACTAAGAGGTTTATATTGCTGCCCAGGGCGCCCCCCCTGCGCCCTGCACCCTTGCAGTGACCGGAGTATGTGAGGTGTGTGGGAGCAATGGCGCACAGCTGCAGTGCTGTGCGTTACCTCAGTGAAGATCATGAAGTCTTCTGCCACCTCTGAAGTCTTCTTTTCTTCTCATACTCAGCCGGCTTCTATCTTCCGGCTCTGCGAGGGGGATGGCGGTGTGGCTCTGGGAAGGAGAGCTCACTGAAAAGCACCCAGCTCCTGTGGGCACAGTATCAAACTGAGGTCTGGAGGAGGGGCATAGAGGGAGGAGCCAGTGCACACCAGGAACTAAATTCTTTCTTAAAGTGCCCATGTCTCCTGCGGAGCCCGTCTATCCCCATGGTCCTTACGGAGTCCCCAGCATCCTCTAGAACGTTAGAGAAAAGCTATTTAAAAATCTGTGAATTTTTTTTGGCGCCAAAAGCGTACACAACAAAAGGCACCCATACCCTTTGTAGACCCTCTCACATTGTTGCCATAAGACTCAAATTGTTAGATTAATTTAGATCTGTGTGAAACCGGTTACAGTTTGTTGCTATATAGTTAAAACTAAAATAAATGTTTAAGGAAGTAAGTGTAAAGCACAAACGCAGTCTGGCCTGGTTGTAAAGGTTTATACAGAAAGAAACTGTGTTGTGTTAAGTGAGCGATTGTAGTTAGTATTGCTCACATTTATAGAAGTTGTGGGATTTGTTTTATTGCAGACGTACGGTTTTGTACACGTGTCTCGGACAAAGTACAGGACTGCGCACGCAGCGTAAGAGACAAGCACGGTCAAGTACAAATTACACAATAGTTCGTTTAGTTTAAAGGTGGGACAGTAGCCACGCTACAATAGCACAAAACTGTGTAGCTGGGGGTGTGCTCTGTGCTCCCTAAAAATGTCTACTTGTGTGTTTGTGTGACCGAGCAGCCCAGCTTTGGAGTAGGAAACTCTTTTCGTTTGTTTCCTTGTTTTACAATATCTAGGGGGAAGGGGACCAACCTTTGGCGCTACTGGTTAATAATTAGTGGTTTATTTGCAATAGAACACAATTTTCTGCAACTGATACAAATTTAGATGTGTATAGTTAAGCAACAGAGTATAAATATGGAGGCAGTGGAATGTATCTAAATAACAGATTGTTTATTTGGTAAAATATTTAAAATTTATGACAATAATGATTTGAACCTGAGTGCTTTTATGCGTTCTGTATATTGCTAGCAACCAATGAGATTTAAACTGATAAAAAAATGACAATAAAATGATGAAAATGACGGCTAAAATCTATTGGTATTGAACACGTAAAAAACGTAATAAAGAACACTGTGTTTAAAAAAAAAAAAAAAGAGAATAAAGGAGACCGGTCCCTTTCTCTTTGCGGTAATTTTGGATGTGTCCCGGCAGGGTCGGTTGTTGCCGCAAAAAGGTCCGGTTTAAATGAGTTCCTGATAGTCCGTGAAAGCAGTTTGTAATCACAGTAGTTTGGTTTTCAGGTGTTAAAAAGTTATTCGCTTACATGTCTTCACCCTAATCAGGGCTGGGGAGTCCGTGCGTGTCTAATGGTGCTGCAGGTGTCTTGTCTCCGTAGCCGTGGTTTGTTACAGGCGCCTGTAACTCCGGTTCCCTTGATGTTGTCTCGCCGGCGTCTTCCAGGGAATCGGGATCTCCGGGTTTTGGGTGGACAGAAGGGGGCGTGTCCAACGCGTTTCACTCGGCCAATGATGCCGTGCTTCGTCAGGGACAGTTGAGATGACATGTGTCTCGGGCTCTCTTAAATAGTATTGAGTCTGCTGTAATTGGTTCATGAAGGTCTCCTTTCAATTAGTGCAATTAGCATTTCTATTGTAGGAGCTGTTTTTCTTTGAAGTCCTGTCTTCGGTTTGTTTAATAGTAATGGAAATCTATTTTCAGCCTTATCTTTTCATAAACATTACTTTGTTACATAAGAAGACAAAATGCAAGTTACTAATACAATCTGTTCGTCTGGAACAAAGTGTTTAATAAACCTTTATGTGAAGTTGGTGTTGTTTTCACAGAAGAGTTTGTAATTAGAAGGGTAGTGAAAGGAGCTGTTAAGTCGAAGTTATATGTAAATAAATATATTATTTTCTACTGAATAGATGTCTAGACGGACAGTACAGTGATATCACAGAGAACGACCTATAGTTTTAGTATTGTTTATGAAAGGTCTATGATTCATAAATTTGGGTATTGTATCTAAGAAACATTAGATGCTTATACGGACAAAATGGTGGCATCACAGAGAGCGATCTACAGTACTGGTGTTGTTTCTAGCAGGTGTTGTTTCTAACAGGTGTATTTTAGATGTGATATCTATAAAGTGCTTATGTAGAATATAGCTGTTGTTTGTACATCTTTTGTGGATATGGAAAGGATCTGAAAAATGTTAAAACAATTATTTTATTATTTAATTAGCATGCAGATGGGCAATAATAGTTATACTGTCTAATTAATAAGTGGGTGACTAGAAGTTTTCAATTGGATGTTTCATGGAGCAGTTCGATGTTTGATATTTGTTTAGTTGTAGAGAGTTTGTTCTTTTTTGCTTGGTCATGTGTATTTTTGATTGATTGTTCCTTATTCCTTGGTTTTTCTTGGTTTGAGCCTGAATGTTTTTCCTGGTGGATTAATCCTTTTTCCACTTGTGTCCCAGGTAGGTTGTCCCACATCATCACCAAGGTGCTGTCACAAGTGACATTACTGCACCTAGGGTTCATAGATGGTCCCCCATTCTATTACTTGCTAGGCCCAAACCTCTTTACTTCCGAGTTCGGAATGGGATCGGGTGGTTTGTGAATGGCATGGCAGTATTTATTCACTTGATGGCAACCCTGGTGATGTGGGTATATCCTACCGGGCATTTTTGTGGTATTGGTTAATCCCCCAAGAAACTGCTGAGCTCAAAGTCAATGTTTAGACCTTTTGGCGCTAGGGTTTGCATATTGTATATCCACTTTGTCTCCTCTCTGGACATAGTTTTGATGTAGTCTCCACCCCGCCAGGGTATCTTTACTTTCTTAATTGCTATAAAATTCAAAAGGCTTCCGTCATGCTTATGTTTCTTTTTGAAGTGATCTGAAACGCTGTGTGTCTCTACTTCACTGTCAATATTCCTTAGATGTTCGCTTATCCTTGTTTTTAGGCTTCTTGTGGTTCATCCTACATATTGTAGGTTGCATGGACAGGTTAGCAAATATATTACTCCTGTTGTGTCGCAGGTCATCTTATCTTTTATCTTGAAAGTTTCTTTGGTTTCGTTCGATATAAAGTTATTTATTGGTTTGGTGCTTCTCCGTTTGCATGTTTTGCATGCTTTACATCTTGTGCAGTGATAGAATCCGGGTGTGGTGTCGTTTATCCAAGTTCTTTCTTTCTCCTTTCTCTCTTCCGGTAGAAAGCTAGCTACTATTTCTTGCTTTATGTTAGGTGCTTTTCTGTAAACCAACCTTGGGCGGTCTTGTGTGTATTCTTTGATTTCCTCGTCACGTCTGAGTAGATGCCAGTTCTTGTTGATTATTTTTTCAAAGTGTTTATGCTGACTGTTGTAGTTGGTGATGAAGATTACTTCTTTCAGTTCCTGGTTGTTTCTTTCTTTGTATTTGAGGAGGTCTTCTCTTTTTGTTTCTTTTGCTACTTCTATAGCTTTATGAACGGTGCCTTTGTCGTAGTTCCTATCAAGAAATTTCTCTTCTAGTGTCAATATTTGGTCCTCAAAGGTGATGTTTTTGGAACAATTCCTCTTGAATCTTTTGAATTGTCCCCCAGGTATTCCTCGTAGCCAGTTCTTATGATGGTTGCTGGTTGCTGGTATGTAGTTGTTGCAGTCCACGGGCTTGATAAAGGTTTTTGTCTGTATTGTTCTGTTTTCAATGTAAATTGTTAAGTCCAGAAAATTAATTGTTTCGCAACTATGTGTCTCTGTAAATTCCAAATTTAGATTGTTGGTGTTGATATATTTTGAGAATTCCATGAGTTTGTTGAGTGGTCCTGTCCAGATGACTATGATGTCATCGATGTAGCGTTTCCAAAGTGCTATGTGTTCTAATAGGCTGTTGTTTTTCCAAGTGTAATCTTCCTCCCACTGCGCCATAAATAGGTTCGCGTAACTTGGTGCGAATTTCGTACCCGTAGCGGTCCCGCGGACTTGTCTGTAGTGGGTCTTGTTGTACCAGAATATGTTGTGGTTAAGAATGAATTGAATACCTTCTATCACGAAATTTATCTGTTCTTCCGGTAGGTCTGACTGATTTCCTAGGATTTGTGTGATGGCCTTACATCCATTCTGATGGTCTATACATGTGTATAATGATTTTACGTCATAAGTTACTAAGATGTAGTTGTCCTCCCATTTTATTTCGTCCAGTAATTTCAATATTTGAGTGGTGTCTCTGAGGTAGCTTTTTTGTGTGGTTACTGTTCCCTGTAATATGTTGTCTATGTATTCTGATAGATGGGTGGTGAGTGATCCAATTCCTGATACTATTGGTCGTCCTGGTGGGTTAGTGATATCCTTATGAATTTTTGGTAAAAAATAAAAGACTGGCATCCTTGGGTTTGTTTGTTGAAGGAAGATACTTTCTTTTTTGTTTAAGATTCCTTTTGTACTCCCTTTCTTTATCAATGTTCCATATTCCTTTTTGTATAGTTCAATTGGGTTATTTGGGAGTTCTTCATAAGTATCTTTGTCGGCTAGAAGTCTCATTGCTTCCTGGTGATATTTTTCTTTGTCTAAAATCACAATTCCTCCTCCCTTGTCTGCAGGTTTTATTACTATCCGTTTATTTTCTTTCAGTTCTCTAAGTCCTTTTCTTTCTTCATTTGTAAGATTGAGGGTTTGTTTGTCCCTAGGTGGGTTGATATTGAGATTTTCAAGATCCCGTTCCACACATTTCTCGAATGCTTCGAGAAAAGGTCCTTTAATATGTTTTGGGTAGAATTTCGATTTTTCTTTCAAGTCAGTGTGTTTGTATCCGTTTGTGTCATTTTCGTCTGTATTACGCTCATCTTGACCTTTTATGTTTCTCTTGAAGAATTTCTTCAGGGTTAATTTTCTCATAAAACGATGTAAATCTATGAATGATTGAAGATTGGGCAAAACATAGGAACACACAACAGCAGTCCATTAGAGAGGTCGATGGGAACAGACAAACAAGGAACCACCAAAACTATCAAAATCATCAAAGTTACCAATATTCTCAAAGAAGATATAACACATACAGCAGAAGTTTCAGGACACAACACCATCAAGAGCATCAAAGAGGAACACAGAGGGAACAGGGCTATTATGGAAACATGTCAAGCAACTATAGGACACCACTTATCAAACAAACACCCAGAACTACAGCAGAAGGCAGAGTTTATCAACCATACAACAGAGCACAGTTCAGTTACACAGATGAACCACAATACGACAAAATAAGAGAAAATTACAGAAAAGGAATGGCCGAAGCAATCAAACAGGAAGAACAGAAAACAAAAGAACTACTAGAGAAAATCTCACGAAAAGAAAGAGATGACCCAGAAGAAAACCTGGAGGTTTTTTTAGAAGTAATACAGGAAGAAGAATTTCTACCAGACCCAACAAAGAAAGCAGATCAAACCAAAATAAGTCTGACAAAAAGGAAGTGCCTAGACACAGAATCGTCAGAAGAGGAACAAGAGGAGGAAAAATCAAGAGAGAAACAAAGAAAAATAAACACGGAAAAATCTACAAAGAAGAAGAAGAAAAATCCCTAGGCATTTACAACATAAGCAAATACAAACTCACCTATGCACAGAGAAGCCTTCTAAGGAAAGGATTAAAATTTGCACCATCTAATAAAATAAATAAATTTCAATCATTCATAGATTTACATCGTTTTATGAGAAAATTAACCCTGAAGAAATTCTTCAAGAGAAACATAAAAGGTCAAGATGAGCGTAATACAGACGAAAATGACACAAACGGATACAAATACACTGACTTGAAAGAAAAATCGAAATTCTACCCAAAACATATTAAAGGACCTTTTCTCGAAGCATTCGAGAAATGTGTGGAACGGGATCTTGAAAATCTCAATATCAACCCACCTAGGGACAAACAAACCCTCAATCTTACAAATGAAGAAAGAAAAGGACTTAGAGAACTGAAAGAAAATAAACGGATAGTAATAAAACCTGCAGACAAGGGAGGAGGAATTGTGATTTTAGACAAAGAAAAATATCACCAGGAAGCAATGAGACTTTTAGCCGACAAAGATACTTATGAAGAACTCCCAAATAACCCAATTGAACTATACAAAAAGGAATATGGAACATTGATAAAGAAAGGGAGTACAAAAGGAATCTTAAACAAAAAAGAAAGTATCTTCCTTCAACAAACAAACCCAAGGATGCCAGTCTTTTATTTTTTACCAAAAATTCATAAGGATATCACTAACCCACCAGGACGACCAATAGTATCAGGAATTGGATCACTCACCACCCATCTATCAGAATACATAGACAACATATTACAGGAACAGTAACCACACAAAAAAGCTACCTCAGAGACACCACTCAAATATTGAAATTACTGGACGAAATAAAATGGGAGGACAACTACATCTTAGTAACTTATGACGTAAAATCATTATACACATGTATAGACCATCAGAATGGATGTAAGGCCATCACACAAATCCTAGGAAATCAGTCAGACCTACCGGAAGAACAGATAAATTTCGTGATAGAAGGTATTCAATTCATTCTTAACCACAACATATTCTGGTACAACAAGACCCACTACAGACAAGTCCGCGGGACCGCTATGGGTACGAAATTCGCACCAAGTTACGCGAACCTATTTATGGCGCAGTGGGAGGAAGATTACATTTGGAAAAACAACAGCCTATTAGAACACATAGCACTTTGGAAACGCTACATCGATGACATCATAGTCATCTGGACAGGACCACTCAACAAACTCATGGAATTCTCAAAATATATCAACACCAACAATCTAAATTTGGAATTTACAGAGACACATAGTTGCGAAACAATTAATTTTCTGGACTTAACAATTTACATTGAAAACAGAACAATACAGACAAAAACCTTTATCAAGCCCGTGGACTGCAACAACTACATACCAGCAACCATCATAAGAACTGGCTACGAGGAATACCTGGGGGACAATTCAAAAGATTCAAGAGGAATTGTTCCAAAAACATCACCTTTGAGGACCAAATCTTGACACTAGAAGAGAAATTTCTTGATAGGAACTACGACAAAGGCACCGTTCATAAAGCTATAGAAGTAGCAAAAGAAACAAAAAGAGAAGACCTCCTCAAATACAAAGAAAGAAACAACCAGGAACTGAAAGAAGTAATCTTCATCACCAACTACAACAGTCAGCATAAACACTTTGAAAAAATAATCAACAAGAACTGGCATCTACTCAGACGTGACGAGGAAATCAAAGAATACATACAAGACCGCCCAAGGTTGGTTTACAGAAAAGCACCTAACATAAAGCAAGAAATAGTATCTAGCTTTCTACCGGAAGAGAGAAAGGAGAAAGAAAGAACTTGGATAAACGACACCACACCCGGATTCTATCACTGCACAAGATGTAAAGCATGCAAAACATGCAAACGGAGAAGCACCAAACCAATAAATAACTTTATATCGAACGAAACCAAAGAAACTTTCAAGATAAAAGATAAGATGACCTGCGACACAACAGGAGTAATATATTTGCTAACCTGTCCATGCAACCTACAATATGTAGGACGAACCACAAGAAGCCTAAAAACAAGGATAAGCGAACATCTAAGGAATATTGACAGTGAAGTAGAGACACACAGCGTTTCAGATCACTTCAAAAAGAAACATAAGCATGACGGAAGCCTTTTGAATTTTATAGCAATTAAGAAAGTAAAGATACCCTGGCGGGGTGGAGACTACATCAAAACTATGTCCAGAGAGGAGACAAAGTGGATATACAATATGCAAACCCTAGCGCCAAAAGGTCTAAACATTGACTTTGAGCTCAGCAGTTTCTTGGGGGATTAACCAATACCACAAAAATGCCCGGTAGGATATACCCACACCACCAGGGTTGCCATCAAGTGAATAAATACTGCCATACCATTCACAACCCACCCGATCCCATTCCGAACTCGGAAGTAAAGAGGTTTGGGCCTAGCAAGTAATAGAATGGGGGACCATCTATGAACCCTAGGTGCAGTAATGTCACTTGTGACAGCACCTTGGTGATGATGTGGGACAACCTACCTGGGACACAAGTGGAAAAAGGATTAATCCACCAGGAAAAACATTCAGGCTCAAACCAAGAAAAACCAAGGAATAAGGAACAATCAATCAAAAATACACATGACCAAGCAAAAAAGAACAAACTCTCTACAACTAAACAAATATCAAACATCGAACTGCTCCATGAAACATCCAATTGAAAACTTCTAGTCACCCACTTATTAATTAGACAGTATAACTATTATTGCCCATCTGCATGCTAATTAAATAATAAAATAATTGTTTTAACATTTTTCAGATCCTTTCCATATCCACAAAAGATGTACAAACAACAGCTATATTCTACATAAGCACTTTATAGATATCACATCTAAAATACACCTGTTAGAAACAACACCTGCTAGAAACAACACCAGTACTGTAGATCGCTCTCTGGGATGCCACCATTTTGTCCGTATAAGCATCTAATGTTTCTTAGATACAATACCCAAATTTATGAATCATAGACCTTTCATAAACAATACTAAAACTATAGGTCGTTCTCTGTGATATCACTGTACTGTCCGTCTAGACATCTATTCAGTAGAAAATAATATATTTATTTACATATAACTTCGACTTAACAGCTCCTTTCACTACCCTTCTAATTACAAACTCTTCTGTGAAAACAACACCAACTTCACATAAAGGTTTATTAGACACTTTGTTCCAGACGAACAGATTGTATTAGTAACTTGCATTTTGTCTTCTTATGTAACAAAGTAATGTTTATGAAAAGATAAGGCTGAAAATAGATTTCCATTACTATTAAACAAACCGAAGACAGGACTTCAAAGAAAAACAGCTCCTACAATAGAAACGCTAATTGCACTAATTGAAAGGAGACCTTCATGAACCAATTACAGCAGACTCAATACTATTTAAGAGAGCCCGAGACACATGTCATCTCAACTGTCCCTGACGAAGCACGGCATCATTGGCCGAGTGAAACGCGTTGGACCACGCCCCCTTCTGTCCACCCGAAACCCGGAGATCCCGATTCCCTGGAAGACGCCGGCGAGACAACATCAAGGGAACCGGAGTTACAGGCGCCTGTAACAAACCGCGGCTACGGAGACAAGAAACCTGCAGCACCATTAGACACGCACGGACTCCCCAGCCCTGATTAGGGTGAAGACACGTAAGCGAATAACTTTTTAACACCTGAAAACCAAACTACTGTGATTACAAACTGCTTTCACGGACTATCAGGAACTCATTTAAACCGGACCTTTTTGCGGCAACAACCGACCCTGCCGGGACACATCCAAAATTACCGCAAAGAGGAAGGGACCGGTCTCCTTTATTCTCTTTTTTTTTTTTTTTTTAAACACAGTGTTCTTTATTACGTTTTTTATGTGTTCAATACCAATAGATTTTAGCCGTCATTTTCATCATTTTATTGTCATTTTTTTTATCAGTTTAAATCTCATTGGTTGCTAGCAATATACAGAACGCATAAAAGCACTCAGGTTCAAATCATTATTGTCATAAATTTTAAATATTTTACCAAATAAACAATCTGTTATTTAGATACATTCCACTGCCTCCATATTTATACTCTGTTGCTTAACTATACACATCTAAATTTGTATCAGTTGCAGAAAATTGTGTTCTATTGCAAATAAACCACTAATTATTAACCAGTAGCGCCAAAGGTTGGTCCCCTTCCCCCTAGATATAATAGCACAAAACTGCCCGGTTTCTAAAGCAGATTAATATTTAAAAAAAATTAGTATAAAAACATTTTTTTTTAAATTGCCTCTGGGGTAAAGCTGCCAACCTGAATGAATCCAAATTTTCTGTACAGAAAAACAAAGTGTATTTGAGTGAGCGAACATAGGAGTGAGTGAATATTTGAACCCCGGGAAATCGGGATCCCGTCGTGTGGTACATCAAGTAAGTGGAGGCTTGGTGGCATGAGGCGGCTGACTCACGTTAGTATAAGGTTTAATACGCAAATCGTGAGGTGATTTGCAGGGGAGCGTGATAGTGCATAGTATTGCGAAATATTGAAGTAAAAAGGTTTTTGTATTACGCTACGGGCTGAGGGTCTCAGTTTGTACATTGACCTGTGGTTGTACGGCAGATAGGTAACAAGTACCTATATGCTGTGCAATTGGACCGCGCGTTTGTGGATGCGATATATACTGCGCAACTTGATACCCCTTTACGAACTTTTGCATAAAATCGCGGTATCATTAGCGCTGTGTAGAGCATACGCAAGCGTGATTGTGTATAAGTGTATAGGGAGTTTTCGCTGGTCTCTCTCAGGAAAATCTCCAGCAGTGTATATTCACTGGAATAGGTAAGTCACTCCTAAACACTTCCAGTGAATAGAAACCAGATAGGGGCCTCACTGGGTTCGCGGTGGTCACTATTGGAGTGAGTCGTGGTACTCAGCGGAGAAGGAGTGGGTGAAAGCGCTCTAAGAACTTTCACCGTCTATTCGTATTGTGCATTGGGGATTGCGTAAAAAGGAAAAAGTCCGCGATGGGATCTGATTGCACAAGCGGTGGACGTTTTGTAGCCAGGGTTCAGGTAGAAGAGCCGCGGCCCAAGGGGTCAGCGAGGTTTGTTATGTGTGGTATGGATCACACACGGAAGACTTTTTGTCTGAATGGGTACGTATGACTGACAAAGATAGGGTACCATTCCCTAGGGTGGACAGCTTTGAACCAGAGGTATTATAGAACTTAAGGATAAGGATATGTCTGATAAAATCCAAGAAACAAAGGATTAGACATACAGATTGTTTAAATTTATGGCAACAGGAGGGGGATGTGCAAAGGGAATTAGCTCGCGCAGCAGGTACCAAACCTAGCGGGAAAACAATGGCGACCGCACCACCACCACCATATATTGTGGGGGAGAAAGTGGTTACAGACAATGGTACATTGGTACAGGATAGGAGAGTAATTGATAAATGTACTAACGCTTGCCAGATGTATCCCATTTAAAATTTTCCCCAGGACTGCGAGCAGGAAGATGAGCCCAGCACGATATCGGCACTCTCTCTAGCAGCCACCATACAGGACACTCAGGTGGGCACGGCCCAACCAACAAGAGCAGTAGTCAGGCCCCCTAATGGAGGGATAAGTGAGGTTGTGTCCACAGGTAAGTACGGTACCATACATTATGCAGAGACAATAGCTCCCCACATTGTAGAATCAAACCAGAATGATGTAATTGAATTAAATCCTGTCAGGGTAATTGCAGTCCCCAATGGGAAGACTGACGCTCAGGGAGTCACTCCCATCAGGAACATTGCCATGCACTGTCCCTGGTCCCGAGCAGAGTTAAGGTCAATTATGTCAGCATTTCCCGATCCCAGAAAAGATCTAGTCGCATGCCAGAGGTTCATTAAAGAATTAGGTAACGCCAACGAACCCACGAACAAAGATTGGCGAACAGTGCTATGGGTATGTTTACCCTCAAATATTGACCCCGCAAAATTCATAACTGATTGTAAGTTAGACGCAGAAGTACCTCTCACTGATGAATACAATCAGGAGAATGTACGGCAAATCAATCTGCAATTAGGAGTATATTTCCCTACTGTTGTCAAATGGAATAAAATCTTTTCCATAAGACAAAAGGAAGGTGAAATGGCATCCGAATATTTCCATCGAGCACTGCAGGAAATGTCTAGATACACTGGGATCGAGGACATAAAAGATAATGCGCATCACAGGGAGGTAGCTGTTACTGTATTAATGGACTGGTTAAAGGAGGCATTAAGAGCAAGGGTACAGACCTCTCTACCAAACTGGAGAGGTATCTCGGTGGCTGCATTGAGAGAGTCCGCTATCGAACACGACAGGAACATCAGTAAGCACGGGGAGTCTCAGGGGGAAAAGCTGATGACAGTGAGTATAGACGCACTTACAAAAAAGCCATATCAGCCGAAACCCCAGACCCCTGATGGTAAGTCACGTATAGTAACATGCTATGCTTGTCACCAGGTAGGACATTACTCGAGGGAATGTAAGAATAAAGGTACACATAATGTATACCGACCCCCTAGACCAGGATATGAACCACACTACAATGCACATAACTGGGATCAGGGACCAGTTAGGAGAAATTACAAGCCACATGCAGGGGAAACAAGGAGGTACCCACCAAGGAGAGACTGGCAGGCCTCCGAAAATTCTCAGCTACCCCCTCACATATTGTAGCTGCCAATGCGCTGCGGGAGGGTCTCAACACACAATAGGGGTTGGGCCACACCTGTAGTCTGCAGCCAGTGAAGTTGATTGCTAGCCTTTGTAGTGAACCTGAGGTAACGGTTGATGTAGCTGGTGTACCATTACCTTTTCTCGTAGATACAGGGGCGGCCAGGACAGTGTTAAATTCAACGATAGGTATAAAAACCACGGGTAAAACAATTTCGGCAATGGGAGTAACAGGAACTGTGCAACAATACCCTTTGAGTAGACCGGCAGAGATTACGATAGGGCCTTTGCAAACTAAACATTCTTTTCTGCTGGCTGCATCGGCTCCGACTAATCTACTTGGCAGAGATTTATTGTGTAAAATGCGGTGTGTCATATACTGTACTCCTGAGGGTGTCTTCTTGGATATACCTGGTAACCACGCTCAAGAAGTACAAGATGTATTAGACACCCCTCAAAGGCTAATGTCGCATTCTACTGTTATAGACAAGTGTCCATCAAAGGTTGTTAGGGTCTCCTGCCCTGTGCTGCCACGTCGTCATGGCAACCGGGAGACAAGTGCTAGCGGAGTAACCTGAGCGCAGCTGATACTCCGGTTCGGGTCTTTTGCTGTGCAGTGGTTACAGGCTCTGTGCACGGCAGGGGATCCGGTGCTGGTTTTTGTGCTCACAGTCTGTGAGGTCTGAGTGGGGCGTGGACAGCACCTGCTTTATAAGGCCTCTTCTCAGGTTAAGCAGATGCTGCTGAATCTTTGTTGGTTAGTCAGTTCCTGAAAGTTAGCCAGTACTGTGTAGCTTTGTATTTGTTGTTGCTTACTGCAAATAGGCCTGGGGATTTGGTACTACACTCTGCCAATCCAGACCTAGCAGTAAGACTGGAGTCAGTCGTTTAGCTTGCTGGGGTTCTTTTACTACTCTGTGAACTTAGCAAGTTTGCGGCTGTATTCTAAGACTTGCCTGCCTAAATCCTGTCTCACTGTGCAAGGTGTCAGGTGTCAGTTTAGTGGCAGTAAGCTGAACCTGTGCACTGCAAGTGAGAATTAGGATTGTGGAGACTCTCCTTGTGTCTATCATTCCATCTCTGACCAAGGAGTTTACTGCCACACCCGTTGGTAACCCTTTAGGGTTTTGCTGTTGCCCTTAGCAACAGCATTTCGGGTTCTCTACGTATTAAAACACAACATCTTGCTTTTCCCATCTGAGCATTACTAATACTAGGGAGACACCCAGTTCCTTAGCCTCTGGGCTTCTCTGTTCACTTTGTGTATATTTTGTTACCCTATCACCTTCTGTGTACGTAATGTCATATTCCCCAGTCTGTCTGTGAGTTCATTTGTTTTGCATACCTATCCGTTCAGACACCAGTACATTCCTGCAGGCACTGGTGTGCATAACAGTTCAAACACCAGTACATTCCTGCAGGCACTGGAGTGCATAACAGTTCTGACACCAGTACATTCCTGCAGGCACTGGTGTGCATAACATATTCAGCAGCCTAATACTCCTGTTGAAATTTTGTGGGAATATGGAGCATACCCCTCAAAATACGTTGCAACAGGTGGTCGATCAGGTGCAGGTCCTGACTCGACAATTTAATGATTTGTCCATTAAAATGCACACCTCCCAGGCCGCTGGCGGAGCTCCCGCAGCAGCAGCACCTTCAGGGGTTAAGGAGCCGAAAGTAAATCTCCCGGATCGTTTTTCTGGAGATCGCTCGCAGTTCTTTTGTTTCAAGGAGAGCTGCAAGCTATACTTCCGGCTTAGGCCTCAGTCTTCTGGGTCGGAGATTCAGCGGGTGGGCATAGTGATTTCCTTGCTACAAGGAGACCCACAGGTCTGGGCATATTGGTTGCAGCCTGACTGTCCGTCGCTTAAAAGTGTTGATGCTTTTTTTACGGCACTGGGCATGTTGTATGATGACCCTGACAAGACGGCCTCAGCCGAGGCTCAGATTTCGATCCTTAAGCAAGGGCGAAGGCCAGTTGAGGTTTACTGTACGGAGTTTCGGAGGTTGGCCCATGATACCCAGTGGAATGATCCAGCCCTGAGACACCAGTACCGAAGAGGTCTTTCTAACCAGATAAAGGACCAACTGGTACAATATCCCTTGCCTGATAGCTTGGATCAGCTCGTGCAGTTATCCATCCGGGTGGATAGACGGCTGAGAGAGCGTAGGCTTGAAAGGGAGACTGAGGTTTCCTTCTTTCCCAAGAGAACCTCAGACTCTGAGGAATTTTCCGAGGAGCCTATGCAGATTGGGGCTACCCGCCTCTCCTCGCGTGAGAAGACGCGGAGGAGACAGCAGGGGTTGTGTTTGTACTGTGGGAATAAAGGTCATGTGGTAGTATCATGCCCAGAAAAGCCGGAAAACTTCAGGGCCTGAGGGTGATGGGAAATATCCCGTCAGGCCAGAAGTCAGAATTTCCCAAGAAGACTTTTATCATTCCGGTGACCTTGAAGATCCTCGGTCAAACTGTCAAGACTGAGGCCTTTGTGGACAGTGGGGCCGACGGGGTTTTTATGGACCGCCAATTCGCCCTGAAACACTCTGTTCCCTTAGTACCCTTGGCATCGGAAATTGAGATTTGTGGGTTAAACGGGGAACCATTATCCCAAGGTAAAATTACCTCTTGCCCTAGCCAGATTTCTTTGTTTATTGGAGCCACACACTCTGAAAAATTGTCCTTTTATGTGACTGTCTGTGCTTTTGCCCCATTGGTGTTGGGGTTACCCTGGTTAAGGGCCCACAATCCTCAATTTGACTGGGTCTCTGGGGAGATTCTTAGTTGGGGTACTGATTGTTTCAGGAGTTGCTTGAGCCTTCCAGTCAGGCTCTCGCAGCTAAGTTTGCCAGGATTGCCAGGGTGTTATGCAGATTTTGCGGACGTGTTCTCCAAAAAAGTTGCAGAGGTACTACCAGGGCCGTTTCTAGACAATTTGGCTCCCAGTGCGAGATTTCAAAATGCGCCCCCCCCACCATTGCTATAAAAAAAAATTGCGTGCCCCCCCCCCCCCCCCATATAGCCAGAAAAAAAGCATGCGCGCGCTCCCGACAAGGCTGTGTGGCCTGATTGAAATGGGCGTGGTCTCATTACAGTGGGCGTGGCCTCGTCTGATATCACACCCACCACAGGGGGAAAAAATAAAAATAAAAAAGTCCCCTTTTTACACATTACACCAGGCAAGTGTCCCCATATTACACAGCGGGGCAGGCGGGTGTCCCCATTTTACAAACTGCGGCAGGCAGGTGTCCCCATTTTACAAAGTGCGGCAGGCAGGTGTCCCCATTTTACAAAGTGCGGCAGGCAGGTGTCCCCATTTTACACAGTACGCAGGCAGATATCCCCATTTTACACAGTACGCAGGCAGGTGTCCCCATTTTACACAGTACGCTGGCAGGTGTCCCCATTTTACACAGTACGCACGCAGGTGTCCCCATTTTACACAGTACGCACGCAGGTGTCCCCATTTTACACAGTACGCAGGCACGTGCCCCCATTTTACACAGTACGCAGGCAGGTATCCCAATTTACACAGTGCGGCAGGTATCCCCAGTTACACAGTGCGGCAGGTATCCCCATTTACACAGTGCGGCAGGTGCCCCCATTTTACACAGTGCGGCAGGTGCCCCCATTTTACACAGTGCGGCAGGTGTCAAGTGGGGGGAGGGAGGGAGGGAGGGAGAGAGAGAGAATAGTATACTTACAACTTGCCGCTCTTCGGGTCCCGCGCGCCGGCCGCCTCCTCTGTCGATGGTTATCTCCAGTCCTCCTCTCCTCCCTCTCTCATCCCCCGAGCGCTCCTGCTCGGGGGGCGGGGCTTCGCGAAATGACGCGTTTGCGTCATGACATCACGACGCAAACGCGTCATTCCGCGAAGCCCCGCCCCCCGAGCAGGAGCGCTCGGGGGATGAGAGAGGGAGGAGAGGAGTAGTCACAAAGTGCCGCGGCGGGCGCCCCGTGCGGTTGCACGGCTCGCCCGCCGCTAGAAACGGCACTGGGTACTACCTCCCCATCGCCCCTATGACTGTGTCATTGATTTGTTGCCAAATGCTAAGCTTCCCAAGAGCAGGTTGTACTCCCTGTCACGTCCTGAGACTCAGGCTATGGCAGAGTACATTCAGGAGAACTTGGCTAAGGGATTTATCAGACCTTCACAGTCTCAAGTTGGGTCGGGGTTCTTCTTCGTGGGTAAAAAGGACGATTCGTTGCGACCCTGCATCGACTTCAGGGAATTGAACCGTATCACGATTAAAAACTCATACCCACTGCCTCTCATTTCGATCTTGTTTGACCAGCTTCGTACTGCCACCATTTTTTCTAAGATTGACCTACGCGGTGCGTACAATCTAATCCGAATAAGAGAGGGGGATGAATGGAAGACTGCCTTTAATACCCACTCAGGGCATTATGAATATTTGGTGATGCCTTTTGGGCTCTGTAATGCCCCGGCAGTCTTCCAGGATTTCATGAATGATGTGCTCAGGGAATATTTGGATAGATTCTTAGTTGTATACTTAGATGACATCCTAATCTTCTCCCATTCCCTGGAGGAACATCGGAAGCATGTACGCTTAGTCCTCCAGAAACTCAGAGACCACCGGCTTGGGGCGAAGCTGGAGAAGTGCGAATTTGAAGTTCAGCAAATCGCATTTCTAGGATATATTATCTCCCCAGAAGGTTTCCAAATGGAGGGTTCCAAGGTACAGGCAGTCCTGGATTGGGTGCAGCCCACTAGTTTGAAGGCGCTTCAGCGTTTCCTGGGCTTTGCAAATTTTTATAGACGATTTATCGCTGGATTTTCGTCTATAGTGGCGCCCTTGGTGGCACTCACTAAGAAAGGGGCGGATGTTGCTCACTGGTCTTGTGAGGCTAAAGCGGCTTTTGCCCGTCTCAAAAGGGCATTTGTATCGGCCAAGGTGCTGCGACACCCAGATCCAGAGCGTCCTTTTGTGGTGGAGGTGGATGCCTCTGAGATGGGTATTGGGGCAGTGCTTTCTCAGATGGGAGTGTCTGATAATCGCCTTCATCCCTGTGCTTACTTTTCCCGTAAATTTTCGCCTGCCGAGATGAACTATGACGTGGGTAACCGGGAATTGTTGGCTATTAAGGATGCACTCGAGGAGTGGAGACACTGGCTTGAGGGGGCTAAGTTTGTGGTCTCAATTCTCACCGACCATAAGAATCTGGCATATTTAGAGTCAGTGAAGCGTCTCAATGCCAGGCAGGCACGATGGGCTTTGTTTTTTGCTCGCTTTAATTTTTTGATAACATATCGCCCTGGGTCAAAAAACATCAAGGCTGATGCGCTCTCGCGGAGTTTTGCTCCAATCCAGGAGACCACCGAGGAGCCATTGCCCATTGTGTCCCCATCATGTATTAAAGTGGGCATTACCCAGGACCTCTTATCATTAGTCCTTAGAGCACAGGAGCAGGCTCCTCCAGACCTTCCGGTAGGTCTTTTGTTTGTGCCTCCTAGGTTAAGACAGCGAGTGTTCCTGGAATTCCATGCCAAGAAGTCGGCAGGTCACCCGGGTATTGCCAGAAGTCGGGAGTTGCTATCTAGGGCGGTGTGGTGGCCCTCGGTGGCTAAGGATGTGGATCAGTGGGTTCGGGCATGTGACATCTGTGCCCGAAATAAGACTCCTAGAGGGGTTCCTGTTGGCCCATTACATCCACTCTCTATCCCATCTAAGCCATGGACCCACATTTCAATGGATTTTGTGGTGGACTTGCCCAAATCCTCGGGGATGACAGCCATCTGGGTTGTCGTTGACAGGTTTTCGAAGATGGCGCACTTCGTTCCACTGGTTGGGCTGCCATCGGCCAGACGCCTGTCTGAATTATTTATGCTGCATGTTGTGCGTCTCCACGGGTTGCCACTTGATGTGGTCTCTGACCGCGGATCCCAGTTTGTGGCCAAATTCTGGAGGGCATTTTGTTCCGATCTCCAGATTTCTGTCAGCTTGTCGTCAGGCTACCATCCGCAGTCTAATGGGCAGACTGAAAGGGTGAACCAGTCCTTGGAGCAGTTCCTCAGGTGTTATGTCTCCAAGTGTCAGACTGACTGGGTTGCTCATCTGTCCATGGCGGAGTTTGCCTATAACAAAGCGGCTCACTCTGCTACAGGGATCTCTCCCTTCCTTTGTGTGTATGGGCATCATCCTAAGGCCAATTCTTTTGACCCCCTGGACTCCACGCCTGGTGGTTCCTCTGTGGTTTCGGTCCTTAGAGGTATTTGGCGGAAAGTGAAGAAAGCCCTTGTGTCTGTGTCATTAGTGACCAAAAGGGTTTTTGATAAGCGGAAAAGACCCTGCAGCTTCAAATTAGGAGACTTCGTCTGGTTGTCTACCAAGAATTTGAAGTTGAGACAGCCATCTCATAAGTTAGGCCCCCGGTTCATCGGCCCTTATAAGATCACCAGGGTTATCAATCCGGTGGCATTTCAGTTAGATCTGCCCCGTTCTTTGGGTATCAATAAAACATTTCATTGTTCCCTTTTAAAACGGGCGATTAGTAATCCTTCTTCCAGTGGAAGACCTTCCCCTCTTCTGATACGTGGCCAGAGGGAGTTTGTTGTTGAAAGGATTCTTGACTCCAAGATGGTTCGGGGTCGGCTGTCATTTTTGGTGCACTGGAAGGGGTATGGCCCGGAGGAGCGGTCGTGGGTGCGCAGTTGTGATCTTCATGCCCCCAGACTGATACGCACTTTCTTCTCGCAGTTCCCCGATAAACCCGGTGGTAGGGGTTCTTTGACCCCTCGTCAGAGGGGGGGTACTGTTAGGGTCTCCTGCCCTGTGCTGCCACGTCGTCATGGCAACCGGGAGACAAGTGCTAGCGGAGTAACCTGAGCGCAGCTGATACTCCGGTTCGGGTCTTTTGCTGTGCAGTGGTTACAGGCTCTGTGCACGGCAGGGGATCCGGTGCTGGTTTTTGTGCTCACAGTCTGTGAGGTCTGAGTGGGGCGTGGACAGCACCTGCTTTATAAGGCCTCTTCTCAGGTTAAGCAGATGCTGCTGAATCTTTGTTGGTTAGTCAGTTCCTGAAAGTTAGCCAGTACTGTGTAGCTTTGTATTTGTTGTTGCTTACTGCAAATAGGCCTGGGGATTTGGTACTACACTCTGCCAATCCAGACCTAGCAGTAAGACTGGAGTCAGTCGTTTAGCTTGCTGGGGTTCTTTTACTACTCTGTGAACTTAGCAAGTTTGCGGCTGTATTCTAAGACTTGCCTGCCTAAATCCTGTCTCACTGTGCAAGGTGTCAGGTGTCAGTTTAGTGGCAGTAAGCTGAACCTGTGCACTGCAAGTGAGAATTAGGATTGTGGAGACTCTCCTTGTGTCTATCATTCCATCTCTGACCAAGGAGTTTACTGCCACACCCGTTGGTAACCCTTTAGGGTTTTGCTGTTGCCCTTAGCAACAGCATTTCGGGTTCTCTACGTATTAAAACACAACATCTTGCTTTTCCCATCTGAGCATTACTAATACTAGGGAGACACCCAGTTCCTTAGCCTCTGGGCTTCTCTGTTCACTTTGTGTGTATTTTGTTACCCTATCACCTTCTGTGTACGTAATGTCATATTCCCCAGTCTGTCTGTGAGTTCATTTGTTTTGCATACCTATCCGTTCAGACACCAGTACATTCCTGCAGGCACTGGTGTGCATAACAGTTCAAACACCAGTACATTCCTGCAGGCACTGGAGTGCATAACAGTTCTGACACCAGTACATTCCTGCAGGCACTGGTGTGCATAACAAATGTAGAGGAAATGATCTCACAAATACCGGGTTCCCTTTGGACCAAAGATGGACAAGACACTGGATTGATGGCGAATGTAGCTCCAGTAGTAGTACAAGTAAAAGACGGTAGGATAGCTCCAAAAAATCCCTCAGTATCCTCTGAAGCCAGAGGTAGAATTAGGAGTGTACCCTGTCATAGAGCGGCTGCTACAGCAGGGCATCCTAGTCAGGACGTCTAGCACCGCCAATAGTTCCATCTTCCCTGTGAAAAAGAGTGGGGGGAGGGGTTATAGGCTAGTGCAGGATCTAAGGGGGATAAACAAGATAGTTGAGAGCCAATTCCCCGTAGTGCCCAATCCAGCAGTCATCCTCATGCAAATTCCCTCTACTGCAAAATTTTTCACTGTCATTGACCTCTGTTCTGCTTTCTTTTCTGTCCCTCTTCACCCCGACAGCCAATACCTTTTTGCTTTTACATACAGGGGAGTACAGTACACCTGGACTCGTCTTCCCCAAGGTTTCATTGACAGCCCGAGTATTTTCTCTCAGGCCTTGCATGAGTGTTTACAATCCTTTCAACCTGAGAGTGGATCAGTACTAATACAGTATGTCGATGACTTATTGTTATGTTCTGACTCACTCGAATCGTCCTTGAAAGACACGAAACAGCTTCTGTTTCATCTTTCCCAAACAGGACACAAGGTTTCAAAGAATAAGTTGCAGTTGTGCCAGATCAGGGTAAAATATTTGGGACATTGCTTGACCCAAGGAATTAGACACCTCCCCACTGATAGAATACAGGCGATTCGCGACATGACTCTGCCACAAACGCAACAACAGATCCGCACTTTCCTTGGAATGTGTGGGTACTGTCGAAACTGGATTCTGGGGTTCTCTATACTGGCTTTACCTTTGCAAGAAATGGTCTCTTCAAACAAACCAGAACGTGTCTCGCACATAGATGAGTCCGAACTGGCATTTGAGAGACTCAAACAGTGCCTATTACAGGCACCTGCATTAGGTATGCCAGATTATGAGAAGCCCTTTGAATTGTACGGTAGAGAAAGTGCAGGGTGCGCGGCAGGCGTTTTAACACAGAGACATGGTGATGCCAGCAGACCGGTAGCATACTACAGTGCACAGTTGGACACGGTAGCGCGGTCTCTCCCCACTTGCTTGCGAAGTGTTGCAGCGATAGCTTTGCTGGTAAGTAAAAGCGAGGACGTAGTGTTAGGACATGACCTGACCATTCATACACCCCATGCAGTATCAGCCTTACTGAACTCAGCCCAAACCAGACATGTCTCATCTGCTCGGTTTACAAAGTGGGAATTATCACTGATGGCCCCGGTAAACATCACCATTAAGAGATGCAGCTCACTAAATCCTGCAACTTACTAGCCAAGTGTGCCTGGACAGGCACAAAGGGTGGAGGATGAGAATAATGGTGAAGGAGGATTTAGTGCAGATACTGATACGCATGAGTGTATGGAATACCTGAATCAGACTTTCACAGAGACCTGTCATCAGTGACAACCCACTGGAAGGAGTAGACTTTATCGTCTACACTGACGGTAGTTGCCACAGACAGACAGAATCGGGAGACTTGTGTACTGGATATGCAGTTGTAGACGACAAAGGTATCATAGAAGCTGAACCCCTGGGCCCACCGCACTCAGCACAAGTTGCTGAGTTGATCGCCCTAACCAGAGCGTGTGAATTGGCCAAGGGTAAGTCAGCTAATATATACACAGATTCTAGGTAAGCCTTTGGAGTAGTGCATGATTTCGGGGCCCTATGGCGCCTCAGAAATTTCATGACGGCAGCTGGCACACCTGTAGCGCATGCGTCCCACATAAAAAGACTTCTAACAGTGATACAGGAGCCAGACAGAGTGGCTGTTATCAAGTGCAAAGCACATACTTACAACCAAGACCCAATTTCACTTGGTAACAGCCAGGCAGACGAAGCTGCTAAATCAGCAGCCAGCACCCCCATACAAACAAACATCACATCGCTGATGACATTTGACACGATCAACACACAACAATTAATTGAAATGCAAGATTTGTGTTCTTTACAGGAAAAGGCAGTCTGGAGGTCAAAGGGGTATGGCCAGGAATCCTCAGGACTGTGGACAGGTGGACAAGGTAAGCCGGTGGCCCCCAGAGCATATATTCCAAGCTTAGCTGAGGCGGCACACGGTCTGACTCATCTGGGCAAAGAGGGTATGTGCAAGCTGGTAAGACTGGTGTGCGCCAGGATTCTCTTCTCATGCAGGTAAGAGAGAAATGACATGTTTTACTTGCTTGAGGAAGAGTATTGGAAAGTCAATACCAACAGAGCCATCCCATATCCCTCCGACAGACGGACCTTTTCAGGTAATACAAATCGATTTCATACAGTTACCACCCTGTAGGAATTTAAAATATGTGTTAGTTTGTATTGATGTTTTCCAATTGGGTGGAGGAGTTCCCTGCTGCCACAAATACTGCTGCGTTCACTGCAAAGAAAATTGTGCAGGAGTTTGTGTGTAGATATGGTATCCCTAGAATGATTGAGAGTGACAGGGGTACCCATTTTGCAGGTGAAGTCTTTCGGGTCATGTGCAGACTGATGGGAATTAATAGCAAGCTGCATGCTCCGTACCGTCTACGGGCGAGTGCAAAGGTGGAGAGAGTGAACAGCACTATTAAGAACAAGCTGAGCAAATTAATGGCTGAAACTGGATTGTCGTGGCCAGAAGCTTTGCCATTAGTGTTGTACAGCATCAGAACCACTCCCAGGTCTCCCCTTAACCTATCACTCTTCGAAATTCTTTTTGGTCACAACCTCATGTAATGATAGACCCCCAGGATGATTTGAAATGTAATAATGAAGTGACTGTGAAATATTTACTTGGGATGAGCCAGCAGCTGAGAAATCAACAAAGAAATTTAAAGCTGATGATTCCTGACCTACCGAACAGTAATTATCATGACATTGAACCTGGGGATTATGTGATGATTCATAATTTCTTACGCTCAGGTTGCCTCATAGACAGGTGGGAAGGACCATATAAAGTCTTGTTAACCAGCACGACAGCATTGAAGGTCGCCGAAAGAGAGACTTGGGTCCACTCGTCCCACTGCAAGAAGGTCGCTGACCCGGAGAGAACTCGTGACAAAGAGCAGAGTGTAGAGAATCTCGTATCACTGGAGTGTCTGTTCCGGGAAAGTTGAGAGGCAGGACTGTTGAAGGGCATCTGAGCACAGAGAGAAACAAGACCTAGAACGGTTGTCGTACCACTTTCTTTTTTCACCTCCCCCTGCATTTTTCCTTTCTTTTCTCCTTCTTATTTTCCTCCTTTCCCCTAACGAAATGGATCGATCACAAGAGACTGCGTTTCGGGTTCTGTTAGTAATTCTGGTTTTGATCAGGACAGTTTGTTTTGGTGAGGGTCCCAGAGAGGTCGAGCAGGGATCTGGAATGGGTTCTGATGGCAAGTATGAATTTGTAGGATCTCAGGATCAGCGCATCACTTTAGTAAAGGCTGGCATCAGTAAGCGCTCTGGTAGTCAGGGAGCTCGGAGGCACTGTGAGGGGTTATTGTCTAATGAATATTGTATTTGTAGGAATTGTGAGAATATAGTTGAGGATGGGTGCATCCAGAGATGTCAGTCCAACCTTAATATCAACATGGACCGTCATCCATTGAGTGATTACCACTCACTAGTGGGTAAGGTCTTAAACCAGACAGAATGCTGGGTGTGCTCACAGGTACCTCAAGGTCAGAGCAAGTCAGGATTAGTACCGTACCCTTTAGCAATAGATGAGGTACTCGAATTACGGGGTGGGAGACCGGTGGACAAGAAATTCAACATCTCTAGGCCCCCTAGCTTGAAGCTCCACCAGTATCATGTAGACAGGTCCTTATTATGTTTTAATATTTCCAATTACCGAAAACCGGGAAATTGAGAAGTGACGTGGAATAACCAGACAATGACCTTTTCACACAGAGCTGATAGGATACCCATAGACTCTGAACTTGTACGCCAAATAGCCAACAGTGGGAGGTATTTTCGGTATAGGTATACTCGTGGAAGCAAGACCATGTGGGTTGGAAAAGTATCGCCAGGGTATTGTGCTCATATCATCCAGCCCGATACTTGTACTGAGCGGATGGGAGAACTAGGGATTGGTTTCTTTACTTGGACAATTTGTAATATGGTGATGTTATATTTTGTCCCCTATGTTCTCCCAGATGATGCCTATTTCATATGTGGGAGGAAGGCGTACCAGTGGCTTGCCCTGAGCTCAGAGGGATTGTGTTATATTGGGAGAGTACTGCCGGAGGTCATGACCATAACCCATGATAAGATGAAAGACGTTCACCGCAGTGCTCAGGCTCCTTATACTCATACTCACTATGAACACATCATCAAGAGACACCTCATAGATAGGGCAGAGCACGCAGTCTCTGATTTGATCCATGAATCCACCGGGATTCAATTCCTTCTCGCATTAGACATCACCCGTACTGCCAGAGGAATTATAAATTATAGGTATATCCATGCGCTAGCAAACTTGATAGATAATATCACTGAGATGTATGACGACACCTTCAGGTATACGGGAAGGGAGTTACAAGCTTACAAGAAGGAACTGATTCAGCACAGAATGGTCCTTAATTATGTTACAGCCGTGACAGGTGGGTACTCTGGCAACTCAATATGGTGTGAAGTGCTGTACGTATATTACGAACAGCACTGACGACCCCACAGAGATTATCGATCGAAAGATGGACGATATCTTGCAGTTTAAGTGGGAGTTCAGGAGGAAGCACAACCTTACCTTAGCGACTGTGAGTAATGAACTGACCGGCTGGGTCTCATGGTTGAACCCACGCAAATGGTTCTCAGGTTTAGGAGAGTGGGCTCAGAATGTTATTATGAGTGTGGGGAAGTTTCTCCTTTGTATCCTGGGAGTCGTCATAATTATTGGTTCGATATTTAGGTGTGTTCGAATTCTAATGCGGTGTAAGCACGGCACAACTCTGATGAGTCTAAGGAGCGAGGGCGCTGTTATAGCAGCAGATTTAATTTATGACCCATCCATAGAGACAGTGTTATGATAAAGATTGCAAATGAATTCCATGGCCTGTTTCTTTCACCCGTTTTTCTTTTGTTTCCCCCTCTGCCCAGATACATCCATCCGGAAAAGACGTCAGCCCTACTCAAAATGTTTTATGAATGTATTTTATATATGTGTCTTATCTTCATCTCTGCAACCTCCAGTTAATGGCACACATAGTCGACAGGTGATATCCACATATACTAGCACTCACATATGTTTCCCCCTCCATGTATCATCAACTAAATGTACACCCCATCTGTTGGAACAAGAAGCCGAAAAGAGCTCGGTAGTGTTTGTTGGCCCACTTACAGACCCTTAATATGGGATGAGAAGGATTTAATGTATACTTCGCAATACCTCGAAGCTTATTACACATATGGCACGATGATACATGCCCCTCAGACATGGATTCATACATACATGCTTTTTACTATCCCACTAGGTCATATATTTCCCACCTACAACTCTCCCCCGACCATCCAAACTTCTGTAGATATTGTGTAGATATTTTTCTCTTTATTGATTAGATAGTGGCAGTTATTGGTGACTACCAAAGGGTGGACTGTCAAAGTCGAAAAATATTGCAGTACACACATGTACAAACTACACAAAGATGGCCTCCGTGCGCGTACTTATTCTGCCATGCGTGCACATATCCGCAATTTGCGTATGGTCGCTCCCGCGGTCCTGCGCATTAGCGCGTGGTATGAGTATTTACGGTAGAGTTTGTGAACGCATGGAAAGCTATAAAAACACATTACATATTTAATCCAAATAGTGCACAATGTAGACATAGTCTCCCTGCACCACATCAGTAAGTTACAGCAATTTAAATGGTAACAGAACAAAGGGATTCACCTTTACAGGATAGGAGGGGACAGAACAAGGTTATAAGGTGGTGTTTGGTATCCAGCTGTAGGGTATTTTAAGGGTAATATTCCGGTGTTAGTTTGAATAAGATCGCATGTTCCTGCGAATAGTTATGTGCAGGAACAGAATAGAGAAACAAAATGTATTTACTGTACATTATGTATGCGGCGGGAAGCCAGAGGAGACCACCCACAAGTGCATCTTGAACAGACATCGCCCACCTATTCAAACCGACCTATGACCTCTCCTGTACTGTAAATGACCATCCCTGTGTCCAATGGACAAAGAGATTACAGTGTCCATTGTGTTGAGTTTTGGAAAATTGTATAAAAGATGCCTGCTGCAGGCCTGGACACACAAGACTCTTAAAGTTATCTACCTAGATGACTGAGGACCAGACTGGGTAGCGCGGCGAAATCCAAACAAGTATGTATCATTGACTGTAGCCATTATTCTGTTGTATTGTATTGTATATATTGTAACCCCCTTTTAGTAATAATATGCTGTGGTGTCGGAACCCAGCAGTTTAATTACAATCTGATGTTGTGTCTTCCTTTCCCTGCTAAGGTTTAAAGTGTATTATTATCGCATTGCATAGCTGTTAAGGGTTTGCAGTGTATCTCTGGGTGTGTACGCGCTGTGTGTACTTTGTACCGTCAGCGCAGCATTTGTGCGCAAAGTCCGTACACAGTACGGGACTCTTTACGCTAATAGCGTAAAGAGTACATAGAGTGTGTATTAAGTATAGCGGCCGCAGCGGCTCCATGGTAAAGTGTATTTAAAGTGTGTTTAAGGTATAGCTTTCATCCCTGTATATAAATCAGCATTCTCACTGGTGAGTTGCCACCTAAGTCAACCCACCAGGGGCTTTATTATATCCTTAAGTCAGAAAGAAGCAAAGCTTCTCTACCCGTGAAGAAACTGAAGATACTTTGGATCCTGTTCTCTGTCTTAACTCCTGTCATGCTGGAGACTCACATCACGGACTATGGGCATGAGATAAAAGGAAAGAATGCTATACTTGCCACCTATAAGGCCATTGCTAGAGCTAACAATGAGACTGACTGTTGGGTGTGTACACATTTGCCAATGTCAGCTGAGTCAGGGATACCCTTAGTAGCCATTCCGGTAACTTGGGAAGAAGCCATGAGATTTGATTGGGTATATTGGGAGGAGAATTTCTCTAGAACCAATATCAGTGTCAAAATTAGTCCTCAGAGGAGAATAAATTCACCCCCTTATCGATAGTAGCCAGAGTAGGACAGCCTGCCATCTGTGTGGTTCATAATGATAAAAAGTCCTTATGCATAGTCAACAGACAACAGATGGGGGACACTGAGTGTCCCCGAGGAGTCCTGGTACTGAACGAGAAGGATTGGGGAAGATCTACATTTAGAGAAATTTATGGTAATGTAAATAACTCCATGCTTAGAATTTGGGAAAGAAGTGTGGACATTCATGGCTCGAACCCCTATAGTAAGATACTTAACAACACTAACTCTTTCCTCTCAGCACTACTCACCAATGTAAGGGTGTCAAGTGTCGCACTCCCTAGAGGTTTTTATTGTTTTTGGGGGGAAAAATGCTTACTCTAACAATTGCTTCCTCTAGGGGTCCAGGAAAAATGCTTGTCTGCAAAGAGCATTGAACAATTTTTGCAAAGACAGGACCAATTATATCCATACAACCTATTAGAAGCTTGGTTGAGGCAAGGTCCAGATCACAGGTGGTGGGACGCAAAATCCGAGCAATTTCAGCAATGTCCTGTACATCCACTGGGTCAAAGCTGGTCCATGAAGGCAGGTGGCTTATATTGGCAGGCTTTGTAGTTTGGCACTCCTTTCATGGCACTGTGGAGATTCCAGCCCGGATGGTGAAAAATCTAGTTTAACAATCAGGTCAGCCAACAACAAATACCGTCTGACCTTTAAATCTAGCTATCGGTGTCTGTGTCATTGTATATAGTGTTAAGCTATCTTAAAGTAAAGTGTTGAAGTTTATCACAATAAAATTATGGGCGCCTTAGATTAGCTGAGGGCTGAATAAGCAAAAGGCCATATAAGAGCCCCATTTATTGTGATTGGATTGTTTCATGACAAAGCAGTTGCTAAGTAGTTTGCCAAGGGTCCTTGGAATTTTCTCATAGGTCTGGCTCATTGTCTGTCATTGTAGGCGTAGGCTTAGGGCAGTATATAATCCCAGTCACGTACCTCAGACTTCCTCTTGCCATTTTGGAATGCCCTCCCTATCTTTTTCTTTGGTGATTTTTAGTGCCATAATTTTTGTTTTGTCAGCTACTCATAGCCAGATTGGCGGAAAGTCATCACCAGCCAGCAAGGCATAAGTGGTCATTGTGGGGCACCCTCTTTTAGAAAGACAGCGAGTGTGTCCTTACCCTGTGGGTGGACAATGGACGTTCCCCTTTGGGAACATCCGTATTTGCCAGAGAGAAGGGTGGTGAGTCCTGCACAATGTGGGTTATGCATGTAGGATGTAGTCTGTTGTTTAGTCCCCTTCTCAGTTTTGTTGGTACAAGTGTAAATGACTGGAGCTGGCGTCTGGAAACTCCTTTTCCTTTGCCATCCTCCAACATAAAAATCTAGTTTAAAAATCAGGTCAGCTATCAATAAATACCGTCTGACCTTTAAATCTAGCTATCGGTGTCTGTGTCGTTATTTATAGTGTTAAGCTATCTTAAAGTAAAGGGTTGAAGTTTATCACAATAAAATTATGGGCGCCTTATTGTTTTCAGCTTTTATTATTTTAATTTTACACTGGGGCGGAGCCCCTGGATGGACAGATCACTTTTTTCAGCTACAGCACACAGAGCACCCCTTTTTCAGCTACAGCAGGCTAAGCACCCCTGGACTTATACAGCAGACAGGGCATGCCTGGACTGATACGGCAGCACCCCCAGACTGATATGGCAGACATGGCACCCCTGGACTAATACAGCAGACTCAGCAGTACCCCATGACTAATACGGCAGAAAGGGTACCCCTAGTCTGATACAGGTAGACAGGGCACCCCATGACTGATACGGCAGACATGGACACTTGGACAGATATGGCAGACAGGGCACCCCTGTACAGATATGGCAGACAGGGCACCCCTGGACTTATACAGCAGACAGGGTACCCCTGTACTGATACAGCAGACAGGGCACCCCTGGAATGATACAGCAGGCAGGGCAGCACCCCTGGACTGATACGGCAGACAGGGCACCCCTATACTGATACAGCAGACTTAGCAGCACCCCTGAAATTATATGGCAGGCAGGGCACCCCTGTACTGATATGGCAGACAGGGCACCCCTGGACTGATACGGCTAACTTACCAGCACCCCTGTACTGATATGGCAGACAGGGCACCCCTGGACTGATATGGCAGAATTAGCAGCACCTCTTGACTGATACGGCAGACGGGGCACCCCTGGACTGATATGGCAGACAGGGCACCCCTGGACTGATATGGAGGACAGGGCACCGCTAGACTTATACAGCAGACAGGTTACCCCACGACTGATACAGCAGACAGGGCACCCCTGGAATTATACAGCAGAAAGCTCACCGCTGGCTGATACAGCAGACAGGGCACCCCTGGACTGATACAGCAGACAGGGCACCCCTGGACTGATACGGCAGACTTAGCAGCACCCCTGGATTGATATGGAAGATGGGGCACCGCTAGACTTATACAGCAGACAGGGTACCCCACGACTGATACAGCAGACAGGGCACCCCTGGACTGATACGGCAGACTTAGCATCACCGCACTGATATGGCAGATAGGGCACCCCTGGACTGATACAGCAGACAGGGCACTCCTGGACTGATACAGCAGACTTAGCAGCACCCCTGGACTGATGTGGCTGACTAAGCAGCACCCCTAAACTGATATGGCAGACTTAGCAGCACCCCTGGACTGATGTGGCAGACAGGGCACACCTGAACTGATACAGCAGACTTATCAGCACCCCTGGCCTGATACGGCAGACTTAGCATCACCCCTTGATTGATACAGCAGGCTTAGCAGCACCCCTGGACTGATATGGCAGATGATAAAGCTAAATGTTTATCTTATTTAAAACCCTTTAAGAGGCCTAAGAACACTGTACGCTATCGACGTATGGAATACCGTAAGGGTACGCACGTTGCGTAACAATCGCTTAGCCGTGGTCGAGACGCTCAAGCATCACGTTCGCTCACGGCCAAGAGATCACAGGCAGGCACGCTAGTGGCTGCTGACTAACGTAATGGTTCGCTATAGCGTAGCGGACGCTCGGGACCACGAGGAGATCACCAGCGGCGCAGACGCTCACAATGTTAAACCTTTATATCTAAACCATAAACTATGTAATATGCAGTAAAACCTTAGTGTAGAGATAGGGTGTAGATGCAACACAGTGTAACCTTATTAACTTAAAAGCTGTTCGAGCATCACCGACGCTCTGAGAATACTTAACACTATAATAAATACACAACTACCGGGCTTAGGGTCTAACGCCTTATGAATATGTTATACTTGCAAAAAGAATAATACAATACAAGTCATACACTACAATATAACATAGACTAACTAACCAGATAACTACACAGGAAATACAATACAATACTATTACGTTTAAGAGAATACGAGAGAAAGAGGAGAAGAGAGAGAGAGAGAGAGAGAGAGATATGGAGAGATATGGCTCAGAATAACAAGGAAGACAATATGATTGCGGAGAAAAACTTACGCACAAAGGGGAACGATCGCATGCGCCTCTGGACATCCAGCTCCCGATTATCAGCAATGAGAACCGTTGAAGAGTGAGCTGGATGTGATCGGCTTGTCTATTTATGCCCCACACACAATACAATTCAATGGTCCCTACAATCTCATTGTTCATTGGACACAGGAATTAGTCTTCGCACTATAACAAAAGGTCATAGGTTGATTCATACAGGTGGGCTGTGACAATTTCCAACTGCTCAGGTGGGTGGGAAACTAGGTTTCCCGCCGCATGGATAAGTAAGTGCAAATAATAGTAAATGGACATAAACTTCTTATGTCCATAACTATTCGCACGAGCGATTAATTCGCTTCAAACCAACACCGGAATATTGCTAATTAAATACTCTTCCGATGGATACTAAACACCACTGTATAATCCCTGTCTGACCCTTTGTATCAGACAAAGAGGGATCTCTCTGTCCATGAACATGCTACATTAACTAAACTTTCAGAATCTATCAAAGGGACCATGATCTATAAAATACATTATAAAGTGAAAATATGTAACGATTGAGTCGCACGCTACGAACACATAAACTCTACCATAAATGCACATACCGTGCGCCTGCGGGTGCACGCGACTGCGTGTATGCGCACGCACGGGAGAGTGTACGCATGCGCAGAGCGGACATGAATGAGGTGCAAATATGGCAGTGTGCATAGTGATATTTTTCTGACTTTGACAGTCCACCCTTTGGCAGTCAACAATAACTGCCATTTCCTAAAACATTTCAAAACGAGAAAAATATATGTCAGGGGTTAATACATTTCCATGGTTGGGTAAGGGAGGAGAGAGGAGAAGGTGTGAAGAGGGTATGACCTAGTGGGATAGTAGAAGCATGTGTGTATGAATCCATGTTTGGGGGGTCATGTATCATCGTGCCGTACGTGTTGTACATCAAGCTTCGAGGTATTGCGAAGTATACATTTGAATTCCTTCTTATCCCGTGGTACGGGTCTGTGGATGGGCTGTCAAACTTTACCGAGCTCTTTTCGGATTTTGGTTGCAACAAAATGGGGGAGCACATTTTAGTTGGTGATACATGAATGGGGGAATATGTGATTGCTGATATCTGTGCCTGTATTCCCTATCGACTATGTGTGTCATTACCTGAAGGTTGTAGAGATGAAGATAAAGAACACTTATGGTACATGCAGTGGTATTCTATGTCAGGTAAATGAACATTTGTCGGTTGAAGTCTTGTTCGGTGTCTGTTGAATGCAGTCTTCTTTGTGCTTTTGCCCAAAAGGTGCGAGCAAAAGCTTTGTCAATGTCCATAGACTTACAAAAGTGTTGGGCTAGCGTAATTTTAAAATTTCTAGGGAAACTGGGGGTCTACGGCATAGTTCATCAAATATCTGTGTATAAGGTTGTCAAAACTTCTTCTTTAATCCATCAGTTGTCTGTATACTGGATCATCAAATTCCTCGTCCAAGTGGGTCTTTTTACCTTGGAGAAAACGGAAAAACAGGTGAAAGAAACGGACCGTATAATCGCTTTTTCATCACATCATTGTTTCTACCGTTGGGTCATAAATCAAATCCATTGGAATTACAATTTCCTCACTCCTTAGACTCATTTCCCTGGTACTACGTTTGCACTTCATTAAAGCCTGACCGCATCTAAATATCAAGCCAATGGATATGACAACACCTAAGATACATAGAAGAAACTTCCCAACATCCATTATGACTCCTTGAGCCCATTCTCCTAAACCAGAGAACCAATTTCGCGGGTTCAACCATGACACCCAACCAGTCAGCTCATTACCTACAGCAGCAAGAGTGAGATTGTGTCTCCTGCGAAATTCCCACTTCAGTTGGAGAATATCGTCCATCTTTTGGTCTATGACCTCGACCGGGTCCTCGGTACTATTCGTTATATATGTGCAGCATTTCACGCCGTACTGCGTTGCCAGTGTGACACAATATCCACCTGTCACTGCTGTGAGGTAATTGAGAACCATTCTATGCTGTACCAGTTCTGTTTTATAAGCTTGAAGTTCTCTTCCAGTATGCCTAAACGTGTCATCATACATTTCAGTGATATTATCTAACAAATTTGCGAGCGCAGATATGTATTTATAATTCAACACTCCTCTGGCGGTGCGAGTGAAATCTAACGCGATTAGAAACTGAATCCCGGTGGATTCATGGATCATGTCAGAGGCCGGATGCTCTGTTCTTTCTATCAGGTGCCGTTTAACTACGTGCTCGTAATGAGTATGAGTATAAGGAGCTTGGGCAACACGGTGTATATCTTTCATTTTGGCATGTGATACAGTCATTACCTCAGGCAGTACTTTTCCAATATAACACAATCCTTCAGAGTTTGGGGCAAGCCACTTATACGCCTTCCTCCCGCATATGAAATATGCATCATCAGGGAGAACATATGGGACGGAGTAGGACATAACCATATTACACATCCTCCATGTGAAATCTCCTACCCCCAATTCTCCCATCTGTCTAGTACACGTATCAGTTTGTACGATATGTGCACAGTATCCTGGTGATACCTCTCCAACTCTCGTAATCCTACTTCCTAGGGTATACCTATATCGGAAAGATTTTTCTCTACTGGCTATGTGGCGTATAAGCTCTGTATCTGTAGGCATTCTATCTGCTCTATATGAAAAGGTCATGGTTTGGTTGCTCCATGACACTTCCCAACTTCCCGGCTTTCGGGGATTGGTAATGTTAAAACATATTAGGGATCTATCCACATGATATTGGTGGAGCTTCAAACTAGGAGGACTGGAGATATTAAACCTCCTGTCCACCGGTCTCCCACCCTTTAGCTCAAGTACCTCCCCTACCGTTAAAGGGAATGGTACTAGTCCTGATTTGCTATGACCTTGAGGTACTTGAGAGCATACCCAACAATCTGTTTGATTTAACACACTACCCACTAAGGAGTGATAGTCACTCAATGGATGCCGGTCCATGTGGATATTAAAACTGGATTGGCATTTCTTAATGCACCCATCCTCAACTACGTTGTCACAGAGCCTACAGATACAGTTTTCTTCAGCTAACAATCCTTCACAATTCCTTCTATTGTCAATGCTATCGGATCGTTTTCTGATACTCGCCTTTACTTGTTGGTTAAGTTGTTCTTGGAAAACTACGCCTCCATCTTTGTCATCAGAACCCATTCCAGAACCTCTCTCGACCTCCATGGTACTCTCGCCGGAACAGACTGCTCTGGTCAACATCATGGTCAACAGGAAAATCCGGATCACAGTCTCTTGGGGCAAGTCCATCTTATAGGAGGAAACGGAGAAGAATGAGAAGGGGGAAAAAAATAATTGAGGGAGAGGGGATGGGAAGTGGAGAAAAACAATAAAAGGGAACAGGGAATCGACAACTGCTTTTGATCTTGTGATTTTCAATGCTCAGGTGCCGCCTCAGTCCTCTTGGAACAGACACTCCAGTGATACCACTTCCTCTACCGTCTGTTCCTTATCACGGGACCTCTCTGGATCAGCAACCTTCTTACAATGGGACGAATGAACCCAAGTCTCTCTCTCGGCAACCTTCAATGCTGTAGTGCTAGTCAATAAGACTTGGTATGGTCCTTCCCATCTGTCAATAAGGCAACCTGAGCGTAGAAAATTCCGTATCATTACATAATCCCCAGGTTCAATGTCATGACAATTACTATCTGGTAAATCAGGAATCACCAACTTCAAATTATCATTTTGATTCCTTAACTGTTTACTCATGTTAATCAGGTATTTTACAGTCACTTCATTGTTACACTTCAAATCATCCTGAGGGTTAATCATAACATGCGGTTGTCGACCAAACAAGATTTCAAAGGGAGACAGATTAAGAGGGGACCTGGGAGTGGTTCTGATGCTGTACAGTACAATGGGTAAAGCTTCTGGCCATGTCAATCCTGTCTCTGCCATAACTTTGCTCAGTTTATTTTTAATAGTGCTGTTCACTCTTTCCACCTTCGCACTCGCCTGTGGACGGTATGGAGTGTGCAGCTTGCTATCAATTCCCATCAACTTACACATTCCTTGAAAGACATCACCTGTAAAATGGGTACCCCTATCACTTTCGATTATTCTAGGGATACCATATCTACATACAAATTCCTGCACAATTTTCTTAGCAGTAAACATAGCGGTATTTGTGGCCGCAGGAAATGCTTCGACCCAATTTGAGAATACATCTATACAAACAAGTACATATTTCAAATTTCGACAAGGGGGTAATTGAATGAAGTCAATCTGTATTACCTGGAAAGGGCCGCCTGCAGGTGGGATATGAGATGGTTCTGTTGGTATTGCCTTTCCGATGTTCTTTCTCAAACAGGTAAGGCATGACATTGCTCTCTTACCTGCATGAGATGAAAATCCTGGGGCGCACCAATATGCTCTTACCAACTTGCACATTCCCTCCTTGCCCAGATGAGTCAGCCCGTGTGCTGCCTCAGCTAAACATGGAAGATATGCTCTGGGGGCCACTGGTTTACCTTGTCCATCCGTCCAGAGTCCTGAGGACTCCTGGCCATATCCCTTTGCCTTCCAGACTGCCTTTTCCTGTGTGGAACACAAATTTTGCATTTCACACAACTTCTGTGTGTTGATGGTATTAAATACCATCAATTGTGTGGTGTCTGTTTGTCTGGGGGTACCAGCTGCTAACTTAGCTGCTTCGTCTGCTCGGCTGTTACCAAGTGATACTGGGTCCTGGCTATATGTGTGTGCTTTACACTTGATAACAGCCACTCTGTCGGGTTCCTGTATCGCTGTTAGAAGCCTTTTAATGTGAGCTGCATGCGCTACCGGTGTACCAGCTGCCGTCATGAAATTTCTGAGGCGCCATAGGGCTCCGAAATCATGGACTACCCCGAATGCGTATCTAGAGTCGGTGTAGATATTGGCTGATTTGCCCTTAGCCAATTCACATGCTCTGGTTAGGGCGACCAGTTCAGCAACCTGGGCTGAGTGAGGTGGGCCTAGCGGTTCAGCTTCTATGGTGCCTTGGTCATCTACGACTGCGTATCCAGTACACAAGTCTCCCGAGTCTGACTGTCTGTGACAACTACCATCCGTGTAGAAGGTTAGATCTACATCTTCCAGTGGGTTGTCACTGATGTCAGGCCTTGCGGTAAAATTTTGGGTCAAATATTCCATACAATCATGTGTGTCCTCCTTTGTATTAAATCCTCCTTCCCCACCACTCTCATCCTCCACCCTTTGTGCCTGTCCAGGCACACCTGGGAGATATGTTGCAGGATTTAATGCGCTGCATCTCCTTATGGTGATGTTTACGGGGGCCATTAGTGCCAATTCCCATCTTGTAAACCGCGCTGATGAGACGTGCCTGGTTTGGGCAGAATTTAGCAAGGCTGACACTGCATGTGGTGTATGAATTGTGAGGTTGTGACCTAACACTACATCTTCGCTTTTCGTTACTAGCAATGCTATCGCAGCAACGCTTCGCAAGCATGTGGGGAGGGATCGCGCTACCGTATCTAGTTGAGCGCTGTAGTATGCTACTGGTCTGCTGGCGTCACCGTGCTTTTGGGTTAGGACGCCTGCCGCGCAACCAGCACTTTCTGTTCCGTACAGCTCAAAGGGTTTCCCATAGTCTGGCATACCTAATGCTGGCGCCTGCGTTAGGCACTGTTTAAGTCTCTCAAATGCCATTTCGGACTCGTCTGTATGCGAAATCCGATCAGGCTTGTTTGAGGAGACCATCTCCTGCAAAGGTAATGCCAGAATGGAAAATCCTGGGATCCAGTTACGGCAATACCCACACATTCCTAAAAACGTTCTGATCTGTTGCTGGGTTTGAGGCAGAGTCATGTCTCTAATTGCTTGAATTCTATCAGCAGTCAGGTGTCTCAGTCCTTGTGTTAGACAGTGTCCCAAATATTTTACTCTAGTTTGGCATAATTGCAACTTGTCTTTGGAAACCTTGTGTCCTGTGTCTGAAAGATGAAACAGGAGCTGTTTCGTATCCTTCAGAGAGGCTTCCAATGAATCTGAACACAGTAGTAAATCATCCACGTACTGTATCAATACTGATCCACTCCCTGGTTGGAAAGACTGTAGACAATCATGCAAAGCCTGAGAAAATATACTTGGACTGTCTATGAAACCTTGTGGTAATCGAGTTCATGTGTATTGGACTCCTCTGTATGTAAATGCAAACAAATATTGGCTGTCAGGGTGCAGAGGTACCGAAAAGAAAGCGGAGCAGAGGTCAATAACAGTGAAAAATTTCGCAGTGGGAGGGATTTGCATAAGGATGACAGCTGGATTTGGCACTACGGGGAACTGACTCTCAACTATTTTGTTAATCCCCCTTAGATCCTGCACTAGCCGGTAACCCCTCCCCCCACTCTTTATCACAGGGAAGATGGGACTATTGGCAGTGCTGGATGTTCTTACCAGAATGCCCTGTTGTAGCAAGCGCTCTATTACGGGATAAACTCCTAACTCCACCTCTGGCTTCAGAGGGTACTGTGGGATTTTTGGAGCTATCCTACCATCTTTTACTTGTACAACTACCGGAGCTACGTTTGCCATTAATCCAGTGTCCTGTCCATCTTTAGTCCAAAGTGACTCTGGTATTTGGGATGTCATTTCTTCTACTTGGGATGGAGTCCTATTTGTCATAATGGTATGTGACATTAATTTTGATGGGGAGTCTAACATGTCTCGCACTTCCTGAGCGTGATTCTCAGGTATGTCCAAGAATACACCTTCAGGAGTACAATAAATGACGTACCCCATTTTACACAATAAATCTCTTCCCAGGAGATTAGTCGGTGCCGATGCAGCCAGCAAAAAGGAATGCTTGGTATGTAAAGGCCCTATTGTAATCTCGGCTGGTTTGCTAACAGGGTAATGCTGGACTACTCCCGTTACTCCCATGGCTGGAATTGTCCTACCAGTGGTTCTCATGCCCACTGTCGAATTTATCACTGATTTGGCCGCCCCCATATCTACAAGAAAGTTTAATGTTTTACCAGCTACATCAATTGCAATTTCGGGTTCACTTCCAAGACTTGCAATCAATTTTACTGGCTGGAGATTACAGGTATGGCCACACCCCTATTGGGTATGGTGACCTCCCTGAATCCCGCTGGCAGCAACTACTTGTGAAGGGGTTAAATGGGAACTACCAGAGGCTTGCCAGTCTCTGTTCGGGGGGTATCTTTTTGTTTCCCCTGCATGTGGCTCATAACTCCGTTTCTGCGGACCCTGCTCCCAATGTCGTGTGTCGTGTCGTTGTCTACGGGGTTGATATGAGTTTTGTGAATTTTTCACTCTACAATCTCGTGCCATGTGTCCCTGTCTATGACAAGAAAAACAAGTTACCACATTTGACTTACCCACAGGGTTTGTTGATTTATACAAAGGCTGCCTTGTGGTCAGGGCCTGTATACTTACGGCCATTAATTTATCACCTTGTTGTTCCCTGTGTCTGGTGATATTCCGGTCGTGATCAATAGCAGCCTCTCTCAAAGTAGCCACCGACAGACCTCGCCAACATGGTTGCATGGTCTGCACCCTTGTCTTTAATGCCTCTTTTAAACCATCCATTAGTACAGATACTGCTACTTCTCGATGGTTTATGTTTGTTTTAATGTCCTCTATGCCTGTGTATTTTGCCATTTCTAGTAATGCCCTGTGAAAATATTCTGCAGCAGTTTCTGACTCCTTTTGTTTAATGGAGAATATCTTGTTCCATTTAACTACAGCTGGGAAATACTCCTTTAACTGTAAACTTATCCTTTTTACATTATCTTTGTTGTACACATCTGTAAGAGGTACATCCTGATCCAATCCACAGTCAGCTAAAAATTGAGCTGCGTCGACATTGGAGGGTAAACATGCCCTCAGCAATATCTGCCAATCTTTGTTATTGGGCTCTAAAGTGTTTCCTAGGTCTCTGATGTATTTTTGGCTAGCAACTAAGTCTTTCCTAGGCTCAGGGAATTCAGACACTATGGTCCTTAATTCCATTCGGGAAAACGGGCTATACATGGCAATGTTTCTAATGGGAGTGACTCCTGTGGTGTCCGTTTTCCCATTTGGAACAACTATCACCCTAACAGGATTAAGTCTAGCAACATCATTCGGTGTAGATTCTACAGCCTGTGGTGAAATGGTTTCAGCATAGTGTATGGTGCCGTACTTACCCGTTGATACGACCTCACCTGTCCCTCCGCTAGGGGCCTTTGTTACTAATCTTAAGGGTTGGGCCGTGCCTACTGTAGTTTCTGATATGGTGGCTGCTAGAGAGAGCGCTGATATTGTTGCCGATTCGTCCTCTTGATCACACTCCTGGGGAAAGTTCAAAACAGGGTACAACTTGCACGGGTTAATACTTGCATTGGTTAATTGGTTAACATTATCTTTAACATTTACACAGTTGCTAAGTGTTAGTTTGTTACACCTTAGTGCGTCATTCTCCGCAACCAATTTCTCTCCTGCAATGTATGGTGGCGGCGTTGCCGTGGCTATCAGTTTCTTGATAGGATTAGATCCCGCCGCCAGAGCCAATCCTCTCTGTATTTCACCCTCCTGTTGCCATAACTGCAAATAATCATAATGTTGGATTCGTCTCTTTGTTGATTTAATGAGACATATCCTCCTCCTTAAATTCATTAACACTTCTGGGCTGAAGCTACCTACTCTTGGGAATTTCTCCCCGTCGTGCATTGTCATTCTTTCCCATTCATCACATAAAACCTCTGTGTGTGAACCATATTTTTCACACATTACGTACCTTGCCGACCCGACTGGTCGGTTTACTGAATCAACCCGAACCGAGGTTGATCGCCCCCTTCCTGAACAATTTGCCCCCATAACTTGCAGGTGTTGCTTTCACCACCTCTGACCTTAAATCAGGGTCTTCAGCGAACCCTTACAAAAAACAAAATGTTCACGATAGGCTGACGGTGGCGGTTTACCGAGTACCCCACTCACTCGCCCACGCCGACCAATACGACCTACACACTGCCTTAGCGCTGGCGTACTCGACCCAGGGCCCCTAGGAACCTCTATTTACTGGAACATGTGAGTGTGTTCCGCAGAGCATTGACCCTTTCCAGTAACTATTGGTTGTTGGACAATTCCTGAGTGACCAGCGAACTTCCCTTCAGAAAATAAAAAATTACACAAATCACGTCAGAATGTACAAATAGTGTTTATGACCGGGTTCGTACACAAATGGTACTGGTCAGACTGTCACAACTGAGGGCCTGAGCTGACGGAAGGCAGCCTCAGTTGTAGGGGCTGAGATGTACCGGAACCTGGGAGGTTGTATCAGACCCCTGGACATGTAAGTAACATGAAGAGAAACCGCCCGAAGGCGTGACCACGACAACTTGAGTAAAAGTCAATGATATTTATTTATGACAAACTCCATGCATCACAGTAGCAGTAAAAAGTAACATAAAAATCAGCAGAGAAATAATAATACAGTTCCTGGGTACTACAGGGTGGCAGGGGCCACAGAGCTCTGGTGGTATGAGACAGTTCTTATTATCTGCAAGTTGGAAAGTCCTTACCAGGCTCAACTGTAGCAATGAGGAAAGCCCAGGGTCGTACCAGCTGGTGTTCCAGGGAAAGCTGGACTGCTGTAGATAAAATGCTGCTGTGGGTACTGGTTAGAACCAGACAGGTGTTGGCACGGAGTGGATACTGGCTGGAACCAGTTAAATAATAAATAAAGCTTGAGAGCGATGCAATGTAGATGAAATGTAGAATTTGAGAGCGGAGAAATAATAATACCGGTGGAGAGTGGTAAACTGCAGAAAGGACACCGGCCCTTTAAGAGAAGCTGTACACTGCTGGAAGCTGAGCTGGAAGCAGGTGATGTTGTAGCTGGAAACAGGTGAGTCCAGAATGGATCGGAGAGTCAGGCTACACCGCAGATGGAATGCTGGTGCGGGTCTCTATAGCAGAAGTCTGGAGACAGGAGCTGGAACCTGAAAGACATTCACAGAAGAGAGACAAACTGGAACTAGGTTTGACAACCAAAGCACTGACGCCTTCCTTGCTCAGGCACAACCTATTTATACCTGCAGCAAGGAAGGCATTGGCTAGGCAATTATGCAAATTAATAATACTGACAACGGATTGGTAGGAAAGATCAGCTGACAGAATCCAAGATGGATGCGCCCATGCAGACACTTGGAGGGAAGTTTGGATTGTAATCCATGTGGTCTGGAAAACAGTAATGGCGGCGCCGGCCACCGGAGACAGGAGACGCCAGGCTGACAGATGCACATCCGACCATGCGGACACAGCGGAGGCCGCGGCTGACGTAATCACCACTCTGAATGCAGAAGCTCAGGGACGGCGGCGGAGGCCGCGGGAGACGCCATGCCAGATGTATAAGGCGTTACTGTGACTGCGTCCAGAGAGACAGGAAAGGATGCGGGAATGTGCACATCAGGATAACAGATGGGATCCGGTCCTGGAGCGCTGAGCCAGCCTTAGGAGGCATCTGATAGGTAAGAAATGGCGTCCAGATACCCGGATCGTGACAGCACCCCCCCCTTTAGGAGTGGCCCCAGGACACTTCTTTGGCTTTTGAGGAAACTTGGAATGGAATCTCCGGACCAAGGCAGGAGCATGGACATCAGAAGCATTGGTCCATAAACGTTCCTCAGGGCCATAACCCTTCCAGTCAATAAGATACTGAAGTTGACCGTAACGGTGACGTGAGTCCAGGATCTTGGCTACTTCATACTCAACGCCTCGTTGAGTTTGGACTTTCGGAGTTGGAGGAAGTGAGGAATGAAACCGATTCAAGATTAGCGGTTTCAACAGGGAAACATGGAATGCCCTGGGTATTTTTAAGAAGGGAGGCAACTGGAGTCTGTAAGCAACAGGATTGATGACTTGATCAATTTTAAAAGGACCGATGTAGCGAGGTGCAAACTTCATACTGGGAACTCTTAACCTCAAATTCTTCGTGGATAACCATACCCGATCACCCACCTTGAGAGCAGGAACTGCTCGACGCTTCTTATCCGCAAACTTCTTGTACCTGAACGATGCCTTGAGCAGAGCTGATCGTACGCTCTTCCAGATATTGGCAAACTGATGCAAGGTGATATCCACTGCGGGAACAGAAGTTGCTGGAAGCGGTTGGAACTCAGGGACTTTAGGGTGGAATCCAAAGTTGGTGAAGAATGGTGTTGAAGAAGATGAAGAATGATACTGGTTGTTATGACAGAACTCGGCCCAGGGAAGTAATTGAACCCAGTCATCTTGAGAGGAGGACACATAGATGCGGAGGAAGGACTCCAAGTCCTGATTCACCCTCTCAGTTTGACCATTGGTCTGAGGATGGTAAGCCGTGGAAAACTTTAGCTTGACTTGGAGGGCTTGACATAAACTTCGCCAGAATTTGGCTGTGAATTGAACTCCTCGATCTGAGATAATTTCTTCTGGAAGACCGTGGAGTCGAAAGATCTCTTGTATGAATACTTGAGCCAACTTGGAAGCTGACGGAAGACCGGTGAGAGGAATGAAGTGTGCCATCTTGGTGAACCGGTCAACTACCACCCAGATGGTATTAAACTTGTTGCACATGGGCAAATCTGTAATAAAATCCATCGACAAATGGGTCCATGGTCGACGGGGAACAGATAGTGGAACCAGTTGCCCCGCAGGCGACTGGCGGGATACTTTATGTTGAGCACACTTTGGGCAAGATGCAATAAACTCCAAAACGTCCTTTTTCAGAGTTGGCCACCAATAGGACCTAGAGATAAACTCCAGGGTTTTTTGCATACCTGTATGTCCGGCAAAGCGGGAAGCATGGGCCCAATGCATGAGCTTCTTCCTTAGTGTCGGCTTCACAAAACTTTTCCCTGATGGGGGCGTAGAGTCCATCCCTACCGTGGAGAATGCCAACGGACTTATAATAGGATGCTTGTCTGAAGACTCTGACTCATTTTCTTGCTCCCATGAGCGGGAAAGGGCATCGGCCTTGCGATTCTGAGAGCCCGGACAGAACTGGAGTTTAAAGTCGAACCTGGAAAAGAAAAGTGCCCATCTGGCCTGACGAGGGTTGAGACATTGTGCGCCTTTCAGATATAGAAGGTTCTTGTGGTCTGTAAGGATGGTGATTGAATGAGAAGCTCCCTCCAACAGATATCTCCACTCCTCTAGAGCGAGCTTGATGGCTAGCAACTCCTGGTCGCCAATGGCATAGTTGCGCTCCGCTGGGGAGAACTTCCGTGAGAAGAAACTGCAAGGATGTAAATGGCCATCTTTAGCCCTCTGAGATAACACCGCTCCTACTCCAATGGAGGAGGCATCCACCTCTAGGATGAAAGGAGAGTCGATGTCAGGCTGTTTCAGGACAGGCGCAGAGATGAACCTCTGTTTTAAAAGATGAAAAGCTTGCATGGCTTCTTCAGACCACTTGGACGGGTTAGCACCCTTCTTGGTTAAAGCAGTAATAGGCGCCACAATGGTGGAAAAGTCTCGTATAAACTTTCGGTAATAATTGGCGAACCCTAAGAACCTCTGGACCCCTTTGAGGGTTAAGGGTACCGGCCAATTCTGGATTGCTTGTAGTTTCTCAGGATCCATCTCTAGTCCGGAACCGGACACAATGTACCCTAGAAACGGAATGGACTTGACTTCAAAGACGCATTTCTCTAATTTGCAATAGAGATGATTGACACGGAGACGGGACAGAACCTCCTTTACCCAAAAACGATGTTCCTCTAAATTGTTGGCAAAAATGAGGATATCATCTAGATAGACCACGACATGACGGTATAGAATGTCTCTGAAGATCTCATTGACGAAATGCTGGAAGACAGCTGGAGCATTGCTCAATCCGAAGGGCATGACGAGGTACTCATAATGTCCGTCACGGGTGTT
Source organism: Pseudophryne corroboree (assembly GCF_028390025.1). Classification (NCBI taxonomy): domain Eukaryota; kingdom Metazoa; phylum Chordata; class Amphibia; order Anura; family Myobatrachidae; genus Pseudophryne; species Pseudophryne corroboree. Next base: position 774,853,538 of record NC_086447.1, on the reverse strand, counting down.
AAATGCGGTCTTCCACTCGTCACCCTCACGGATCCGGATGAGATTGTATGCACCTCTCAAGTCCAGCTTTGTAAAGATGGTAGCTCCGCTAACTCTGTCAAAGAGCTCAGTAATCAGGGGTAAAGGATAGCGGTTCTTGATGGTAATGTCGTTCAAACCTCTGTAGTCGATGCACTGCCGCAGACCACCATCTTTCTTTTTTACAAAAAAGAAGCCTGCGCCGGCTGGAGAAGAAGAAGGTCGAATGAACCCCTTTGCTAGGTTCTCTTTAATGTATTCCTCCATAGAATGCGTCTCGGGCAGAGACAACGGATAAGTTAGGCCTCGAGGTGGAACCTTCCCTGGAACGAGATCAATCGGGCAGTCCCATTCTCTATGAGGAGGAAGGATATCAGCAGAAGCTTTACTGAACACATCCGTGAAATCTTGATATGGAGGAGGTGGAACATCAGACGACCTGGGGGAGGAAGAACAGACAGGCAACACTTTAAACAAACATGTCTCAGCACAGGAGGGACCCCATGCCAGGATTTGCGTAGTCGTCCAATCAATTGTAGGATTGTGAAGACGGAGCCATGGAAGGCCCAGGACCACAGGATGTGTGGCTCTTGGAATCACTAAAAGTGAAATAAGTTCGGAATGAAGAACTCCCACTCTCAGACGAACTGGTAGAGTCCTTAGAGCAATAACTGTATCAAAAATTTTACTGCCATCCACGGCAGTTAAGGAAAAGGAGGAAGGAAGTCTCTCGGTGGGTAGGGACCACCGTTTAACATAGGCTTCGGTAATAAAGTTCCCAGCTGCTCCGGAATCCAGGAGGGCAATGACGTTCTGATAACGTTGAGCAACTTGAAGCGAGACTGGGAGATTACAATCTTGAGGAGATGGAGAGGAGATCATTACTCCTAGCCGGCCCTCTCCTTGGCGAGCTAGGATTTGAAGTTTCCCGGACGTTTGGGACAGGCATGAATAGTGTGAGACGGGGCTGCACAATACAGACAGAGAGACTCAGAGAGACGTCTTCGGCGCTCAGCAGGAGTTAAACGGGAACGGCCAATTTGCATGGGTTCATCTTTAGTTGGTGACAGTTGGCGAGGAGGAGGAGCAGAAGATTTTGGAGCAGATGATCTTCCACGCTCAGTTGCTCTCTCTCTGAAACGTAAATCAACTTTTGTACAAAGTGAGATTAGCTCATCTAACTTGGAGGGTAAGTCTCTGGTAGCTAACTCATCTTTAATACGCTCGGATAAACCATGCCAGAATGCAGCATACAGGGCCTCGTCGTTCCATGCCAGTTCAGATGCCAGGATCTGGAACTGTATAAGATATTGTCCTACAGTATGTGATCCCTGGCGTAAACGGAGAATCTCAGACGAAGCTGAAGTTACCCGGCCTGGCTCGTCGAAGATGCGCCTGAATGTTGACACGAATGCAGTGTAAGAAGATAGCAGGGTGTCGGACCTCTCCCATAACGGTGATGCCCAGTCAAGAGCTGAGCCACTGAGAAGTGAGATGATGTAGGCAATTTTTGTACGGTCACTGGGAAAATTGCCAGGTTGTAGCTCAAACTGAATCTCACACTGGTTGAGAAATCCCCTGCAGAATCTTGGAGATCCGTCAAATTTTGCTGGCGTTGGAAGATGAAGACGTGGAGCAGAAACGGGTAAGGTGGGTGGGGTTATAGTTGGAGTCACTGTGGTTGACGCCCCAGATGCGCCTGATCCACGGAGAGTTGTCTGAATCCCATCCAGCCGAGTAGAGAAATCCTGGAGACAGCGGATGATGTGGCCCTGTGCAGCCTCCTGATGTTCAAGTCGGGCTGCCAGTTCTTGCATCGGCCTGGCCGCTTGATCCTGGTCTCCGGCTGGATTCATTTGGTCAGTGCTTACTGTCACAACTGAGGGCCTGAGCTGACGGAAGGCAGCCTCAGTTGTAGGGGCTGAGATGTACCGGAACCTGGGAGGTTGTATCAGACCCCTGGACATGTAAGTAACATGAAGAGAAACCGCCCGAAGGCGTGACCACGACAACTTGAGTAAAAGTCAATGATATTTATTTATGACAAACTCCATGCATCACAGTAGCAGTAAAAAGTAACATAAAAATCAGCAGAGAAATAATAATACAGTTCCTGGGTACTACAGGGTGGCAGGGGCCACAGAGCTCTGGTGGTATGAGACAGTTCTTATTATCTGCAAGTTGGAAAGTCCTTACCAGGCTCAACTGTAGCAATGAGGAAAGCCCAGGGTCGTACCAGCTGGTGTTCCAGGGAAAGCTGGACTGCTGTAGATAAAATGCTGCTGTGGGTACTGGTTAGAACCAGACAGGTGTTGGCACGGAGTGGATACTGGCTGGAACCAGTTAAATAATAAATAAAGCTTGAGAGCGATGCAATGTAGATGAAATGTAGAATTTGAGAGCGGAGAAATAATAATACCGGTGGAGAGTGGTAAACTGCAGAAAGGACACCGGCCCTTTAAGAGAAGCTGTACACTGCTGGAAGCTGAGCTGGAAGCAGGTGATGTTGTAGCTGGAAACAGGTGAGTCCAGAATGGATCGGAGAGTCAGGCTACACCGCAGATGGAATGCTGGTGCGGGTCTCTATAGCAGAAGTCTGGAGACAGGAGCTGGAACCTGAAAGACATTCACAGAAGAGAGACAAACTGGAACTAGATTTGACAACCAAAGCACTGACGCCTTCCTTGCTCAGGCACAACCTATTTATACCTGCAGCAAGGAAGGCATTGGCTAGGCAATTATGCAAATTAATAATACTGACAACGGATTGGTAGGAAAGATCAGCTGACAGAATCCAAGATGGCTGCGCCCATGCAGACATTTGGAGGGAAGTTTGGATTGTAATCCATGTGGTCTGGAAAACAGTAATGGCGGCGCCGGCCACCGGAGACAGGAGACGCCAGGCTGACAGATGCACATCCGACCATGCGGACACAGCGGAGGCCGCGGCTGACGTAATCGCCACTCTGAATGCAGAAGCTCAGGGACGGCGGCGGAGGCCCCGGGAGACGCCATGCCAGATGTATAAGGCGTTACTGTGACTGCGTCCAGAGAGACAGGAAAGGATGCGGGAATGTGCACATCAGGATAACAGATGGGATCCGGTCCTGGAGCGCTGAGCCAGCCTTAGGAGGCATCTGATAGGTAAGAAATGGCGTCCAGATACCCGGATCGTGACACAGACTAACTAATGCACACAATTACGTGCGGTACAATCGTTCAGCACATAAGCAACTAATCTTATGTGCAGAGCAACCAGTGGAATCGAAAATTTCGGCTGCGAATTCCTTCAGCCAGAGCTTTATTGGCCTATATGGGTTCTGCACCAACCCCCTGGGTTGTGCTACTTATCTCTATCTATAGCGGACTTCTTTGTCTGCTGTACCTGGACCTCCTGGTCTGTTCTGGACCTCTTGGTCTGTGCTACAGTATGACCTCCTGGTCTGCTATACTCTACTGCTCAAATTTTATATTTAACAAGGGATGCCTCCCTAGCCACCATGTACGACACTTACATGCATGTACCTCTGCGAGAACTCGACTTCTTGTGGTTCAACCTTGAAAATTGTATAAACTTATATATACAAAACACTCACTCATCACATGTACACTTTTGTTTCTATTTCTATTTCTGCGCAGAAATTTTCTTTAGACCAGATGTGTTGTAAATTTGGAGAAGGATCTGTTAATTTAAATTTCGGATATTAAAATAGATTTGCGCTATTTATCGCGTTTTGCGCTATTTATCGCCTGTTGCGCTATTTATCGCCTGTTAAAAATCAACACTATCGTGTGACTTGAATTACGTGGGCGTACCCAGACGCTCCGCTGCGTAATTTACGCTGCGTGCGTCGGCCTTTGCGTACGCGAGTCTCAGCCCTTTGTTAGAGACACGTGTACACAAAGCCAATGTCCACCGTAACACAACTAACACGTTTATCAATGTAGATGATCCTCGATCCTCTACTGAACCCCACACCAATCTCTCCTTGTACCTTTAGGTAGAGCTGCGTGTGTGCTTTACACTTTATCCCTTAATGCATTACTTTTACACTTTAACTATGAAATAGCGACAAATCTCTTTTAGCACGTTTATCAATTATAAAATGGCAAACAGGAGAGTGATATATGAAAATACACGAAAAAGAAATGCAGATATGCGTGTGTGCGTACGCAAGATAGAAATAAACAGTTTTAAAAGACACTAGCGTGTTGTTCTTACCTCCGGTTCCGGATTCCCTCAGCACCCTTTACTAAGCGAAGCAGACGCTTATCCCGTCAGCACTGCGAAGAATATGATCTCCCGCCCTTTGCTGATGGATAATGTCTGCTGAAATTACCTAGCAGAGATATGTGAAGGACAGGACGAGCCGCCAATTGATAAAGCTAAATGTTTATCTTATTTAAAACCCTTTAAGAGGCCTAAGAACACTGTACGCTATCGACGTATGGAATACCGTAAGGGTACGCACGTTGCGCAACAATCGCTTAGCCGTGGTCGAGACGCTCAAGCGTCACGTTCGCTCACGGCCAAGAGATCACAGGCAGGCACGCTAGTGGCTGCTGACTAACGTAATGGTTCGCTATAGCGTAGCGGACGCTCGGGACCACGAGGAGATCACCAGCGGCGCAGACGCTCACAATGTTAAACCTTTATATCTAAACCATAAACTATGTAATATGCAGTAAAACCTTAGTGTAGAGATAGGGTGTAGATGCAACACAGTGTAACCTTATTAACTTAAAAGCTGTTCGAGCGTCACCGACGCTCTGAGAATACTTAACACTATAATAAATACACAACTACCGGGCTTAGGGTCTAACGCCTTATGAATATGTTATACTTGCAAAAAGAATAATACAATACAAGTCATACACTACAATATAACATAGACTAACTAACCAGATAACTACACAGGAAATACAATACAATACTATTACGTTTAAGAGAATACGAGAGAAAGAGGAGAAGAGAGAGAGAGAGAGAGATATGGAGAGATATGGCTCAGAATAACAAGGAAGACAATATGATTGCGGAGAAAAACTTACGCACAAAGGGGAACGATCGCATGCGCCTCTGGACATCCAGCTCCCGATTATCAGCAATGAGAACCGTTGAAGAGTGAGCTGGATGTGATCGGCTTGTCTATTTATGCCCCACACACAATACAATTCAATGGTCCCTACAATCTCATTGTTCATTGGACACAGGAATTAGTCTTCGCACTATAACAAAAGGTCATAGGTTGATTCATACAGGTGGGCTGTGACAATTTCCAACTGCTCAGGTGGGTGGGAAACTAGGTTTCCCGCCGCATGGATAAGTAAGTGCAAATAATAGTAAATGGACATAAACTTCTTATGTCCATAACTATTCGCACGAGCGATTAATTCGCTTCAAACCAACACCGGAATATTGCTAATTAAATACTCTTCCGATGGATACTAAACACCACTGTATAATCCCTGTCTGACCCTTTGTATCAGACAAAGAGGGATCTCTCTGTCCATGAACATGCTACATTAACTAAACTTTCAGAATCTATCAAAGGGACCATGATCTATAAAATACATTATAAAGTGAAAATATGTAACGATTGAGTCGCACGCTACGAACACATAAACTCTACCGTAAATGCACATACCGTGCGCCTGCGGGTGCACGCGACTGCGTGTATGCGCACGCACGGGAGAGTGTACGCATGCGCAGAGCGGACATGAATGAGGTGCAAATATGGCAGTGTGCATAGTGATATTTTTCTGACTTTGACACAGACATGGCACCCCTGGACACATACGGCAGACAGGGCACCCCTGGACTGATACGGCAGACTTAGCAGCACCCTGGACTGATACAGCAGACAGGGCATCCCTGGACACATATGGCAGACAGGGCACCCCTGAACTGATACGGCAGACAGGGCACCCCTGGACTGATACGGCAGACTTAGCAACACCCCTGGACTGATACGGCAGACTTAGCAGCACCCCTGGACTGATACGGCAGACTTAGCAGCACCCCTGGACTGATATGGCAGACATGGCACCCCTGGACTGTTACAGCAGACAGGGCACCCTTGGAGATTTACAGCAGAAATGGTACCCCATGACTGATACAGCAGGCAGGGCACCCCTGGACTGATACAGCAGACAGGGCACCTCTGGTCTTATACAGCAGACAGGGAACCTCTGGACTGATGCAGCAGACAGGGCAGTACCCCTGGACTGATACGGCAGACTTAGCAGCACCCCTGGACTGATATGGCACCCCTGGAATGATATGGAAGACTTAGCAGAACCCCTGGACTGATATGGCAGACAGGGCAACCCTGGACAGATATGGCAGACAGGGCACCCCTAGACTGGTATGGCAGACAGGGTACTCCTGGACTGATATGATGTTGCGTCGCTGGGCATCGCACTGGTGTATGGGCAGCATCAGCAGCACCCCTGGACTGATATGGCAGACAGGGCATCCCTGGACTTATAATTCATACAGGGTACCCCATGACTGATACAGCAGACAGGGCACCCCTGGACTGATACGGCAGACTTAGCAGCACCCCTGACAGATATGGCAGACAGGGCACCCTAGTACTTATACAGCAGACAGGGCACCCCTGGGCTGATACAACAGACAGGGCACCCCAGGAATTATGCAGCAGACAGGGCACCCCTGGACTTATACAGCAGACAAGGCAGCACCTCTGGACTGATATGGCAGACTTAGCAGCACCTCTGGACTGATACGGCAAACAGGGTACCCCTGGACTGATATGGCACCCCTGGACTGATACAGCAGACTTAGCAGCACCCCTGGACAGATATGACAAACATGGCACCCCCAGACTGATATGGCAGACAGGGTCCACCTGGATTGATACAGCAGACTTAGCAGCACCTCTAGACTGGTATGGCAGACTCAGCAGCACCCCTGGACTGATGCGGCAGACAGGGTGCCCCTAGACTGATACAGCAGACTTTGCAGCACTCCTGGAGTGAACTGGCAGACAGGGCAGCCCTGGACTGATATGGCAGACAGGGCATCCCTGGACTGATACGGCAGACATGGCACCCCTGGACTGATGCGGCAGACAGGGCACCCCTAGACTGTTACGGTAGACTTAGCAGCACCCCTGGACTAATATGGCAGACAGGGCACCCCTGGATAGATATGGCAGACAGCCCGCCCCTGGACTGATACGGCAGACTTAGCAGCACCCCTGGTCTGATACAGCAGACATGGCACCCCTGGACTGACTCGTCAGACAGGGCACCCCTGGACCGATACGCCAGACTTAGCAGCACCCCCGGACTGATACGGCAAACTTAGCAGCACCCCTGGACTGATACAGCAGACATGGCACCCCTGGATTGACTCGGCAGACCTAGTAGCACCTTTGGACTGATACGGCAGACTTAGCAGCACCCCTGGACTGATACGGCAGACCTAGTAGCACCTTTGGACTGATACGGCAGACTTAGCAGCACCCCTGGACTGATACAGCAGACATGGCACCCCTGGACTGACTCGGCAGACAGGGCACCCCTGGACCGATACGGCAGACTTAGCAGCACCCCTGGACTGATACGGCAGACTTAGCAGCACCCCTGGACTGATACAGCAGACAGGGCACCCCTGGACTGACACGGCAGACAGGGCACCCCTGGACTGAAACGGAAGACCTAGTAGCACCTTTGGACTGATACGGCAGACTTAGCAGCACCCCTGGACTGATACGGCAGACCTAGTAGCACCTTTGGACTGATACGGTAGACTTAGCAGCACCCCTGGACTAATATGGCAGACATGGCACTCCTGGACTTATACAGCAGACAGGGCACCCCAGGGCTGATACAGCAGACAGGGCACCCCTTTCAAATACAGCAGACAGAGTGAGCAACCCTTTTTGCAGACAGAACACCCACCTCACGCCACACCAGACACAGTACTGAGACAGACACGTCCGTTCAGTACACTCTCCAATGCCGGAGTGAAGATGGCGCCGATCACCGGGACTGATATAGAATCCAAAACCCGTGAGAATCCGACAGCAGGATGATGATGTTTTGCCTCATTTTGGGATCCGAGGAAGCCGGGAGATGCCAAACTGGACACGGATCCCAACTCGGATCGCAAAGTTTGTTGGGGGTTCGGTTCCTCAGGAACCGAACCCGCTCAACTCTGGTATATATACACAATGGGGTCACTAGGCTGTGTTTTCTCACAGCCTGTGATCAGATCTGAACTGTGCATGCGTATGCACCGCAATGCGCATGCGTGATGGATCGCAGCACTGGGGATCGTCAGTCAGCGATAGGATGGTGCAAAATTTCAAAACGCACGGGCGATCGCAAGGATACTGACAGGAAGAGGGCGTTTGTGGGTGGCAACTTAATGTTTTCAAGGAGTGTCCGGGAAAACGCAGGAGGGACCAGGCATTTGGAGGGAGGTATTCTGACGTCAGCTCCGGCCCAGATCATTGCAGCGGCTGAGTAAGTCCTGGGCTGAGCAGACACTGCACAAACTGACATTTATGCAGTTCTGCTACAAATGCGATCATACACCTGCACACACTCCATACCCTCTCCCTGTAGGCAGCGACTACCTGATCGCAGGGATGCAAAAAAATAGGATTTTAATTACCTACCGGTAAATCCTTTTGTCATAGTCCGTAGAGGATGCTGGGGTCCACATTAGTACCATGGGGTATAGACATGTCCACAGGAGCCATTGGCACTTTAAGAGCTTGAAAGTGTGGGCTGGCTCCTCCCTCTATGCCCCTCCTACCAGACTCAGTCTAGAAACTGTGCCCGAGGAGACGGACATCTTCGAGAGAAGGATTATACACAGATAGTGGCGAGATTCATACCAGCTCACACATACAAGGCACATCAAGCTAACTAGCTTGAAACATCAGCAACCACTGAAACATTACTTACCCAGTAATAATGCAGTACGTAACTAACAACAAAGTTGTCCTGAACTAGATAACAACTGCAGGAAAACGAAGCGCTGGGCGGGCGCCCAGCATCCTTTATGGACTACGAGAAAATTATTTACCGGTAGGTAATTAAAATCCTATTTCTCTTACATCCTAGAGGATGCTGGGGTCCACATTAGTACCATGGGGATGTACCAAAGTTCCCAGAATGGGAGGGAGAGCGCGGAGACTCCAGCAAAACTGATTGACTAAACTTCAGGTCATTAGAGGCCAAAGTATCGAACTTGTAGAACTTCGTAAACGTGTTCGACCCCGACCAAGTTGCTGCTCGGCAAAGTTGTAACGCCGAGACACCCCGGGCAGCCGCCCAGGAAGACCCCACCTTACGAGTAGAGTGGGCCTTAACAGATTTTGGTCACAGCAATCCTGCCGTAGAATAAGCATGCTGGATAGTGAACCTGATCCAGCGAGAGATCGTTTGCTTAGAAGCAGGACACCCAATTTTCTTGGGACCATACAGGACAAACAGAGCGTCCGATTTTCTGTGACGAGCAGTCCTCTTCACATAGATCTTCAGAGCCCTTACAACATCCAAGGACTTTGAAGAAATTGAGAAGACAGTAGCAACTGGAACCACGATAGGTTGGTTGATATGAAGTGCTGACACAACCTTCGGAAGAAACTGCTCAGCTCTATCTTCATGGAAGATCAAGTCTGGGCTTCTACATGACAAAGCCCCCAACTCCGACACACGTCCAGCAGAAGCTAAGGCCAACAAAGTGACAGTCTTCCACGTGAGAAACTTGACCTCAACCTCCTGTAGAGGCTCAAACCAGTCAGATTGGAGAAACTGCAACACCACGTTAAGATCCCATGGTGCCGTAGGCGGTACAAAGGGAGGTTGGATGTGCAGGACTCCTTTTAAAAAAGTCTGAACCTCAGGGAGGGCAGCCAATTGTTTCTGGAAGAAAATGGATAGGGCCGAAATCTGGACCTTTACGGATTCCATCCTCAGGCCCATATCCACACCTGCTTGCAGGAAGAGGAGAAACCGTCCCAGTTGAAACTCCACCGTAGGAAACTTCTTGGACTCACACCAAGACACATATCTTTTCCAAATACGATGGTAATGTTTAGACGTAATTCCTTTCCTAGCCTGTATCAGGGTAGGAATTATCTTGTTCTGAATGACCTTCCGAGCTAGTATCAGGCGTGCAACCTCCATGCCATCAACCGTAGCCGTGGTAAGTCTTGATAGACAAATGGCCCCTGCTGCAGCAGGTCCTCTAGAAGAGGAAAAGGCCTCGGCTCTTCTCGTAGGAGATCCAGAAGATCCGCGTACCAAGCCCTTCTCGGCTAGTCTGGAGCAATGAGGATCGCTTGAACCCTTGTTCTCCTTATGAGCTTTAGGATTCTTGGGATGAGTGGAAGTGGTGGCAACACGTACACTGACTGGAACACCCACGGAGACACCAGGGCGACCACTGCCACTGCCTGTGGGTCCCTCGACCTGGAACAATACCGCCGAAGCTACTTGTTGAGACGAGAGGCCATCATGTCTATTTGGGGTAATCCCCAAAGGTCTGTTATTTCCTTGAACACCTCCGGATGGAGACCCCACTTCCCTGGATGGAGATCGTGTCTGCTGAGGAAGTCTGCTTCCCAGTTGTCTACTCCCGGAATGAAGATTGCTGACAGAGCCAACGCGTGTCTTTCTGCGCAAAGGAGGATTTTTGTCACCTCTGACATTGCAGCTCTGCTCTTCGTTCCGCCCTGACAGTTTATGTAAGCCACTGTTGTTACATTATCTGACTGCACTTGAATGGTCCGATTTCTTAGAAGATGGTCCGCCTGAAGAAGACCGTTGTATACGGCTCTTAATTCCAGAATGTTGATCGGTAGGTCGACTTCCAGAATTGACCACCTTCCTTGGAAGGTCTCCCCTTGAGTGACTGCACCCCAGCCCCGGAGGCTTGCATCCGTGGTTAGAAGGATCCAGTCCTGAACCCCAAACCTGCAGCCCTCCAGAAGATGAGGCAATTGGAGCCACCAGAGGAGTGAAATCCTGGCCTTTGGCGACAGACGAATTCTCAGGCGCATGTGCAGACGAGATCCTGACCACTTGTCCAGGAGATCCAGTTGGAAGGACCGAGCATGAAACCTTCCATACTGGAGAGCCTCGTAAGAGGCCACCATCTTTCCCAGAAGGCGAATGCATTGATGAACCGACACCCGGGCTGGCTTCAGGACATCCCAGACCATTGATTGTATCACCAACGCTTTTTCCAGTGGAAGAAATACTCTCTGTACTTCCGTGTCGAGGATAATCCCCAGAAAGGGCAACCTCCTGGTCGGTTCCAAGTGTGATTTTGGAAGGTTCAAAATCCAACCGTGGACTCTGAGGAGATCAGTTGTGAGAGCAACGGACCGCAATAGTTTCTCCCTGGACGATGCCTTTATCAGCAGATCGTCCAGATATTGAATGATATTCACCCCCTGCTTACGAAGGAGAACCATCATCTCTGCCATCACCTTGGTGAACACCCTTGGTGCCGTTGAGAGGCCGAATGGCAGGGCCTGGAACTGGAAATGACAGTCCAACAAAGCAAAGCGGAGATACACCTGATGCGGCAGCCAGATCGGAATGTGGAGGTATGCATCCTTGATATCCAGGGATACCAGGAATTCCCCCTCTTCCAGACCCGATATCACCGCCCTTAGAGATTCCATTTTGAACTTGAACTCCTTCAGAAAGAGGTTCAGTGACTTTGGGTTCAGAATGGGCCTGACCGAATCATCCGGTTTCGGTACCATGAAAAGGCTCGAATAGTAACCCTTGTTGTGCATATGAGGTGGTACGGGCACAAGGACTTGTGACTCCACCAACTTCTGGACGGCGGTTTGTAGAACCGCCCTGTCCGCCAGCTGAGCTGGTAAACCTGATTTGAAAAAAATGGTGAGGGGAGAGATTTTGAAACTCCAGCCTGTACCCCTGGGACACAATATCTTGCACCCAGGGATCCAGTTCAGACGACACCCAGACGTGACTGAAATGCCTGAGTCTCGCTCCCACCGGCCCCACCTCCGGGACCAGCAGTACACCGTCATGCGGAGGACTTTGGTGTACCTGAACTAGGTTTCTGTTCCTGGGAACCTGCCATTGCGGGTTTCTTGGACTTGGGCCTACCTACCCGAAAGAAGGTGTTGGACGGCCTGGCCTTTCTGGGCTTCGTAGTCTGAAAGGGCTGTGATGCAGGCGAAGAAAACGGTTTCTTCGGAGCAGGTGTAGCTGAGGGAAGAAAAGGAGACTTACCCGCTGTATCCATGGAAATCCACGCATCTAGCGCTTCCCCAAAGAGAGCCTGACCTGTATACGGTAGAGACTCCACACTTTTCCCGGATTCTGTGTCGGCAGACCATTGACGTAGCCACAGTCCTCACCGCACTGAGACCGACATGGAAGAAATTCCTGCAGCCATGGATCCCAGATCTTTCATGGATTCCACCAGAAATCCTGCTGAATCCTGAATGTTGCGCAAAAATAAGCCAACATCATCCTTATCCATAGTATCCAAATCTTCAAGTAAGGTGCCAGACCACTTTACTATAGCTTTGGCAATCCAAGCACTCGCAATAGTGGGACGTAGTATTGCCCCTGAAGCCGTGTACATGGATTTGAGCATATTATCAATCTTACGATCAGCCGGCTCTTTCAAGGCAGTAGATCCCGGAACAGGCAACACCACCTTTTTTGAAAGTCTGGATATTGACGTGTCAACAATAGGCGGGTTTTCCCATTTTTTTCTATCCTCAACAGGGAAAGGAAATGCCACCTGAACCCTCTTAGGGATCTGGAATTTTTTCTCAGGGTTTTCCCAAGTCTTTTCAAAAATTGCATTTAATTATTTTGACGCAGGGAAGGTTAGCGAGGCTTTCTTATTCTCAGTAAAGTAAACCTCCTCAACCTGCTCAGGTGGTGTATCATTAATATTCAACACATCGCTAATGGCCTCTATCATCAACTGCACCCCTTTAGCAGTAGATGCTGTCCCCCGTATCCCATCATCACCATCAGAATCTGTATCGGCGTCATCCTGCATAAACTGTGCTAAAGGACGCTTATGGGAGTACACAGCAGGGGGACCTGAGGTACCAGAACTGGGCCAGACTGCCATATTCTGCAGCACCTGGGTAGCAGATTATTTTGTGCAACCCTATGTGAAATCTGAGAAATCATAGTTTTGATAGAGGATAATCATTCCGGCTCCCTTGCTGGAATCTGTGCTAAATCAGTGCAATCCTGATTACATGGAATGGGATCATCTTGAGAGGACAAGTCCTCTGCAGCATGTGACAGAGTCCCTGGACATTGCTAGTGGTGACCACAAACACTCCACACACACACACACACACACACACACACACACACACACACACACACACACGAGATACAGACAGAGTTTCTCGCCAAGAATGGCAAGATAGACACAGAGATTGGAGCCAACCCACACACAGCGCTTTTATACAAACAAGGGCACACCTCCCAACTGTCCCGATTTTCGCGGGACAGTCCCGCTGTCCCAGCCGCGAGCCGCAGTGTCCCGCGGTGGGGGGGGGGGGGGGCAGTTGGGAGGCTCTGTGTCTCGCTGCCCTGCTTAGCAGAGCAGCAATGAATTGACGCTGTGCGCATGCGCACAGCGTCTATTCACTTGAGTCAAAGGGAGAGGGGGCATGCCAGCGGCTCACAGAGCGCTGGGCATGCCCCCTTAGTGACGAAAATGGGGGCGTGGCTCGCGATCGCGGGTCCATCCGCGAAGACACGCCCCCTTTCCTTAGGCCGCGCGTGTGTCCCTCTTTAGAAATCCAAGAAGTTGGGAGGTATGCAAGGGAGACCCCTTACGGGGGCGTGGCTCGCGATCGCGGGTCCATCCGCGAAGACACGCCCCCTTTCCTTAGGCCGCGCGTGTGTCCCTCTTTAGAAATCCAAGAAGTTGGGAGGTATGCAAGGGAGACCCCTTATGAGCGCTGACTGTGTACCTTAATAGGTTACACAGCCATTTTGCAGCCTCCCTTCCCCCTCCTTCTACAACCCCCTGGTACCGTGAGATAGCTGGAGATTGTTGTGCTGTGCAGGCAGGAAAATGGCGCTGAACGCTGCTGGGTCTGCTCTGAGGAGTTGCTCCACCCCCAATATGGCACTGTCTTCCCGCTCATCATAGGATTATACTGACCTGAGGATTGATGCTGGCTGAGATCCGGGGACCCTGACAGGCTGTGTGACCAGTGTAGGTTATAGGCGCTGGCTCAGGGCGCCCCTCACAGTGCCGCACAATGTACCGCTGAGCCTCCTGAAGCGCAGTTAATACTGCGCTCTTACCCTGATGCCGCCATCTTCACACCGGCCCCCCGCTTGTGAGGGGGGTCGGTGACTCACTCGCCACAATCTTCAGCTCTGTAAAGGGGTGGCGGCATGCTGCTCGAGTAAGCGATCCCCTGCGGCGGGTATGATCTATCCCCTCTGGAGCTCAGTGTCCAGTCAGCGGAGACAGTGGCTCAGACCCCGCAGGGCGGACACTGCTCCCCCCCTCAGTCCCTCGCTGCAGGGAGGCTGTTGCCAGCAGCCTCCTTGTAAAACAATAAACTCTAAAAATAAACTTAACTAAGGAAACTGTGGAGAGCTCCCCTAGCTGTGACCAGCTCCTCCGGGCACATTTTCTAAACTGAGTCTGGTAGGAGGGGCATAGAGGGAGGAGCCAGCCCACACTGTCAAACTCTTAAAGTGCCAATGGCTCCTGGTGGACCCATCTCTACCCCATGGTACTAATGTGGACCCCAGCATCCTCTAGGACGTAAGAGAAATGCACCTTAGCGATCTGGGCTGAATTTCCTCCCTATTGTATAATATGGATACATATATAATAATGAGGTTAGCCCAGCAGCAGTGCCCGGCTCCCCTATCCAAGCAGCAGTGTGTATATATACAATGTGTATAATAAGGATACGTAATAATGAGGATAGTTCAGCAGCAGGGTGTATACAGTATATACTGTACAATGTGTAAAATACGGATATATATACCTGTATAACAATGATAGTCCAGCAGCAGTGTGTATACTTACAATGTGTATAATGAGAATACATACAGTATATAATAATAATAATGAGGATAGCCCAGCAGCAGTGTGTATACATACAATGTGTATAATAAGAATGCATATATAATAATGAGGATAGCCCAGCAGCAGTGTGTACTGTAAACATACAATGTGTATAATAAGAATACATATATAATAATGAGGATAGCCCAGCAACAGTGTGTATACATACAATGTGTATAATAAGGATACATATATAATACTAATAATGAGATAGCCCAGCAGCAGTTCCCGGCGGGATTCGGTGAAAGCCGAGCCGGACCAGATTCTGGAACGCCGGACGAGACCTGCTCCCTGCAGCAACCCCGGCCGCTGAGGAGCTTTGTATGTGTGTGTCCGCCTGGGGGAGGTGTCTGACAGGCTGTCAACGGGGAGCGAGAGCTAAAGCTGTGTACACACGGCGCGATGCCCGCCACTGACTATTCGACTGGGCCGTAGTCCGGCCTGCCGATATAGTCAATGTTGGCCTGCCTCTGCAGTCTATTTTTCCTTGTTATACCGATCCTGCGGGACCACGCATCGCAATCGCAAGGACTATACACACAGTGCGATATGCACTATATTTTCTTTTACGATTTTGACTATATAGTCAAAATCGTAAGAAAAATAGCACCGTGTGTACACACCTTTAGAGCTGGCTGGCCTTGCGAAGCTGCGGCTGCTGCTTCCGAGAAACTGTCAGCCCTGCACACACAGCGGAGGGGTCCATGCGCTGCTGTGAGCGGGGAGACACTATAGCCTCCTATCCCGCCGCTTCTGCCCCCGGACAGAGGGAGGGAGGGTGGAGCAGCACAGGGAGATGCTTACACAAACGTGCTGTAGTACATACAAGTCATACATAGTCACTTGCTGCATACGGGGAAGGGGGCATGTACAGTCTGAAATTTTGAAATACAGTGGTATATATATTAAAAAATAAAGTTCCCCTTGCCCATTGAAGGGGGGGGGGGCACACAGGCACATGTCGTAACCCCCCCCCCACCACCACCACCTCCCCCCATGTCATTTAGAAGATTTTTATTTATTTATACTTCCATTATAGCACAGGGGTCACCAGACTGTGGCTCCTGTCAGCCCTCCCCATGCAGCTATGACTTAGATAGCCAGATAGATAGGCATTCCGCATCTATAGGGTCTGCGCATGCACAGTGGCCATAATGCGCGTGTGCGACCCTTCACCCAAAAGGATACGATTGCTAGGTGACTGACAGGCAACGGGCAGCGAAGTGGCATTGTGGGAGAGGACATCGGGAAACGCAGGCGTATCACGAACGTTTTGGAGGCAGGTCTATGATGTCGCCTGCATTTCCTGCGTATGGAAAAATGTCAGCAGTGCCCCTGTCTAAGCAGCCAGACTGCACAAGAAGGGGTCGGCCTCTAATCAATGCGTTCACAATTAAATTGTGAACGCATTGCAGTTTGGCGACACACATGCTGGGCGGCTCCCACCATGTGAGTCTATGGTCGCAAATTTTGCTGCGTGTGAAAAAATTCTGCGACCAACTCCGAATATCCCCCACAGCCTACAACAATTAGAGGCGTAATAAGGGTGGGGCGAGTGGGGTATGTGCCGGGGGAGTCAGTCGGCAGGCTTGCTTACATGGTCGGAGCTGGGCGCCAGCCACATTGTCCCCTCGCATGTCCCACATACTAGCCAGTGGTGTATTGCCGTTGCCCTGGCAGAAATATGCACTGATATAGCAGCGCCGGTACCTGGCTCCCAACAACGTTGTGAATCTGCTATAATAAAGACGCAATGCTGCCTGACAAAAGAGCAGGAAGAAGGCAGAAGGCTGCAAGATTTTGAGAGATGGAGGCGAGGGGTCCGTGGCAGGTGTACAGGGGTTGGCACTGTTACCAAAAAATACAGACAGGAGAGGAAGGGATTATTAAAAAAAAAAACAATAAAAGTGGAACCACTTTCCGGTTACCGGAATAGGGTGGAGACCACCTTCGATGGCCGTTTCCGGGTGACGGAACGGGGCACAGACCACTTTAGGTAGCCGTTCCGGGTGCTGGAAAAGAGTGCAGAACCCCAAGGCAACCTTAGACAGCGGCTCCAGGTGTCAAAACGGGCAGCAGATCAGCGCAGATAGCTATTCCGGGTGCCGGAACGGTGCGCAGACCACCTTAGATATCCACTCCGGGTGCGAGAATGGGCCGCAGACCACCTTACGTAGTCATTCTGGGTGCTGGGAGAAGATGCAGAACACCAGGACCACCTTATACAGCCAGAATGGGTGCCAGAACGGGCGGCAGACCACCTCTTACAGCCACTCCGGGTGCCTGAACAGGCAGCAGACCACCATAGATTGTCGTCCTGGGTACTGGAAGGGGGTGAAGAACACCAAGAACACCTTACACAGCCAGGAGGGGTGCCGGAATGGGCAGCAGATCACTGTAGATAGCCAATCCAGGTGCCGGAATGGGCCGCATACCACCATAGATAGGCATTCCAGGTGTCGGAGCAGGGACAGACCACCATAGGTAGCCATTTCGGGTGCATTAACGGGGTGCAGACCACATTAGATAGCTGTGTCAGTTACCGGACCAGGGTGCAGAATACCCAGACCACATAACGCAGCTATTCCTGGTGCCGATACAGGCAGTAGATCACATAAGATAGCATTCCGGGTGCCAGAAAGGGGCGCAGCCCACCTTAGGTAGCCGTTCCGGGTGCCGGAATGGGCCGCAGACCACCACAGATAGCAGTTACGGGTGCTGGAAGGAGGTACATTATACTAAGACCACCTTACACAGCCAGTACAGGCCACAGAGCACCATAGATAGGCATTCCGGGTGCCGGAACGGGTGTAGTATGGCTGACCGGCGGTCTCCTGACCGCCGGTCAGCACACCGACGCCGGGATCCCGGCAACATACCGACGCCAGGATCCCAGCGGGGAGGGGCGAGTGCAGCAAGCCCCTTGCGGGCTCGCTGCGCTCGCCACGCTGCGGACTCGGTGGCGACCTGTGGTCGCCACGGGTTCTATTCCCACTCTATGGGTGTCGTGGACACCCACGAGTGGAAATAGTCCCTGCTGGTCGGCATGCCGACCATCGGGATAGTGAGATTTCGGGATGCCGGAGGAGGTCATGTGACCGTCGGTCTCCCGACCGCCGGTCACATGAATACCACCCGCCGGCACAGGTGCAGACCACTTTAGATATCCATTCTGGGTGCCCGAACGGGCGCAGACCACATTAGATAGCCATTACGGGTACCAGAACAGGGTGCAGAACACCCATACCATATTACGCCCATATTATGCAGCCATTCCGGGTCCCAGAACAGGCAGCAGGTCGTCGTAGATAGACATTCCGGGTGCCGGAATGGGGCGTAGTCCACCTTAGATAGCCGTACCGGGTACCAGAACGGGGTACAGAACACCCAGACCACATTGCACAGCCATTCCGGGTACCGGACTAGGCAGATCACTGTAGATAGCCATTCCTGGTGCCAGAATGGGGCGCAGTTCATCTTAGATAGCCGTTCCGCGTGCCGGAACAAGGCGCAGACCACAATAGCCATTCCGGTTACCGGAACGGGGTGTAGAATACCCAGACCACATTACACAGCCATTCCGGGTGCCAGAACAGGCAGCAGCTCACCGTAGATAGCCATTTCTTGTGCCGGAGTAGGGCGCAGACCACCTTAGATAGCCATTTTGGGGGCCGGAAATGGGCCGCAGACCACATTAGATAGGGGTGTAGAACACGCAAAACCACACTATGCAGCCATTCCAGGTGCCGGAACAGACAGCAGATCACCATAACCATTCCGGGTGCCGGAACTTGCAGCAGATCAACGCAGAAAGCCGTTTTGGGTGCCAGAACGGGGCACAGACCACATTAGATAGCCATTCTGGGTACAGAAACGGGGTACAGAATACCCAGACCATATTACAGAGCCATTCCGGGTGCCAGACTAGATCACCGTAGATAGCATTTCGGGTGCCAGAACGAGTCACAGTCCACCTTAGATAGCTGTTCTGGGTACCAGAACGGGATGCAGCACACCCAGACCACATTATACAGCCATTCCGGATGCTGGAACAGGCAGCAGATCACCGTAGATAGCCATTCCGGGTACCGGAAAAGGGCACAGGCCACCTTAGATAGCCGTTCTAGGTGCCAGAATGGGCCACAGACCACCTTAGACAGCCGTTCCGGGTGCTGGAAGGAGGTGCAAAAAACCCAGACCACATTACACAGCCATTCCGGGTGCCGGACCAGGCAGCAGATCACCGTAGATAGCATTCTGGGTGCCGGAACGGGACGCAGTCCACCTTAGATAGCTGTTCTGTGTACCAGAACGAGGCGCAGACCACATTAGATAGTCATTCCGGGTACCGGAACGGGGTGTAGAATACCCAAACCACATTACACAGCCATTTTAGGTGCCAGAATGGGCAGCAGATCACCGTAGATAGCCATTCCATGTGCCGGAATAAGGCGCAGGCCACCTTAGATAGCCGTTCTGGGTGCCGGAATGGGCTGCAGACTACCTTAGACAGCTGTTCTGGGTGCAGGAAGGAGGTGCAGAAAGCCCAGACCAGATTACACAGCCATTCCGGGTGCCGGACCAGGCAGCAGATCACAGTAGATAGCATTCCAGGTGCCAGAACGGGGTGCAGACCACATTAGATAGCCATTCCGTGTACGGGAACGGGGTGCAGAACACTCAGATCACATTACACAGACATTGTAGGACCAGGCAGCAGATCAATCCGGGTGCCGGGAATAGGGTGCAGGCCACCTTAGATAGTTGTTCTGGGTGCTGGAATGGGCCGCAGACCACATTAGATAGATAGGCATTCCGGGTGCCTGAACTATCTAATGGCTGTGTAATGTGGTCTCGGTATTCCACACCCCATTCTGGTACCTGTAATGGCTATCTAATGTGGCCTGCGCCTCGTTCTGGCACCTGGAACGGCTATCTAAGGTGGACTGCGCCCCGTTCCAGCAACCAGAATTCTATCTATGGTGATCTGCTGCCTGGTCCGGCACCCACAATGGCTGTGTAATGTGGTCTGAGTGTTCTGCACCCTGTTCCGGTACATGGAATGGCTATCTAATGTGGTCTGCACCCCGTTCCGGCACTCGGAATGCCATCTACTGTGATCTGCTGCCTGGTCCGGCACCCGGAATGGCTGTGTAATGAGGTCTAGGTTTTCTGCACCTCCTTCCTGCACCCGGAACAGCTATCTAAGGTGGCCTGTGGCCCATTCCGGCACCCGGAACGGCTATCTAAGGTGGCCTGCGCCCTATTCTGGCTCACGGAATGACTACTGTGATCTGCTGGCCGTTCTGGCACCCAGAATGGCTGTGCAATTTGGTCCGGGTATTCTACACCCCATTCCGGTACCTGGAATGGCTATCTAATGTGGTCTGCGCCCCGTTCCGGCACCCGGAACGGCTATCAAAGGTGGACTGCGCCCCAGTCCGGTATCCGGGATGCTAACAATGGTGATCTGCTGCCTGGTCCGGCACCCGGAATGGCTGTGTAATGTGGGCTGGGTTTTTTTGCACCTCCTTCCAGCACCCGAAACGGCTATCTAAGGTGGCCTGCCCCCTATTCCGGTACCCGGAATGGCTATCTACGGTGATCTACTGCCTGTTCTGGCTGCGTAATGAGGTCCAAGTGTTCTGCACCCAGTTCCGGCACCTGAAATGGTGGTCTCTGTCCTATGGTGCTCTATTGGCTGTACTGGCTGTGTAAGGTGGTCTTGGTGTACTGTACCTCCTTCCAGCACTCGGAACTTGTATCTATGGTGGTCTGTGGCCCATTCTGGCACCCGGAATGCTATCTAATGTGATCTACTGCCTGTATCGGCACCCGGAATGGCTGCGTTATGTGGTCTGGGTGTTCTACACCCCGTTCCGGTACCCGGAACGACTATCTAAGGTTGTCTGCGGCCCATTCTGGCACCTGGAATGCTACCTATGGTGATCTGCTGCCCATTCCGGCACACAGAATGGCTGCATAATGTGGTCTGGATGTTCTGCACCCCGTTCTGGTACCCACAACAGCTATCTAAGGTGGACTGCGCCCCGTTACGACACCCGGAATGGTTATCTATGGTGATCTGCTGCCTGTTCCGGCATGCGGAATGGCTGTGTAATGTGGTCTGGGTGTTCTGCACCCCGGTCTGGTAACCAACACGGCTACCTAATGTGGTCTGCGCCCCGTTCCGGCACCCGGAATGGCTACCTAAGGTGGTCTGTCCCTGCTTCGACACTCGCAATGCCTATCTATGGTGGCATGCGGCCCATTCCGGCACCTGGATTTGCTATCTACAGTGATCTGCTGCCCATTCCGGCATATTTTAGCTGTGCAAGGTGGTCTTGGTGTTCTTCACCCACTTCCAGTACTCGGGATGACAATCTATGGTGGTCTGCCTGTTCAAGCACCTGGAGTGGCTATCAAAGGTGGCCTGCAGCCCGTTTTGGCACCCGTTCTGGCTGTATAAGGTAGTCCTGGTGTTCTGCACCTTCCTCCAGCACCCAGAATGACTACGTAAGGTGGTCTGCGGCCCTTTATGGCACCCGGAGTGGACATCCAAGGTGGTCTGCACCCCGTTCCGGCACCTGGAATAGCTATCTACGCTTATCTGCTGCCCATTCTGACACCTGGAGCCGCTGTCTAAGGTTGCCTTGGGGTTCTGCACCCTTTTCCAGAACCCAGAACGGCTATCTAAGGTGGTCTGTGCCCCGTGCCGTCAACCGGAACGGCCATCTAATGAGGTCTCCGCCCTATTCCGGCAACCGGAAAGTGCTCCCACTTTTCTGGATTTTTTAATAGTCCCCTCCTCTCCGGTCTGTATTTTTTGGTAACAGTGCCAACCCCAGTACCCCTGCCACGGACCCCTCGCGTCCATCTCTCAAAATCTTGCAGCCTTCTGCCTTCTCTCGGCTCTTTTGTCAGGCAGCATTACGTCTTCATTATAGCAGACACACGACGCTGCTGGGAGTCAGGAACCAGCACTGCTATATCAGTGCATATTTCCGCCAGGGCAACGGCAATACACCACTGGCTAGTACGTGGGACATGCGAGGGGATGATGTGGCTGCGGCCCAGCTCATGTAAGCATGCCTGCTGACTGACTATTCCGGCACATACCCCACTCGCCCCACCCTTATTACGCCTCTAATTGCTGTGGAATTTGGGGGCTATTCAGAGTTGGTCACAGAATTTTTGCACATGCAGCAATATCTGCGACCATAGACTCACAGGGTGGGGGCCGCCCAGCATTTGTGGTGCCAAACTGCAATGCATTCGCAATTTAATTGTGAACGCATCGATTAGAGGCCGATCCCTGCTTGTGCAGCCTGGCTGCCTAGACAGGGGCACCGCCACCATTTTTCCACACGCAGGAAATGCAGGCGACATCATAGACCTGCCCCCAAAACATCCATGACACGCCTGCATTTCCCGATGTCCTCTCCCACAATGCCACGTCACCACCCATTGTCTGTCAATCATCTAGCGTTCGCATCCTTCTGAGTGAATGGTTGCGCACGCTCATTATGGCCGCTGTGCATGCGCAGACCCAATGGACGCGGCTGCTGCATGTGAACGTAGCGGCAGCGCCCATCTCTGAGTAAGGCCCAGTGATCAGTCATAGCTGCATTGGGAGGGCTGACAGCAGGAGCCACGTCCTGGTGGGTGTGGTTCATAGGGTCGACCACACTTTGTCGACATTGACTAAGTTGAAACCTAAAATAGGTCGACACAAGCATTAGGTCGACATGGTACTAGGTCGACTTGATAAAAGGTTGACATGAGTTTAAAAAAAAAAAATTGGTGTCGTTTTCTTCGTAGAGTGACCGGGAACCCCAATTAGTGCATCGGGCAAGGTGCCTTGCTCCACTACACCTGTGCTAGGCACAGGTTACCGTTCCCATTAGTAGTCCACGTGGATCGTAAAGTATGAAAAAGTAAAAAAAATTGTGAAAAACTATTGTCGACCTTTTGTCATGTTGACCTAGTGACCATGTTGACCTAATGCATGCCGACCAATAGTGGTCGACCTAATGACCGTCGACCTAAGTGTGGTCGAACTAGAGACTGGATACCATCCTGGTGTCCCCAGGGCTATAATGGAAGTTTAAAAAATAAAATATATATATATATACTTATACTGCTCAAAAAAATAAAGGGAACACTAAAATAACACATCCTAGATCTGAATGAATGAAATACTCTTATTAAATACTTTGTTCTTTACATAGTTGAATGTGCTGACAACAAAATCACACAAAAATTATCAATGGAAATCAAATTTATTAGCCCATGGAGGTCTGGATTTGGAGTCACACTCAAAATTAAAGTGGAAAAACACACTTCAGGCTGATCCAACTTTGATGTAGTGTCCTTAAAACAAGTCAAAATGAGGTGTGTGTGGCCTCCACGTGCCTGTATGACCTTCCTACAACCCACACAAGTGTCTCAGGTTGTGCAGCTCATTCAGGATGACACATCAATGCGAGCTGTGGCAAGAAGGTTTGCTGTGTCTGTCAGCGTAGTGTCCAGAGCATGGAGGCACTACCAGGTGACAGGCCAGTACATCAGGAGACGTGGAGGAGGCCGTAGGAGGGCAACAACCCAGCAGCAGAACCGCTACCTCCGCCTTTGTGCAAGGAGGAACAGGAGGAGCACTACCAGAGCCCTGCAAAATGACCTCCAGCAAGCCACAAATGTGCATGTGTCTACTCAAACGATCAGAAACAGACTCCATGAGGGTGGTATGAGGGCCCGACGTCCACAGGTGGGGGTTGTGCTTACAGCCCAACACCGTGCAGGACGTTTGGCATTTGCCAGAGAACATCAAGATTGACAAATTCGCCACTGGCGCCCTGTGCTCTTCACAGATGAAAGCAGGTTCTCACTGAGCACATGTGACAGACATGACAGAATCTGGAGACGCCAAGGAGAACGTTCTGCTGCCTGCAACATCCTCCAGCATGACCGGTTTGGCAGTGGGTCAGTAATGGTGTGGGGTGGCATTTCTCTGGGGGCCCGCACAGCCCTCCATGCGCTCACCAGAGGTAGCCTGACTGCCATTAGGTACCGAGATGAGATCCTCAGACCCCTTGTGAGACCATATGCTTGTGCGGTTGGCCCTGGGTTCCTCCTAATGCAAGACAATGCTAGACCTCATGTGGCTGGAGTGTGTCAGCAGTTCCTGCAAGATGAAGGCATTGATGCTATGGACTGGCCCGCCCATTCCCCAGACCTGAATCCAATTGAGCACATCTGGGACATCATGTCTCGCTCCATCCACCAACGCCACGTTGCACCACAGACTGTCCAGGAGTTGGCAGATGCTTTAGTCCAGGTCTGGGAGGAGATCCCTCAGGAGACCATCCGCCACCTCCTCAGGAGCATTCCCAGGCATTGTAGGGAGGTCAAACAGGCACGTGGAGGCCACACACACTACTGAGCCTCATTTTGACTTGTTTTAAGGACATTACATCAAAGTTGGATCAGCCTGTAGTGTGTTTTTCCACTTTAATTTTGAGTGTGACTCCAAATCCAGCAGAGGCGTATCTAGGGTAGGGCGAGTGGGGCACGTGCCCTGGGCGCCTTGGCAGGCCCTGGAGAGGAGGGCGCCGCCGGCGGCCAGGGCATTATGCCCCACTCGCCCCCGTCAACCCTAAATGTGAGGGGAGGAGAGCGTAGCGTCTCTCCCTCCCCTCCCCGCCGCTGCCAGCACTAGCAGCGCTGCCAGCAGCGCTGCTGTGTCCGTTCTCCGGCGTTAGCCAATCAGAGCTTGCGGACCGGCTCCTGATTGGCTGCCGGTCCGCGAGCTCTGATTGGCTAGCGAACCGGCGCCAGACACAGCCGCCGGAGACGGGACGGGAGACCTGGACGGAGCGGTGAGGGGAAGGAGAGGCGGTGAGGGGAAGGAGAGGCGCTGCATTGCGCTCTCCTCCCCTCACATAAGCGGACGGTGAGTGAACGGGGGGGGGGGCACGGGCACAGTGGGGCATGTAACTGGCACTGAGTGGGGCCTGGCACTGTGGGGCATGTATCTGGCACTGTGGGGCATGTAACTGGCACTGTGGGGCATGTATCTGACACAGTGGGGCAATGTAACTG
Organism: Pseudophryne corroboree; assembly: GCF_028390025.1. Classification (NCBI taxonomy): domain Eukaryota; kingdom Metazoa; phylum Chordata; class Amphibia; order Anura; family Myobatrachidae; genus Pseudophryne; species Pseudophryne corroboree. Next base: position 774,828,316 of record NC_086447.1, on the reverse strand, counting down.
GCACTGTGGGGCATGTATCTGACACAGTGGGGCAATGTAACTGGCACTGTGGGGCATGTATCTGGCACAGTGGGGCAATGTAACTGGCACTGTGGGGCATGTATCTGACACAGTGGGGCAATGTAACTGGCACTGTGGGGCATGTATCTGGCACAGTGGGGCAATGTAACTGGCACTGTGGGGCATGTATCTGGCACAGTGGGGCAATGTAACTGGCACTGTGGGGCATGTATCTGGCACAGTGGGGCAATGTAACTGGCACTATGGGGCATGTATCTGGCACAGTGGGGCAATGTAACTGGCACTATGGGGCATGTATCTGGCACAGTGGGGCAATGTAACTGGCACTGTGGGGCATGTATCCGGCACTGTGAAGCATTGTATCTGGCACTGTGGGGCAATGTAACTGGCACTGTGGGGCAATGTAACTGGCACTGTTGGGCATGTATCCGACACTGTGGGGCAATGTCACTGGCACTGTGGGGCAATGTAACTGGCACTGTGGGGCATGTATGCGGCACTGTGGGGCATGTATCCGGCACTGTGGGGAATTGTATCTGGCACTGTGGGGCAATGTAACTGGCACTGTGGGCCATTTTCAGTGGCCACACCCCTTCTGGTGTGTGACCACGCCCATTTTTTGGCGCACGCACATGCCTCTTTTTGTGTGCTTTTTTTTTTGGGGGGGGGGGGGGGCGCTATTTTACATCTTGCCCTGGGCTCCAAAAACCCTAGTTACGCCTCTGAAATCCAGACCTCCATGGGTTAATAAATTTGATTTCCATTGATCATTTTTGTGTGATTTCGTTGTCAGCACATTCAACTATGTAAAGAACAAAGTATTTAATAAGAGTATCTCATTCATTCAGATCTAGGATGTGTTATTTAAGTGTTCCCTTCATTTTTTTGAGCAGTATAAGTATATATATATATATATATATATATAAATCTTCTGAACGACATGGGGGGAGGTGGGAGGGTTGCGACATGTACCTGTGTGCGCCCCCTCCCCCCCCCCCCCCCCTCTTCAAGGGGTAATTAATCTTTTAATATACAGTATATAACACCGTATTTCAGACAGTATATGTCCCCCCTTCCCCATATGCAGGAAGCGGCTATGTATGACTAGTAAGTAGCGCAGCACGTTTGTGTTAGCATCTCCCTGTGCTGCTCCCCCCTCTGTCCGGGGTCAGCAGCAGCGGGGTAGGAGGCTGTAATGTCTTCCCGCTCACAGCAGCGCACGGACTCCTCCGCCCTGTATGCAGGCCAGGCTCACACTGCAGTCTCCAGTCCCGAGATCAGCAACCGCAGCTTCGCAAGGGGATCCAGCTCTAAGCTCTCCCTCCCCTCTGACAGCCGGTCAGAGTCAGACACTCCCCCCGGACGGACAGGCGCATACCAAGCTCCTCAGCGACAGGGGTCGCTGCAGGGAGCAGGTCTCGTCTGGCTTTCACCGAAACCCGTGCCCGGCTCCCCTCTCCCACCAGCAGCAGCAGCACCGACTGGCACGTCACTCGCAACCGTGTCACACCGCACCAGAACACCTCACGGCGGCCGCTTCCACCAGGTCAGAGTTCAGTGACCGTAGAACCCGAACGCCCAGGCACGGCCAGCATCGCTGCCTGTCACACGGGCCGCCGCCTCCTTCATCCTCACTCCCCCCCTTCGATCACGCCGGGCCACCCGTGCAGGCAGGACCTGCTTGGCCGGCGCAGTGATACGCCCCCAGACGGACGCTCATACAAAGCTCCTCAGCGGCAGGGGTCCTGCAGGGAGCAGGTCTTGTTCGGTTTGCACCGAATCCAGTGCCCGGCTCACCTCTCCCAGCAGCAGTAGCAGCACCGACAGGCACGTCACTTGCAGCCGTGTCACACCGTACCAGAACACCTCACGGCGGCTGGTTCCACCAGGTCAAAGAGTTCAGTGACCGTAGAACCCGAACGCCCAGGCACAGCCAGCATCACTGCCTGTCACACAGGCCACCGCCTCCTGTAACCTCACGCCCCCTTCGATCACGCCAAGCCACCCGTGAGAGGTGTAGGCAGGACCCGCTTGGCCGGTGCGGTGATACCTCTTGCCTGGCGGAGTGCTGAGGTTGCATGTGAGTGCGCTGTTGGAAGCCCGGAGCCACCATCTACCTACTACCAAGGAGTCCCCGACGACTACATCGGGAGCCGCCATGCCGGGCATGATGGACAGGAGCACCGACTTCTTGGCCAAGAGTCGCTCAAACGGCACCAAGAGCCCGTCCAGCGCCTCCAACGGACACTGCTCGGAGGAGAGCGGCAGCGACGACGAGCACGGTGGTAGCCTCGGACTGAGTGAATGAGCCTCCCCCGTACCCCCTCTCCCGCCTGAGTGTGTGTGTGTGGCCGGGTCCGGCCGGCCTTCTCCGCTATAGCCGTCTCCTGTTTTCCTTTGCAGATGTGGGCATGAGGGTGGGAGCAGACTTCCAGGCCCGGATCCCCGAGTTCGAGCCCGGTACGTACCCCATTGTATTTCTCTCCCCTGGGCTACGGCCTTGGTGGTTGCCTCGGTGTAGTGAGAGGGTTCCTGGCCAGCCAGAGAGTCCTTCTACCCAAATGTACCCTAATATTCTGTATTTTATGCCTCCGACAATGATCCTGTATATCAGTATTACATGCAGCATTGTGTCTGTAGGGCTGGCCTCCATTTTATATGTAATAATGAGCCTATGATTTGTGTAGCTCTAGGGCTTGTATGCTCTAACTGCTGCACCCAGCAGTAATACATGATCATTACAAGTCCTGCAACATATACCCTGATATATTTGCATTTTTATTTCTAATAGCATGTTTTATTTCTGCCATACGGTATGCTCTGTATGACGTGTGCTGAGGGTAGTAAACGGCTGCAGATGGGGTCCAGGTCACTGGTTAGATTGATCCAGCTTTGATGCTATTTTCAGTTTTAAATTTATGCTCAATTTTTTTTTTTTAATTCATTTTAATTTTTTTTTTTTTGGTCTGAACAATATTCTCTTTGCAGGGTAAACGGAGGAGTCCATATGCCAGGCTGCTCTGGAAGCTTAATGGTTATCAAGAGTGGTTCAGTTAGTTCCTGTGACCTGGATCCGTCTGGTAGCTGGTAGTGTAATGGCAGATCCAGGAATATTTGCAGGATGAATTGGAGTCTGTGGGAGTTGAGATGTCCTATGTGAGTGGTAGCCGATAGGTGAAACTGTATTGGTGCACTAATTGCGTGTATTTTGTTCCAATTAATTAAAAGCTGTTTCTGCACTGATAGCATGGGCATTAGCCATTTATAATCAAGATATGAATTCTGTTCCAAATTAATTTCAAAGCTGATGTATACATTGTTTTCTTTTCTTACACAATTGGCTGATCATTGAATGATGTGCATCTGATGGGGAAGCATTCGATATCCCAGCTGTCGGGGTCCCGGCGCTCAGCATACTGGCGCCGGGATACCGACAATTATTATCCCTCTTGGGGTGTCCATGAGTGGTGCACCACCGTGCCCGCAGCGTGGCGAGCCTGCAAGAGGCTCTTTTGCGCTCGCCCTGCTACAGGCATTCCGGTGATCGGTATCCCGACTGCCGGGATATCGTAGTAGACCCCATCTGATAATGTCTCTACTGATTTTTATTCCCCCCCATAAATGGACTTTAGTCCTTCCTTACCTTCCAATATGACCTATTTGCTTGGGAGTCCTGCTCCCAATTTTCTTTTACAAGTAAAATAACAAATGATGAATTACAAATAAAAAAGGGATCCTTTGGCGATCTCTTCCAAAAGAAAAAATGTTCTGCCTGCAGAGTGACTCCCAGGACAGGGAAGCTGCACCGGCAAGGAGGACCATCTGCTTGGGGTTAGGTCTAAAACCAAGTTGGTGAAGGGACTTTTGATGTCACCAGGGGGAGGAGCCTTGGCCGAACAGGGTACCCGAAATGTACTTTTGCGGGCAAGCCACGCTTCAAGTACAGTGGCGAGCGGAAGGGAGTAGTTGGTGGCGTGAATAGTAGAAGAACTATCCTGCTGGCGTAGCTTCTCCCCCTCATGTTGTGACTCCTCCCCCTCATGTCGTGACTCCTCCCCCTGGCGTCAGAGGTCCTTTAGCCCACTTGATTCTAGCATCTACCATCTGCTTGGCTTTCTCTAGTGCTGCAGCAGGTTAAACTGGGTACACACCTGAACAATCCTGTGCCAGACCGATATGATGTAACAATATAGTGTGCCCGCATACACACTACACGATCTGCCGTGCGACCGCACAATATATCATTACAGTATCGATGTAAGAACCACCTTCTATGTTGCATCGTCTCATGATGTGCAGCAACCACACAATCAAACAATGAACTGGGTTTACACACTATTTGGTGGTCGTTGTGATCCGATGCGGATTGCAAGATTCTCCAATATATCGTATAGTGTGTACCCAGCTTAAGGGGTACATTTGCTATGCTGCACTTTTCAAAGCCACAGAGACTTTGGTTTTGCCTGATGGATTTAAATGGACAATATTATTATATATGGAAACATGCTTGTTTTGTATTAATATTATTGCTTCTGTTTGGTTGACATTAGGGATAATATTTTTGTTATCCGTAAGAATACCATAACGAGATAAGTGAATAACAATCTACAAATGTGTCCTCATACAGCTAGCCTAAATACGCAATGTATCATGAGAGACCTGGGGGTTTATTTACTAATATCCGTGTTTGTGCCGATTTGTAGGGAGTTTGATCTCAAATTTTATCGGACGTATTTTACTGCAACTTTTTGAATCCATTTTCGGTAATTTACTAAGCTGCCGAGTTTTCTATTTTCGTATTTTCCGATGTCAATGTGATTCGTATTGTCGGGCAGTGTTTTACATAAGTGATTAGTAAAACACTGCCGGACATAACACAATGAAGTCCGGCCGGATCAGTGAGATCCGTGCAGGGCTCCATTGTGTACATTATGATAAGTGTTTAAATAGGTAAAAATCAAAGAGAAAAATTGCGTGGGTTCCCCCCTCCTAAGCATAACCAGCCTCGGGCTCTTTGAGCAGCTCCTGGTTGTAAAAATACAGGGGGAAAAATGACTGGTGTCCCCCAATATTTATACAACCAGCACCGGGCTCTGCGTCCGGTCCTAGTTAAAAAAATTCGTGGAACAAAAGATGTAGGGGTCCCCCGTATTTTTTGAACCAGCATTTGTCAGCCAGAGAGATAATGCCACAGCCGGGGGACACTTTTATATAGGTCCCTGCGGCTGTGGCATTACCCCCCCCCCCCCCCAAGTAGTCACCACTGGCCAGGGTTCCCTGGAGGAGTGGGGACCCCTTAAATCAAGGGGTCCCCCTCCAGCCACCGAAGGGCCAGGGGTGAAGCCCGAGGCTGCCCCCCCCAATCCGTGGGCGGTGGATGGGAGGCTGATAGCCTTTGTGTAAAAATAAGAATATTGTTCTTTGTGGTATAACTACAAGTCCCAGCAAGCCTAACCTGCAAGCTGGTACTTGGAGAACCATAAGTACCAGCATGCAGGGAAATAACGGGCCTGCTGGTACCTGTGGTTCTACTAAAAAAAAATAATACATGCACACTTACACACACACACACACTTACCTATTGTCCCACGTAGCCCTTTGTCCCTTTGTCCAGTAGAATCCACGGTGAACCTGTTAAAAAAAAAAATGCCCAAAATACTCACCTGTTATCCGGTGAAGTTCGGTCCTCTTCAGTCCATGTAGCATCGATCCTCTTCAGTCCATTTAACAAACAAACTCGGACATAATAATTTAGTAAATACACCCCCCTGGTGTGAGTGAGCCGCCAGATCCTGTGCTATTGCCAGTTGTCTTTTTTTGTTGTTGCTGAAAATGGTGTTGATTCAATTTAATGCAAATTGAAGAGCATTGGGAAGGAGCTATTCAGTTCAATGCGCTGTTAAATCTAACTAGTGGATTTCTGCTGCATCCCTCTTGGTGTGCGAGCAGAAATCCGAGAATAGATCTGAGCTGCTGTTTTGTGCCGTAATGGCGCAAACAGCATCGCAGCAGTACACTTATGTCCGAGAATTCCCCTTCTCACGACTAAACACCCTGTTTAAGGCGTGAGTTCTGGCATTCTGCGAGATAGCAGTGTGCTATTCAATTTGCGTTGAATTGAATCGACCCCAATGAGTCTAAGTCACAACGCTATGCAACTAGGACACACCAGGAGACTGCTGATTAATTTGATATGAAACTTGTATATTGTGTGTGATGGAGTCTGTATATGGAGAAAAACAGAACTTGTATTGGAAAAAAGCTGCTGCTACATTGTAGCATTTTGTGTACAAATACAGGGTCAGTCTCATACACATATACAAGTGTCCTATCAAATTAATCGGCATTGTCTCATTGCATTGCAGACGAGACGCTAGTAGTCTTGCGAGACCTGACGCACCAAGAGGGGCTGTTTGCAACTGCAGCAATGATGTATAAGGACACATCTGTAGCAAAGAATCAGAATTCACCTGAGTCTTCCTAGACCATGGATCTTCAACCTGTGGCCCTCCACCTGCTGTGAAAGTACACATCCCAGCATGCCCTGTCACAGTTTACCTATTAAGGTATGCTAAAACTGAGGCAGGGCGTGCTGGGATGTGTAGTTCCGCAGCAGCTGGAGGGCCGCAGGTTGAAGACCCATGCCCTAGACCCAGGAGGGAATTCAGTTGTTTTTTCACCGGCAGACAGCAGATATCGCCCAATGGAGCTATTCAATTGTTGTTCCGTTTGGGCACGATAGGCTGCCGGCGCCTTCATTTCAGCTCGCACCTACCGGGGGGGGAGGGGGGGGGGGGTGAGCCTGAATGTGACCAGTTGGAGCGCACAAATGGGACATTTTGTGTCCCGCCCATTAGTTTGGTTGGGTTTAGCCATGTAAATCAGCTAAACCCGACCTCTCTGGGTGCGACCAGCACGAAAAAAAAAACAATTGAATTGCGCCCTGCGATCTCCGATCACTTTAGATGGGAGATTTTGTGCAAAAATCAATTGAATTCCCCCAGTGATGGACACAGCTCACACAGTTGATGCGTCTGCTCACAGTGACTGTGTGGTAATATGCTAATGCCACAGAAGGTGTTGTGAAAATAGAGACAAATGCCTGCTTCTATGATCTTCTGCATGAACAGCAATCATCTGAGTAACCCTTGGTAATTCACGCCAGGGAAGATGCAGCCATTGGCTTCAGCACACCCAGTTAATGCTGCCTGTCGCCACCCCCGAATGCCAGTAGTATGTCAATCACTCTGCAGTGTTTGGAGAACTGTGAGTGGCAATGCAGCCCCAGATCTGCACATGCTCAGAACAACAGACATCAAAGATGCACGTAAGCCATTGGGTTTGCATACATCTCTGAATTAAGCCACCGAGTCAAAGGTGTTGAATACCTGAGTCTTGGGTCAAAGCGCTACAGAGGGACCTAGGTCAACCAGGGGTATTTTATTTTTTATTTTATTTTTTTAGGTAAATGTCTTGTCTAGGAACAGTTCTGCCCAGTTTCCATCCATAAGTTCATCTGTTGTCCCAATGTGATATTTAGTAAGAAATTCAATAAGAAACTTTTGGCCTAGGGGTGCCGTGAAAAAAATCCTGATATTCTAGGGCGCCGTTATTCAAAAAAGTATGGGAACCACTGCTTTATATCATTGGTAATCCTGTTTATTAAGAAGTGCTGGCTGATGAGTTATATATACAAAGAAGAAAACTGCTGATGAACGATGAGCTGTATTAATGCAACCTAAACAGTTGGCACAAGTCGGATGGATCTATAGATTAATGTTGCTTATATCAAATTCTGACCCTGCCTTCTGCATGCTGCAGCAGAAATAAAGATTAGTCAGCAGTCCAGGCAATGTTTCTCTTTTGCTGTTGTCCTGTTATGGGTCACCTGTGCCCATTTTAGCCTCCGTTTCCTGTTCTTAACTGACATGAGTGGTGGAACCAGATGTGTTTTTCTGCTACTAAAGTTTATTGACTTCAATGTTCAATGTGCTGTGTGTTCCGAGGTGGTCTTCTGCATAAGTAATGGTGGACTCAATCAATAAGTTTAAAAATGGATTAGATAAATTCCTAGCTGAAAAAAATATCCAGGGATACAGCATTTAATTAATATTAAAATGTAATGTACAATAGGTTGAACTCGATGGACATTTGCCTTTTCTTTTTCATCCACTAGGGGTCACTGGAGTACTCTTGGGATATGGACGGCTTCCACCGGAAGAAGGCACTGAATAAATTAATTTTTGAGACTACTCCTCCCCTCCATATCCTCGAGCACTTCAGTGTTTTTTCTGTGCTCGACACAGTTAGAAGGCATAGTGGAGCTCGTCCACAAAGTATTGGAATTTTTTCTAAGTTTTTTTTTTTTTTTTCCTTTCAAGGATTTCCACGTCCTTTCCCCCCTTCTAACAGGCGTGGGTCAGGGACAGTGGAAGCGGCTGAGAACAGCCGTGAGTGTCGGACCTCTCTGTAAAGAGCTCCCTCACTCCACCTGCAGGCTGCCTGCAAAAAGCTGGACGGAGCTTGGATGAGAAGCCCCGTCATAGACTTTTGTTACGGTCCAGGTATGTTGGGTAGGGGCGGTCAGCTTATGCTGCCGCCCCACTGTTGGGGATTGTATTGGGCATGTTTCACTCACTAACGACCGCTGCCCGGAGCGCGTGTGCATAGGCCGCTTCACGGCTCTATGCAGCGCGCTCTCACTCTCCGCCGCTCCCAGCATCTTAAAGTTACCTAGCAGACCGCTGCTCCCTGCGCCGCAGCAGCCGATATGTTCCCCGCTGCCTGGCTACACAGGAGGCCACTCCACTCTATGCTGTGTGTGGCGGGCCGGGAGCGCGTGTGCATAGGCCGCTCCACGGCTCTATGCAGTACGCTCTCTGCTCCCGCTGACCGCCCGCAGCAGCCGAGGAGTTCCCCGCTGCCTTGGCATACAGGTACAGGCCGCTCACACGGCCCTATGCAAAGTTCCGCAGGCCCCGACCCGGTGCTGTACACGGAGGTCGTGGGGGTGGGGGGAGACATTAGCAGTATTGGCAGTGTTAAGCTTTGTAGAAAAACTTGGTACTTAACATGTTTAATGTTCTCCTGTCTGTTCCAGGATTCCTATATTACATCTCGGCTTAAGAGTGGTACTAGGGGAATTTGGGGGTCAGTTTTCTTATTGCTGGCAGGCACTGCACTTGCCTGATATATACAAGGAACTTTGGTGTTATTACTGAGTCGTGCAGACTGTCTGTGTGTAGTTTGTATTGTCTGTCTTTATAATGAGTAAGACACCAGCAAAATCTAAGAAACATTTTTCATGTCATGTCTGTAAGAGTGTGTTGCCTGATGGATCCACCACATGTACAGCATGTGTTGTTAATACAGCCACAAATACGATTTCCACAGAAGTAAAGCCAGCATCTCTGGACCCTCCATGGGCTTTACTTGCAGATGTATTAGTTGGTTTACAATCGGAGCTGGCCGCCTCTCGTGAAGAAAGAGAGGCGGCAAGATCTGAGTTTAAAATGAGACCATTTGAGTTACCAGGGGAGTCTCAATCTGGTCAGAGGTCCACCTTGAGTGGAAAAGATAAGTTTCCTTTTCCTAATAATTTTCCAGTCTCTGGGATACTAGACCTCACTGAACATGAGTATGAGGAGGGCGAAATAGACCAACAGTCAGATAGTGACGATTTTGACAGCCCAGGTATTGATAATCTCATCAGAGCAGTACGTCAGTCGCTGGAGTTTACGGAAACTGAGGAGCCCCTGACGAATGATGAGGTAGTCTTTACTAAACGACAGAGATCTCCGATGTGTTTCCCTATTTCGGAATCTCTTAATAAAATGTTACTGGAAACACGGAAGAATCCGGATAAACGGTTTTCTATACCTCGTAGATTTAAATCGAGTTACCCGTTTCCAGAGTCCATGACAGCTACATGGGAGAACCCACCATCGGTGGATTCATCCGTATCTAAACTTACAAGGAAGTTAACCATACCAGTACCAACTGCTACTACGCTTAAAGACCCTGCAGATCGTAAAATAGAGGCTATGCTAAGGTCCATGTATACAGCAGCTGGAGTGCTGCTGAGACCTGGGTTGGTTGGCATTTGGGTTACTAAAGCATTAATGGTATGGATAAAAGAGCTCAAGTCGGCTCTGCAAGATGACCATCTTATACTTCTCGCGGATCAAATCTGGGAAGCTGCTGAATATCTATGTACAGCTTCTACTGACGTCTGTCAGCTTACTTCTCGCCTGTCCTCATCGCTAGTCATAGTTCGACGAGCACTTTGGCTGCGTTCTTGGCAGGCGGAGACGGAGGTTAAAAAAGGTATAGAGGCATTGCCTTATGATGGCGAGAAGCTTTTCGGTCCTGAATTGGACAAATGGATTTCTGAGGCTACTGGAGGAAAGTCTGTGTTTCTTCCATCGCCTACAACTATACCTAAACGGAAATATTCTGGTCCGGCGTTCAAATCCTTTAGAACTCAGCCCTTTCGTGGGCAGGGCACAGGAGCAGTCACGCCTGGTAGAAGAGGTCGGGGACGTAGTGCCCGACAATCCAATGCACGTCGTCAAGACACTAAGACCACTAACAAACCAGTGGCACGACGGGCTCCCAGCCCATCTCGGATCTCCAATTGTGGGAGCACGCCTTCAGAGCTTTCAGGGGGCGTGGCTGCAGACGTCCACAGATGGGTGGATCCGCAATTTAGTATTAGAGGGTTACAAAATAGAGTTCGATTATCTTCCGACAGGAAGATTTTTCACGACAGGACTGCCTGTGTCGGACGACAAGAAAGCAGTTCTGCAGGTTGCCATTCAGTCTCTGCTGAATGCTGCAGTTGTAATTCCGGTCCCCGTGCAGGAACAGGGGCAGGGTTATTATTCCAGTCTGTTTCTGGTACCAAAACCAGATGGCTCAGTCAGGCCAATATTGAACCTAAAAGGTCTCAATCATTACGTCACTTACCACAGATTCAAGATGGAATCTCTCAGGTCAGTAATTGCAGGGTTAGAGCCACAGGAATTCATGATTGCACTGGATCTCAAAGATGCGTACTTACACATTCCGATTTGGCCACCTCACCAGAGTTTCTTAAGGTTTGCAATAAGGCGAGACCATTACCAGTTTCAGGCTCTGCCGTTTGGCCTCTCATCAGCGCCTCGGGTATTCACCAAGGTAATGTCCGTGATGATAGCTCATCTCAGGTCCCTAGGAGTAATAATTGTTCCGTATTTGGACGATCTACTCATAAAGGCTCCGTCTCAACAATTGCTTCTCCAGCATGCTTTGCTAACGTACAATGTACTAGTTCAGCACGGTTGGATAGTCAGTTTAAAGAAATCACATCTAATTCCGTGTCAACGACTTCAATTCCTAGGGATGATTCTCGATACAGTAAATCAAAAGGTTTACCTGCCACAACAGAAAGTACAGGTCATTCGTCATCTGGTGCAATTAGTGCTCAAGCCACGCACAGTCTCAGTACATTTGTGCATTCGCCTTTTAGGCACAATGGTGGCGGCTTTCGAAGCACTTCAGTTCGGAAGATTTCACTCACGTCCGTTTCAACTGGAGGTGTTAGCGCAATGGTCGGGATCACATCTGCAGATGCACCACAGGGTGAGATTGTCGCCACAAGTCAGGGTGTCTCTTCTCTGGTGGTTAAAAATACACAATCTATCTGCAGGGAGACGATTCGGCGTCGTGAATTGGATAATTCTGTCAACAGACGCAAGTCTCAGAGGTTGGGGAGCTGTAGTTCAGAGTTATCGGCTCCAGGGCCTCTGGGCAGATCACGAAAGATCGCTATCCATAAATGTTCTGGAACTCAGGGCGATTTACAATGCTCTAAGACAAGCAGTGTACATGTTTCGTTTTCAGACTGTTCAGGTGCAGTCAGACAATGCGACGGCAGTCGCATACATAAACAAACAAGGAGGAACGAGAAGCCGCATGGCAATGCGGGAAGTAGCTCGGATCCTCAGATGGGCCGAATATCACCAGGTGATATTGTCGGCAGTGTTCATTCCGGGAGTGGACAACTGGGAGGCAGATTTTCTCAGTCGTCGGGATTTTCATCCAGGAGAGTGGGCATTAAATCCAGAAGTGTTTCAGATGTTGATCCAGAGGTGGGGTTACCCTCTGGTGGATCTGATGGCATCCCGCCACAATCATCAGGTGTCACGATATGTGTCCAGAACAAGAGATCCAAGGGCAGTGGCGGTGGATGCTCTCACAGCCGCGTGGCCGTACAGCCTCGTGTATCTGTTTCCACCGTTTCCGCCCATGAGTCACCTGTGCCCATTTTAGCCTCCGTTTCCTGTTCTTAACTGACATGAGTGGTGGAACCAGATGTGTTTTTCTGCTACTAAAGTTTATTGACTTCAATGTTCAATGTGCTGTGTGTTCCGAGGTGGTCTTCTGCATAAGTAATGGTGGACTCAATCAATAAGTTTAAAAATGGATTAGATAAATTCCTAGCTGAAAAAAATATCCAGGGATACAGCATACAGCTCCCGCTGTTGCTAAAACGGATCAAGAGAGGGTCCGTCACAGTCATACTAATAGCGCCTCATTGGCCTCGGAGAACTTGGTTCTCGGATCTCCTCGGTTTACTCGCAGACGATCCGTGGCCACTCCCACTACGTCCGGACCTGTTACAACAAGGTCCGTTCCTTTACCCCGATTTAGCGCGGCTGCGTTTGACGGGGTGGCTGTTGAAAAGGCCATCTTGAGAAGAGAGGGCATTCCGGAGTCTGTTATACCAACCATGGTACGAGCTAGGAAGCCGGTTACGGCAGCTCATTATTACAGAATCTGGCGTACTTATATAGGTTGGTGTGAAGCTCGGAAGTTTCCGACATCATCTTTTAATTTATCCCGTCTTTTGTTATTTTTACAGATGGGGTTAGATGGAGGACTACGTCTTTCCACACTAAAGGTGCAGGTATCTGCGTTGTCAATTTACTTTCAAAGGAAATTGGCCTCGTTGCCGTCAATACATACGTTTCTACAGGGTGTAATGAGGATACAGCCTCCTTTCATTCCACCTACAGCACCATGGGACTTGAATCTGGTTTTAGATTTCTTACAGTCCGATTACTTTGAACCCTTACAACAAGTGGATATTAAATTTCTCACTTGGAAAACGATTTTTCTTTTAGCCTTAGCTTCGGCTAGGCGTGTTTCAGATCTGGGTGCCTTGTCGTGCAAGTCACCGTATTTAGTTTTTCATGATGACAGAGCGGAACTTCGGACGAATCCCGCTTTTCTACCAAAGGTAGTGTCGTCTTTTCACATCAATCAACCAATAGTAGTTCCGGTATTAACAGAGAATGCTGAAACGTTGGATGTGGTTCGCGCATTACGCGTCTATGTATCCCGAACGTCTACGGTTCGTAAGACGGATACGTTGATTGTTCTCTATGATGCGGCTAAGAGGGGTTGGCCAGCCTCTAAGCAGACCTTATCCAGATGGATCAAACTGACCATACGTCAGGCTTACCTTCATGCTAGGTTACAGCCACCTACATCAGTAACCGCTCATTCCACACGTTCTGTGGGAACGTCATGGGCAGCGAGTCGTGGGGCTTCTACGACACAGCTTTGCCGTGCGGCTACTTGGTCTTCAGTGCACACGTTTGTGCGCTTTTACAAGTTTGATACGTTCGCGGCATCAGCATCTAGCTTTGGCCGTTTAGTGTTACAAGTGCCAAACAGCTCTCCCGCCACGGAGGAAACTTTGGTACATCCCAAGAGTACTCCAGTGACCCCTAGTGGATGAAAAAGAAAATAGGATTTTGGTACTTACCAGGTAAATCCTTTTCTTTGAATCCATAGGGGGCACTGGACGCCCACCCAGAGCAGTTTATCTGTTTTAGGAAGTTCAGTGGTTCTTATGGTAACACACTTTCACGACTGGTTTAAATTTAACAAAGGTTAATCAGTTAGGGTGTCAACTGTTTAGTTGTCTGTTACGTTTTGTGTCAACTTTATTGTTGTCCGTGAGATTATAGGTAATTCTCCTTTTGTCAATCTCTCTATCGATCCTGTTCGGCTCAGTAAAAAACACTGAAGTGCTCGAGGATATGGAGGGGAGGAGTAGTCTCAAAAATTAATTTATTCAGTGCCTTCTTCCGGTGGAAGCCGTCCATATCCCAAGAGTACTCCAGTGCCCCCTATGGATTCAAAGAAAAGGATTTACCTGGTAAGTACCAAAATCCTATTTTTTCAACCTCAACAACTATGTAACTATATACTATAATACTGTTGTAACGCCTGGTTATTTGAGTTATAATTGCCATCTTTTCAGCTTGAACCAGTCTGGCCATTCTAATATAAAAGCAAACATTCCCTAGCGTTTATACAGCCACCTTTCCTGCTCAGTTTCTTGTCTGTCTGTCTGTCTGTCTGTCTGTCTAGCAGCTCCCAAATGGCAACACTACAGTGCCAAGTAGTAGATAAATAGTCAGTGGCATTGCCCGTTCTGATAACTGGTAGATAAATGTATCTTCATACATCTCACCCTCAGTGACCAGCAATTCAGTGGGCTAAAATGCCTATTTAATGAGAGGTTATATTAGAATGAAAATATATAGAGAGATACAAAAGCATATCAAGGGAGTGCTTGCAATAAGTAATTTAAAAGAATAAATTTATTAGTTACACCTTAAAGATATAACAATTAAAACAATGTAGCAACATATAGCATATTGGTTGACATGTAACTCACAAACAATAATAAAAAATTATCTCTGGAAATATCATTTCTCTAACGTCCTAGTGGATGCTGGGGACTCCGTAAGGACCATGGGGAATAGACGGGCTCCGCAGGAGACTGGGCACTCTAAGAAAGATTTAGTACTACTGGTGTGCACTGGCTCCTCCCTCTATGCCCCTCCTCCAGACCTCAGTTAGAATCTGTGCCCGGCCAGAGCTGGGTGCTTTTAGTGGGCTCTCCTGAGCTTGCTAATAAGAAAGTATTTTAGTTAGGTTTTTTATTTTCAGAGAGTCTCTGCTACGAGGGACTGAGGGGAGAGAAGCAAACCTACTAACTGCGGCATGGTTGCGCTTCTTAGGCTACTGGATACCATTAGCTCCAGAGGGATCGAACACAGGATCTTAACCTTGGTCGTCCGTTCCCGGAGCCGCGCCGCCGTCCCCCTCGCAGAGACAGAAGACAGAAGCCGGCAGAAGCAAGAAGACATCGAAATCGCAGGCAGAAGACTCCTGTCTTCACATGAGGTAGCGCACAGCACTGCAGCTGTGCGCCATTGCTCCCACACTAACCCACACACTCCGGTCACTGTAGGGCGCAGGGGGGGGGGCGCCCTGGGCAGCAATTAAGTACCTCCTGGCAAAAGCAGCATATATACAGTTGGACACTGTTATATGCATGAGCCCCCGCCATTAATTTTACACAAAATCGCGGGAGAAGCCCGCCGCTGAGGGGGCGGGGCCTTCTTCCTCAGCACTCACCAGCGCCATTTTCTCTCCACCGCTCCGCTGAGAGTAAGCTCCCCAGGCTCTCCCCTGCACGATAGGGTGAAAAAGAGAGGGGGGGGGGGCACATAAATTTGGCGTAAAAACAATATATACAGCAGCTACTGGGTTAACACTAAGTTACTGTGTGATTCCTGGGTCATATAGCGCTAGGGTATGTGCTGGCATACACTCTCTCTCTGTCTCTCCAAAGGGCCTTGTGGGGGAACTGTCTTCAAATAGAGCATCCCCTGTGTGTGTGTGTGGTGTCGGTACGTGTGTGTCGACATGTCTGAGGTAAAAGGCTCCCCTAAGGAGGAGATAGAGCAAATATGTGTGTGAGAGGGTGTCTCCGTCGACAACGCCGACACCTGTTTGGATATGTGTAAGTGCTGAGGTGAATTTATTGCACAAAAGATTAGAGATTAGAGAATCTACCCATGTCTGTCCCTATGTCGCAGAGACCTTCAGAGTCTCACAATGCTCACTATCCAAAATAATAAACACTGATATCGACACGGAGTTTGACTCCAGTGTCGACTACGATAATGCAAAGTTACAGCCAAGATGGCTGAAAGGTATTCAATATATGATTATTGTAATAAAAGATGATTTGCATATCACTGATGACTCATCTGTCCCTGACACAAGGGTACACATGTTAAGGGGAAGAAAGCTGAGGTAAATTTCCCTCCTCTCATGAGGAAAAAGAGCGGGAATCTCCAGACAAGAGACTGCAGCTTCCCACAAAAAATTCTCAGGCAGTATCCTTTCCCCACTAGGGCCAGGATGTGTTGGGAATCTTCCCCTAGGGTGTCCTGTTTGCACAGTAGGTAGCACTAGCTATTCTCAGGGATCCTGCAGATAGCGTACACATTCTAGTATACTACTCAGACCGGCGATTGTGTCTGCATGGGTTTATAGCGCTGTGGCAGCATGGACAGGTACCTTATCAGCAGAGATTGAGACCCTAGTATGCATATAGATATATATAGATATATATATATATATTTCTCTGACGTCCTAGTGGATGCTGGGGACTCCGTCAGGACCATGGGGAATAGCGGCTCCGCAGGAGACAGGGCACAAAATTTAAAAGTTTGACCACTAGGTGGTGTGTACTGGCTCCTCCCCCTATGACCCTCCTCCAAGCCTCAGTTAGGTTTTTGTGCCCGTCCGAGCAGGGTGCAATCTAGGTGGCTCTCATAAAGAGCTGCTTAGAGTAAAAGTTTTGATAGTTTTATTATTTTCAGTGAGTCCTGCTGGCAACAGGCTCACTGCAACGAGGGACCTAGGGGAGAAGAAGTGAACTCACCTGCGTGCAGGATGGATTTGCTTCTTAGGCTACTGGACACTAGCTCCAGAGGGACGATCACAGGTACAGCCTGGATGGGTCACCGGAGCCGCGCCGCCGACCCCCTTGCAGATGCCGAAGTAAGAAGAGGTCCAGAAACCGGCGGCTGAAGGCTTTTCAGTCTTCATGAGGTAGCGCACAGCACTGCAGCTGTGCGCCATTGCGCTCAGGCACACTTCACACCGGCGGTCACTGAGGGTGCAGGGCGCTGGGGGGGGCGCCCTGGGCAGCAATGTTAATACCTTTCTGGCTAAAAAGAATACATCACATATAGTCCATGAGGCTATATGGATGTATTTCACCCCTGCCAGGTCTCAGAAAAACCGGGAGAAGAGCCCGCCGGAATAGGGGGCGGGGCCTATCTCCTCAGCACACAGCGCCATTTTCCTACACAGCTCCGCTGCTAGGAAGGCTCCCAGGCTCTCCCCTGCACTGCACTACAGAAACAGGGTAAAAAACAGAGAGGGGGGGCATTTTTTGGCGATATTATATATATTTAAGCAGCTATAAGGAAACAACACTTATATAAGGTTGTTCCTATATAGTTATAGCGCTTTGGTGTGTGCTGGCAAACTCTCCCTCTGTCTCCCCAAAGGGCTAGTGGGGTCCTGTCTTCTATCAGAGCATTCCCTGTGTGTCTGCTGTGTGTCGACATGTATGAGGACGATGTTGGTGTGGAGGCGGAGCAATTGCCGGTAATGGTGATGTCACCCCCTAGGGAGTCGACACCGGAATGGATGGCTTTGTTTATGGAATTACGTGATAATGTCAGCACGCTGCAAAAGTCGGTTGACGACATGAGACGACCGGCAAACCACTTAGTACCTGTACAGGCGTCTCAAACACCGTCAGGGGCTGTAAAACGCCCTTTGCCTCAGTCGGTCGACACAGACCCAGACACCGAATCTAGTGTCGACGGTGAAGAAACAAACGTATTTTCCAGTAGGGCCACACGTTATATGATCACGGCAATGAAGGAGGCTTTGCATATCTCTGATACTGCAAGTACCACAAAAAGGGGTATTATGTGGGGTCTGAAAAAACTACCTGTAGTTTTTCCTGAATCAGAGGAATTGAATGACGTGTGTGATGAAGCGTGGGTTACCCCTGATAAAAAACTGCTAATTTCAAAGAAGTTATTGGCGTTATACCCTTTCCCGCCAGAGGTTAGGGCGTGCTGGGAAACACCCCCTAGGGTGGACAAGGCGCTCACACGTTTATCCAAACAAGTGGCGTTACCGTCTCCTGATACGGCCGCCCTCAAGGATCCAGCTGATAGGAGGCTGGAAAATACTCTAAAAAGTATATACACACATACTGGTGTTATACTGCGACCAGCAATCGCCTCAGCCTGGATGTGCAGTGCTGGGGTGGCTTGGTCGGATTCCCTGACTGAAAATATTGATACCCTGGATAGGGACAGTATTTTATTGACTATAGAGCAATTAAAGGATGCATTCCTTTATATGCGAGATGCACAGAGGGATATCTGCACTCTGGCATCAAGAGTAAGTGCGATGTCCATATCTGCCAGAAGAAGTCTATGGACACGACAGTGGTCAGGCGATGCGGATTCCAAACGGCATATGGAAGTATTGCCGTATAAAGGGGAGGAATTATTTGGGGTCGGTCTATCGGATTTGGTAGCCACGGCAACAGCCGGGAAGTCCACCTTTTTACCTCAAGTCCCCTCCCAGCAGAAAAAGACGCAGTCTTTTCAGCCGCAGTCCTTTCGTTCCTATAAGAACAAGCGAGCAAAAGGACATTCATATTTGCCCCGAGGCAAAGGAAAGGGTAAGAGACTGCAGCAAGCAGCCCCTTCCCAGGAGCAGAAGTCCTCCCCGGCTTCTGCAAAGGCCTCAGCATGACGCTGGGACCTTACAAGCGGACTCAGGGGCGGTGGGGGGTCACCTCAAGAATTTCAGCGCACAGTGGGCTCACTCGCAGGTGGACCCCTGGATCCTGCAGGTAGTATCTCAGGGTTACAGGTTGGAATTCGAGAAGTCTCCCCCTCGCCGGTTCCTAAAATCTGCTTTGCCAACGTCTCCCTCAGACAGGGCGACGGTATTGGAAGCCATTCACAAGCTGTATTCTCAGCAGGTGATAATCAAGGTACCCCTTCTACAACAGGGAAAGGGGTATTACTCCACGCTATTTGTGGTACCGAAGCCGGACGGCTCGGTAAGACCTATTCTAAATCTGAAATCTCTGAACCTGTACATACAAAAATTCAAGTTCAAGATGGAGTCACTCAGAGCAGTGATAGCGAATCTGGAAGAAGGGGATTTTATGGGTCCTTGGACATCAAGGATGCTTACCTTCATGTCCCAATTTGCCCTTCACACCAAGGGTACCTCAGGTTCGTGGTACAAAACTGTCATTATCAGTTTCAGACGCTGCCGTTTGGATTGTCCACGGCACCCAGGGTCTTTACCAAGGTAATGGCCGAAATGATGATCCTTCTTCGAAGAGAAGGCGTATTAATTATCCCTTACTTGGACGATCTCCTGATAAGGGCAAGATCCAGAGAACAGCTGGAGGTCGGAGTAGCACTAACTCAAGTAGTGCTCCAACAGCACGGGTGGATTCTGAATTTTCCAAAATCCCAACTGATCCCGACGACACGTCTGCTGTTCCTAGGGATGATTCTGGACACTGTTCAGAAAAAGGTATTTCTTCCGGAGGAGAAAGCCAGGGAGTTATCCGAACTCGTCAGGAACCTCCTAAAACCAGGGACAGTGTCTGTGCATCAATGCACAAGAGTCCTGGGAAAAATGGTGGCTTCTTACGAAGCGATTCCATTCGGCAGATTCCATGCACGAAT
This sequence comes from Pseudophryne corroboree, assembly GCF_028390025.1. Classification (NCBI taxonomy): domain Eukaryota; kingdom Metazoa; phylum Chordata; class Amphibia; order Anura; family Myobatrachidae; genus Pseudophryne; species Pseudophryne corroboree. Next base: position 774,808,634 of record NC_086447.1, on the reverse strand, counting down.
TTTTCAGTGGGATCTGCTAGACAAATGGTCCGGATCGCATCTGCAGATGCATCAGCGGATAAAATTGTCGACAAGGACAAGGGTCTCTCTGCTATGGTGGTTGCAGAGTGCTCATCTGTTAGAGGGCCGCAGATTCGGCATACAGAACTGGGTCCTAGTGACCACGGATGCCAGCCTGAGAGGCTGGGGAGCGGTCACACAAGGAAGAAACTTCCAGGGCGTGTGGTCAAGCCTGGAAACGTCTCTTCACATAAATATACTGGAACTAAGAGCAATCTACAATGCTCTAAGCCTGGCAAAACCTCTGCTTCAGGGTCAGCCGGTGTTGATCCAGTCGGACAACATCACGGCAGTCGCCCACGTAAACAGACAGGGCGGCACAAGAAGCAGGAGGGCAATGGCAGAAGCTGCAAGGATTCTTCGCTGGGCGGAAAATCATGTGATAGCACTGTCAGCAGTGTTCATCCCGGGAGTGGACAACTGGGAAGCAGACTTCCTCAGCAGACACGATCTTCACCCGGGAGAGTGGGGACTTCATCCAGAAGTCTTCCACATGATTGTAGTCCATTGGGAAAGACCAATGGTGGACATGATGGCGTCCCGCCTCAACAAAAAACTGGACAGGTATTGCGCCAGGTCAAGAGACCCTCAGGCAATAGCTGTGGACGCTCTGGTAACACCATGGGTGTACCAGTCAGTGTATGTCTTCCCTCCTCTGCCTCTCATACCCAAGGTACTGAGAATTATACGGCAAAGGGGAGTAAGAACGATACTAGTGGCTCCGGACTGGCCAAGAAGGACTTGGTACCCGGAACTTCAGGAGATGCTCACGGAAGATCCGTGGCCTCTACCTCTAAGAAGGGATCTGCTTCAGCAGGGACCGTGTCTATTCCAAGACTTACCGCGGCTGCGTTTGACGGCATGGCGGTTGAACGCCGGATCCTAAGGGAAAAAGGCATTCCGGAAGAGGTCATCCCTACCCTGGTCAAAGCCAGGAAGGAGGTGACTGCACAACATTATCACCGCATTTGGAGAAAATATGTTGCATGGTGTGAGGCCAGGAAGGCCCCGACAGAGGAATTTCAACTGGGTCGATTCCTACATTTCCTGCAAACAGGATTATCTATGGGCCTCAAATTAGGGTCCATTAAGGTTCAAATTTCGGCCCTGTCGATTTTCTTCCAGAAAGAATTGGCTTCAGTTCCTGAAGTCCAGACTTTTGTAAAAGGAGTACTACATATACAGCCCCCGGTTGTGCCCCCAGTGGCACCGTGGGATCTCAATGTAGTTTTGGATTTTCTGAAATCCCATTGGTTTGAGCCACTCAAATCGGTAGATTTGAAATATCTTACATGGAAAGTAACCATGCTACTGGCCCTGGCTTCAGCCAGGAGAGTGTCGGAATTGGCGGCTTTATCGTATAAAAGCCCATATCTGATTTTCCATTCGGACAGGGCAAAATTGAGGACGCGTCCTCATTTTCTGCCTAAGGTGGTATCAGCGTTTCACCTGAACCAGCCTATTGTGGTGCCTGCGGCTACTAGCGATTTGGAGGATTCCAAGTTGCTGGACGTTGTCAGAGCATTGAAAATATATATTTCAAGGACGGCTGGAGTCAGAAAATCTGACTCGCTGTTTATACTGTATGCACCCAACAAGCTGGGTGCTCCTGCTTCTAAGCAGACGATTGCTCGTTGGATTTGTAGCACAATTCAACTGGCACATTCTGTGGCAGGCCTGCCACAGCCTAAATCTGTCAATGCCCACTCCACAAGGAAGGTGGGCTCATCTTGGGCGGCTGCCCGAGGGGTCTCGGCATTACAACTCTGCCGAGCAGCTACGTGGTCAGGGGAGAACACGTTTGTAAAATTCTACAAATTTGATACCCTGGCTAAGGAGGACCTGGAGTTCTCTCATTCGGTGCTGCAGAGTCATCCGCACTCTCCCGCCCGTTTGGGAGCTTTGGTATAATCCCCATGGTCCTGACGGAGTCCCCAGCATCCACTAGGACGTCAGAAAATAAGAATTTACTCACCGGTAATTCTATTTCTCGTAGTCCGTAGTGGATGCTGGGCGCCCATCCCAAGTGCGGATTGTCTGCAATACTTGTACATAGTTATTGTTACAAAAAAATCGGGTTGTTTATTGTTGTGAGCCATCTTTTCAGAGGCTCCTACGTTATCATACTGTTAACTGGGTTCAGATCACAAGTTGTACGGTGTGATTGGTGTGGCTGGTATGAGTCTTACCCGGGATTCAAAATCCTTCCTTATTGTGTACGCTCGTCCGGGCACAGTATCCTAACTGAGGCTTGGAGGAGGGTCATAGGGGGAGGAGCCAGTACACACCACCTAGTAGTCAAACTTTTAACTTTTGTGCCCTGTCTCCTGCGGAGCCGCTATTCCCCATGGTCCTGACGGAGTCCCCAGCATCCACTACGGACTACGAGAAATAGAATTACCGGTGAGTAAATTCTTATTATAGATATATATTAAAGATGCTGTCTTAAGTGATAGATATATATATATATATATCTATCTATCTATCTATCTATCTATCTATCTATCTATCTATCTAACATGCCCAAAGAGACATGAGTATACTGGGTCCTAGAGTCAAAGCTATGTCGATTTCTGCTTGACGTGTCCTGTAGAATATGCAATGGACAGATGATGCCGACTTAAGAGGCATGTGGAAGGCTGAGGTTTGTGTGGAGAAGGGTTCTTGGACCTGGTCTACACAGCTATAGCTGGTAATTCTGATATTTTGCCTTATATTCCTGCACAGCCTAGGAAAGCACGACATTATCAAATGCAGCCTTTCGAATAAAGAAACAAGAAAGTCCGAGGTGCGCCTTTCTTGCCAGAGGCGGGGGCACAGGAAAGAAGCTGCACAACACAGCTAGTTCCCAGGAACAGAAGTCCTCCCCGGCCTCTACAAAAATCCACCGCAAGGCGGAGCTAGGCCCGGTGGGGGCACGCCTTCGTCAGTTCAGCCACAAGTGGGTTCACTCCCTGTTAGATCCCTGGGCAATAGATATTGTGTCTCAGGGATACAAGCTGGACTTTGAGAAGATGCCCCCTCACCGACGGCCCTGCCGGCTTCCCCCCACGAGAGGAAAACAGTGTTAACTGCAATTCATAAATTGTATCTTCAACAGGTGGTGGTCAAGGTTCCCCTCCTTCAACAAGGAGGGGGTTATTATTCGACCATGTTGTAGTCCCGAAACCAGACGGTTCGGTCGGACCCATATTGAATTTAAAATCCCTGAACATATACCTGAAAGGGTTCAAGTTCAAGATGGAATCGCTAAGAGCGGTTATTGCAAGCCTGAAAGGGGGAGATTTTATGGTGACTCGGGACATAAAGGATGCATACCTTCATGTCCCCATTTATCCACCTCATCAGGCGTACCTCAGAATTGCGGTACGGGATGGTCATTACCAATTTCAGACGTTGCCGTTTGGTCTCTCCACGGCCTTGAGAATATTCACCAAGGTAATGGCGGAAATGATGGTGCTCCTGCGGAAGCAAGGTGTCACTATTATCACGTACTTGGACGATCTCCTCATAAAAGCGAGATCAAGAGAGCAGTTGCTGAACAGCGTATCACTTTCTCTGGAAGTGAAACGGCAACACGGCTGGATTCTATATATTCCAAAGTCGCAGTTGGTTCTTACAGCTCATCTGCCTCTCCTAGGCATGATCCTAGACACAGACCAGAAAAGGGTTTATCTCCCGATAGAGAGAGCTCAGAAGCTCGTGAGACTGGTCAGGAATCTATTAAAACCAAAACAGGTGTCAGTGCATCACTGCACTCGAGTCCTGGGAAGGATGGTGGCATCATACGAGGCCATTCCCTTCGGCAGGTTCCATGCGAGGACCTTCCAATGGGACTTACTGGACAAGTGGTCCGGATCACATCTTCACATGCATCGGTTAATCACCCTGTCCCCCAGGCCCAGGGTGTCACTCCTGTGGTGGCTGCAGAGTTCTCACCTTCTAGAGGGACGCAGATTCGGAATTCAGGACTGGGTCCTGGTGACCACGGACGCTAGCCTCCGAGGGTGGGGAGCAGTCACACAGGGAAGAAATTTCCAAGGTCTGTGGTCAAGTCAAGAGACTTGCCTTCACATCAACATCTTGGAACTAAGGGCCGTATACAACGTCCTACGTCAAGCGGAGCACTTGTTTCGCGACCAACTGGTTCTGATTCAGTCAGACAACATCACCGTAGTGGCTCAGGTGAACCGCCAAGGCGGCACAAGGAGCAGAGTGGCGATGGCAGAAGCCACCAGAATTCTTTGCTGGGCGGAAAATCACGTAAGCGCTCTGTCAGCAGTGTTCATCCCGGGAGTAGACAACTGGGAAGCAGACTTCCTCAGCAGACACGACCTCCACCCGGGAGAGTGGGGACTTCATCAGGAAGTCTTCACACAGATCACATATCGGTGGGAACTGCCACAGGTGGACATGATGGCATCCCGCCTCAACAAAAAACTACATATTGCGCCAGGTCAAGAGACCCTCAGGCAATAGCGTTAGACGCCCTGGTGACACCATGGGTGTTCCAGTCGGTCTATGTATTTCCTCCTCTTCCTCTCATTCCCAGGGTGCTGAGGATAATAAGGAAAGGAGGAGTGAGAACAATCCTCATTGTTCCAGATTGGCCACGAAGGACCTGGTATCCAGATCTGCAAGAAATGCTCACAGAGGACCCGTGGCCTCTTCCTCTAAGACAGGATCTGTTGCAACAGGGGCCCTGTCTGTTCCAAGTCTTACCGCGGCTGCGTTTGACGGCATGGCGGTTGAACGCCGGATCCTAGCAGAAAAGGGCATTCCGGACGAGGTCATTCCTACGCTGATAACGGCTAGGAAGGACGTGACAGCTTAACATTATCACCGTGTATGGCGAAAATATGTTTCTTGGTGTGAGGCCAGGAATGCTCCTACAGAGGAATTCCAGCTGGGCCGTTTCCTTCACTTTCTACAGTCAGGAGTGAATTTTGGCCTAAAATTAGGCTCCATTAAGGTCCAGATTTCGGCCCTATCCATTTTCTTTCAAGAAGAGTTGGCTTCTCTACCAGAAGTTCAGACGTTGTAAAGGGAGTGCTGCATATTTAGCCTCCTTTTGTGCCTCCAGTGGCACCTTGGGATCTTAACGTAGTGTTAAGTTTACTGAAATCACACTGGTTTGAACCACTTAAAACGGTGGAGTTAAAATATCTAACGTGGAAGGTGGTCATGCTATTAGCCTTGGCTTCGGCTAGGCGTGTGTCAGAATTAGCGGCTTTGTCACATAAAAGCCCCTATCTGGTTTTCCATATAGATGGAGCAGAATTGCGGACCAGTCCACAATTTCTGCCAAAAGTGGGGTCATCTTTTCATATGAACCAACCTATTGTGGTGCCTGTGGCTACTCGTGACTTGGAGGATGTGGTCAGGGCTTTGAAGGTTTATGTAGCCAGAACGGCTAGAGTCAGGAAAACAGAGTCGCTGTTTATCCTGTATGCATCCAACAAGCTGGGTGCTCCTGCTTCAAAGCAAACTATTGTTCGCTGGATCTGTAACACGTTTCAGCAGGCTCATTCTGTGGCTGGATTGCCGCTGCCTAAATCAGTTAAAGCCCATTCCACTAGGAAGGTGGGCTCTTCTTGGGCGGCTGCCCGAGGGGTCTCGGCATTACAACTATGCCGAGTTGCTACTTGGTCAGGTTCAAACACTTTTGCGAAGTTCTCCAAGTTTGATACCCTGGCTGATGAGGACCTATTGTTTGCTCAATCGGTGCTGCAGAGTCATCCGCACTCTCCCGCCCGTTTGGGAGCTTTGGTATAATCCCCATGGTCCTTACGGAGTCCCCAGCATCCACTAGGACGTTAGAGAAAATAAGATTTTACTTACCGGTAAATCTATTTCTCGTAGTCCGTAGTGGATGCTGGGCGCCCGTCCCAAGTGCGGACTTCTTCTGCAGTACTTGTATATAGTTATTGCTGCAATAAGGGCTATGTTATTGTTGCATCAGGGTTGAACTGATGCTCTGTTGTTGTTCATACTGTTGACTGGGTAAGTTTATCACAAGTTATACGGTGTGATTGGTGTGGCTGGTATGAGTCTTGCCCTGGATTTCCAAAATCCTTTCCTTGTACTGTCAGCTCTTCCGGGCACAGTTTCTCTAACGGAGGTCTGGAGGAGGGACATAGAGGGAGGAGCCAGAGCACACCAGAATCTAAATTCTTTCTTAAAGTGCCCATGTCTCCTGCGGAGCCCGTCTATTCCCCATGGTCCTTACGGAGTCCCCAGCATCCACTACGGACTACGAGAAATAGATTTACCGGTAAGTAAAATCTTATTTTTCTTGCACTTCAGGAGGCTGCGAGAACAAATGTGTCCTCCGCCCCGATGGGCACCCAAACGGCAGAACAGTTGGAATAAAAAAAAATTGAATCCGCCCCTTTGAATGTTACATAATCCTGCCTGATAACATGTTTGTTTCACTTTGAATTTCTCTCTTTTGTTAAATGTAAAATTAACATGTTGTACCCTTCTTCCAAACTGGAGTTCTTATCTCCAGCCTCTGTACTCTTCTCCTCTCTGAACCAGCAAGTAGTTTTTACAGAAGAGGTTACTATTCCGGTGTCTTCATAATGCCTACCCACCCATCCTCTACCTGAAACTCCTCAAAAGATAGCTGTGTCTTTAAAAGTCCAGGATAGAGGCACTGTGATACATCACTATATCTATGGAGCATGGTGAATTTCTGTCCCAAGGGGACTTTAAAGATCTGTACCTGTACACCCCTTTGATAGCGCTCCCACCAATGGTTACCTGGATCACAATCTGTAAACTCCACTTCCACTTCATTGCCCTATTGTTAAGGCTATCTACAACAATTTGACTATTCACAAAAGTCATGACAATCTGCTGCGGGGTACACTGGGCTCCACAAGGAAATGCATCGGCGTGTAGAGTAGGATCTTGATCCGAGGTACCAACAGGCTCAAAGCTTTAGACTGTTCCCAAAATGCACAGCGCCGCCTCCTCTATACCCCACCTCCATGCCAGTGAGCTCAGTTTGTAGTTGGTGCCTGCAGTAGCAGGTCACTTAACAGGGGGCTGCCTCAGGCAGCCTAATTCTTAGCTTTAGCCTCAACAAAAAAGAAGAGGACTATACCAGGGCTGCAGCATGCTGTGTCTGAAGACGTCCCTGCAGCAGCTCCATCCCCCCCAGCGGAAGCTATATACTCCCACGCCGCGGTTGCCGGGTCACTACAGCAGAGGCGCCGGCTTTTCTTCCTCTGTCCTCTGTGAGTCACACACACGCAGCACATGCTGGCTCAATCTAGCACCGGCGATAGCGATGCGTGGGGCTACGCATAGCTATCGCTGGGGGGCATACACACAACAGATCCGTGCTTAAAATCTAAGCAATCTAGTCAGATTGCTTAGATTTTTAAACACTAATCTCTCCGTGTGTACCCCCCTTAAAAGTATGGTTTTGGGGATTGAGAATCACTCTAACACAGACTGACTCTCTTGTCCAGGTACTGGTATCAAATAGTAGCACTATAATCTGTATCAATGTCCCTGGGTTGTGATATTTTCAATTGTGTCAGCTCCATACTGTTTGTCCACAAACAAAGCATTTTCCCACAATAGGACAAATTCTGGTTTTGCTTGGATCAGCTTGTAATACTTTAACCATGGAGAGACGGACTGCAATACCTTTTGGTCTCCACACTCAGTTTCTTAAGGTTGGTTATTTTACCCCTTCCATTAGCACATCCTCACTATCAATGCAAGTTTGTTTTTCTGGGAAAGGGTCTTTGAATTTCTCATTGTCCATAGTTTGCAGATCTAAGACTGTAACATCCTGGACTTTATTCTACCTCTCTCGTTGGAACACAAATATTGTCGGCTTTGCTTGTCAAAGTCCAGTCACTCAATGGCAGAAACAATGTGACTTGTATAAATCAACAGATGGTACCTTACTTGGGATTTCGGGAGTGACCAGGGTCCTGACATTGTTTGGTGGTTATTGTTTTCTGCTCCAGTACAGACTAAGGTCAAAAACTGGCTTGATTTTATTTTTCAATCCCAAACATGTCGACCCGGAGGTTTATCTTTAGTGTCTGAGGTTTGTCTTGGTTGCGGTTGTCTGATGTGGAAATAATGACATTGAAAACCTTCATATCCTGGTTGAGAGACCCACTGATCATCATCATCACTGTTACCCTGGTACTAACTAATTTACATATTTCCTTTAGACTGGTTGTAGTGAATCTTTTGGACAACTTGCCAAACTGTGTTTTAATGTTTTTCAATTAGTCTTCTATTCAATTTAAAAGCTGCTGAGGTTCTGAGTGTTGGTGGTTTAGTCTACTAGAGTAAACTCGCATTTACCATTTGACCTACAGATTTTACAATCTGCTGTGAAATGGAAACGTACCAATACTTATCCCATGTCAGATTTTATGGTTTTATTCATTTTGGCCTGAATTAGAATTGTAATCTAAATTCCATTCTTAGGGTTGTGAACTTGGATCTGTGAGGTTTGTGTTAGAATCCTTTTACAAGTTCTTGTTAGTACTTGCGCATCCCTTAGTTTCAAGCACTCAACAGGCTGGCACATATAGAACCCCTCTTAGAAACGTTCCACGAATCTATGACATCCAAATCTAGTTTTGAACACTGTCCAGTAATTTATCTTCCACCTCCCGTGTGCGCTTCTGTCCAGCTCCTTTTCTGGTCACCTTTTATGCTAGATAAAATATCTGCCTGAATGGTCTTTAAACTGGTGGCCCTCATGTCTTACCACCCGTTATGGTGCTTTTTCTCAGAACAATGCAGTAGTTTGCCCAATTCCTGAATTTCTGTTTAAAGTGTCTGGGCAATTTTGGATTTATTTAACAACTTTGTCTTATTTGCATAGTATTGATCTTTAGTCTGGCGAGAAGAATTAAGATTCGTGTTTATATACCTGTACACTCTTTCATGCTGTATATGGCCACAAAAGTGTATCCTCACATCTTGAGAGGGGGAACAGGAGGGGGAAGTGGCGTGTAAACTTAGGCCAAGACATGTTCCCACTTAGAGGGTGAGACAGTCGCATAGATGGAAGGCTTATATGTTGCAGGAGCTCTACCACTGAAAGTAAGAAAGAAAGAAAAAAAAAAAAGAAAAAATGTGTTGTGAATATGGGTATGGTGCATTAGGTTGACCTTACTTTGTTTGACTGACACTAGGTCGACGCAACATGGTCCATGGTCGACAGGTAATAGACAATGGAAAAAGTCGACAGGTACAAATGGTCGACATGGAAGATGGTCTACACAAAAAAAGGTCAAAATCATTTATTATTTTTTTTTCCGTTTTCTTTTGTTGTGTCATTTTTGTCGTCAAAGCACACGGAACCCCATTTAGTGTACCGCTGTGCTCGGCACAAGTTGCCATTCCCAATCGTAGTCCACGTGGATGGTAAAGTATGAAAAAGTTGAAAAAAATGCAAAAACCTTTAAAAAGTTGTGTTAACCTTGCCATAATCACTGTAGACCTTTTACATGTCAGCCTAATGACTATGTCGACCTAATGCATGTTGAACTATTGACTGTCGAACTATAGACCAGATACCTAAATTCTTATATTAAAAAGAATAAAAACTCGTCCACATGCGGAATCTAATTTAATTACATTTAGCTTCATTGATATTTCTCCCAACACCACTGTTTGTGGCTATTTTTCTAATAAGGTGTTACAAAAATGACAAAATTACATACATTATTATTCCCGTTTTTTGACTAGTAATTAAGTGAACTATAATTACTTGGCCGCTAACAACAGACTTTGCATTTAAGGTGCTACCAAGTACACAGATAAAGACAATGGAGGGATGTTGGTGTGGTCTCCATATCATGATATACCAGATCTGAAATGTAAGTCTTGATTGTTTGTATACAAAACAACTACAGGTTGAGTATCCCTTATCCAAAATGCTTGGGACCAGAGGTATTTTGGATATCGGATTTTTCCGTATTTTGGAATAATTGCATACCATAATAAGATATCATGGCGATGGGACCCAAGTCTAATCACAGAATGTATTTATGTTACATATACACCTTATACACACGGCCTGAAGGTGATTTTAGCCAATTTTTTTTTATAACTTTGTGCATTAAACAAAGTATGTCTACATTCACACAATTCATTTATGTTTCATATACACCTTATACACACAGCCTGAAGGTCATTTAATACAATATTTTTTAATAACTTTGTGTATTAAACAAAGTTTGTATTTTGATGGCTCAATGTACACAAAGGTTTCACTATCTCACTCACTCCAAAAAGTCCGTATTTCGGAATATTCTGTATTTCGGAATATTTGGATATGGGATAATCAACCTGTATTACCTCAGTGCCTAATTTATTACTGCTATGTGTTTTATTGCAAATGCCTAGTTGTTATATACTTTTTTTGTTTTTTTAAACCCAGTCACCATTAATAATTGTAATATGAAGTAGTTTCCTAGAACAAAATAACAGACCATTCCAACCATAACATCCATAGGATGCCTAGGAAAACAATGAGAATAATATTACTAGGAATTACTGTAACTATAATTATTTAGATATCTCAGAAGCTATATGACAAATATAAATATATCTAATGTTATATAACATTAAATGAAGCATATGCTTTGATGTTAATAAACAATGGGGACAATTCAGTTAGAGGAGAAGAAACAGCAATTTTTCCCGATATTTCACCGATAGTGTTGTTTCTGCAATCCAATTTGGTCACCCGAGAAAAAAAAAATGTTCTCACGAAACGCACAGGTTTAGTGAATCCTGTGTGTTTTCTCGAAACAGCTCCGTTTTCACCTGAAAACGGGGCTGTTTTCTGGTATTGTTTCGCCTACCTACAGCAGGAGAAACATAACCCCCGATAAGCTGCGGCTTGTGCTGGCTTATTGGCAATAATTGAATAGGCCGGGGCAAATTATTTAGCCATGACAAAACATTGTGGCTAATTGAATCCCCCGCAGACAGGTATTTACACACAGAAATCTGAAACCATGTCATTTATGTACTAATCACTTCTCCGTACATCTTCTATTACAGTGGATGAATACATTGCAATTGCAAAAGAAAAACATGGATACAACGTGGAGCAGGTATGTATTATGTACCTATCTCTTTGCATGTTGCATTGTTAAGATCCCAGCCCCACAATAATTTATGCTGTGATGTCTGCCTATGAGGCAGTTACTTTTCAGCTATGCACTGGGCCTCATTTTTTGAAGCACGCTTTGTGCGCACACTTTGGTATTGTAATTGTATGTGTGGTCTACTACATTCATTGCAAGATACATGCTACCTGTTATTTGACCACCTTTTGCAGTACTCAGATTTCTGGAGTAGCATAGATAAATGTCCATAGGCTCACTTTGTATAGGCCAATCACCTGTTGTGTAGAAGCACAGATATTTACCAACATCCCCTAAAATTTTATCAGAGTATCATTGGGCACCAGGGTAATTTCGGGGCTACACACACTGCAGTTGGCTTGTGTAGGCAGCAATCACAGAACTAGATGAAGTTTTGCTGTATTGCTTACATACAGCAAGACATTCTATAGCAACATCGCACATTGGGGGTCATTCCGAGTTGTTTGCTCGCTAGCTACTTATAGCAGCTGTGAAAACTTATAGTCGCCGCCCACGGGGGAGTGTATTTTCGCTTTGCAAGTGTGCGAACGCCTTTGCAGCCGAGCACAGCAAAAACATTTTGTGCAGTTTGAGTAGCTCTGGACTTACTCAGCCCTTACGATCACTTCAGTCTTTTTAGTCCCGGAATTGACGTCAGACACCCGCCCTGCAAACATCTGGACATGCCTGCGTTTTCCCAAACAATCCCAGAACACGGTCAGTTGACACCCATAAACGCCCTCTTTCTGTCAATCACATTGCGTTTGACTGGAATCTTCGCTAAATCCATCGCCCAGCACTTTTTCAAATTAGACTGAAGTACTAAGTGGTGTGCCACAAGGGTCTGTACTTGGATCACTGTTGTTCAACATTTTCATTAACGATCTAGAGGTAGATCTGGAGAGCATGGTGTCAATTTTTGCAGACAATACCAAATTGTGTAAGGTTATAAATACGGAGGGAGAAGTTGAGTTTCTTCAGAACGACTTATTCAAACTGGAAGCATGGGCAGCAAAATGGAGAATGAGCTTCAATACACACAAGTGTAAGGTAATGCACTTTGGTAGCAAGAACAAAAGTAACACCTACATACTAAATGGGTTAAAATTAGGTGATTCTGTATTGGAAAAAGACTTAGGTGTTTACATAGATAGCAAACTAAGCAGCAGTACCCAAAGTAGGATTGCAGCAAAGAAGGCTAACAAGGTATTAGCATGTATAAAGCGGGGAATTGATGCAAGGGATGAGAATGTTATACTCCCAATATATAAATCCCTATTTAGGCTACATCTTGAATACTGTGCACAATTTTGGGCAGTATACTACAATAAGGATATCCTGGAACTAGAAAAGGTTCAGAGGCGGACGACCAAACTAATTAAGGGGATGGAGACTCTGGAATACAAGGAAAGGCTTGCAAGCTTGGCATGTTTACACTGGAAAAGAGGAAACTAAGAGGGGACATGATCAACATTTAGAAATATATAAGGGGACAATACACAGAGCTTGCGGGGATCTGTTTTTTGTAAGATCAACACAGAGGACACGTGGACACCTGCTTAGGTTAGAGGAGAGGAGATTTCGCACACAGAGACGTAAAGGTTTCTTCACAGTAAGAACAATACATGTTTGGAATTCCCTGCCTGAGAGAGTAGTAATGGCGGATTCTTTCAACACTTTTAAGAATGGGCTAGATAAGCACCTAATGGATAAGGATATGCAGGGCTATGGAGCATAGTCACACACTATAGTTATTTAAAAAAAAAAGGAAGAAAATAGGAATAAACACAACGGCCGACATTAGCAACATACAAAAATAGTCAGAAAAATAATACAGCGTAGGAGACCACAAATAGGTTGAACTCTGTGGACAAATTGTCTCTATTAACCTCAAAAACTGTTACTATGATAAGCAAATGATATGTACAGTATGTTAACACGATAAGACAGATTGCTGGAAAAATAATGAGCTAATATCCGTGGCATAAACAAGCCTATAACATCTACAGCAAATAATCAAATAAGACTTATACATATTCCGTAAAATAATGTAATGGAGTCCAAGCCGACTTGTGCCCTGTTTGAAGGTTTAGTGCCTTGGTTTATTGTAAGCAGGGTACTTCCGGAAATAACCTGTCAATCGGATACCCAAAACTCACAAAAGAAGATCACTAGTCTTAAGGATGAATGTTATCAGCAGGAGACCCAGAACTGACGCGTTTTGAGTGGTCTTTATCTTTTTTTCAAGAACCAGCCTTGAAAAAGAGCTGAAGGCACCTCGAAATGAGTACGTACTTCTAAAGAAGTGGCCACGGACATCAGTAAGCATTGGTGCTGAGCGCTGAACTGCTCACTAGTTGATTAGACACTAGGTAAAAGACTGATAGATGGTGAATTTTATAGTGTTATGCAGGCCATACACTAGGTAGATATCGTGTACGAATATATGATATCGACCCATCGCGTGCACATTGTGCATGTTTTGAGTGCGAATACGATGTGATGCGCGGCCCCATGGGTCATACATCGCATCAACTGAGCATATATGCTGCACATATGATCAGTCGATCCCGGCCACCAGCAATTGCAGAGGTCCAATAGATCATACTATCTATCACATGCCCCGTGGCTGGCGGTGAGGATCATAGTACGACTCGCACCTAGGGGGTCATTCCGAGTTGATCGTAGCTGTGCTAAGTTTAGCACAGCTACGATCGTTTACTCAGACATGCGGGGGGACGCCCAGCACAGGGCTTTACGCGCCCCGCATGTCGGTGCTGGCCCCCCACCCGCACAAATACAAAAGCGCCTTTGTATTTGAGGAGTAACTCCCAGCGCAGCTCCTGCGGCTGGCCGGGACTTACTCGTCACTTCTGTGTTGGCCGGACTGCTCCCCCTAAACGGCGGCTCAATGCCGCCGTTCAGCCCCCTCCAGCCTAGCGACCGCCTCTGTCTCAGAGGCGATCGTTAGGCAACGATGACTGCCATGTGCCGGCGCATGCGCAGTTCCGACCCGATCGCACGGCTGCGAAGAAGTGCAGCGTGTGATCGGGTCGGAATGACCCCCCTAATGCGAGTCGTACTAACACATGGCTAGCATAAGACTTGTAAAGTGAAAAGCAGCTTCTGGGCTGTAGAATTACAGGACGTATCTTTCTCCTCCCAAGGCGCTTGGCATGCTGTTTTGGCACAAACACAACATTGAGAAATCCCTCGCTGATTTGCCCAATTTTACTCCTTTCCCCGATGAATGGACGGTTGAAGATAAAGTTCTTTTTGAGCAAGCATTTAGTTTCCATGGGAAAAGTTTCCATAGAATTCAGCAAATGGTAAGTTATAATAATCTTCCACAGTGAAATGTCTTATTGTCTTTCACACGCATTCCTGCAAGCTTCTTAAATATATTTTTACTACTGTCCAATATATTTTTTTGCTTTCCGACATGCAATTTTAGCATCAATCAGGACGGTTTCATTTTGTTTGCCGAGGCTATAAACACAATAGGGTTGACTTGTAATATAAATGTATGGGTCAAAAGCAGAGCAGAAAGTAAGAAAGGTAGAACTTTGTATTTATGCAGATGTAGGAGGGCAGCTATAAGTTAATAAATGAAATGAAGGTAGAAACCACCTTGTTACAGTTCTCATGTTGAATGTTCCTTAAGTTTATCGATTGCCTACACCAGTGTTTCCTTAAACCTAAAAGTCCAGATTTTTAGGATATCAATGCTTGAGCACAAGTGCTTAAATCAAACCTTAAAACCAGTCTATTAATGTGTCTTGAGGACAGAGTTAGAGAAATACTGGCCTACACAGAAAGCTGAAGCAGACTTCATGGCAATGCAGCCTGATCTTGCACCAGACATTCGCACAGGGGTGAAGAACAGACCATGCAGGCTGTCAGATCACTAGGAGCTGGAGTTGTTCTAGGTTCTGGTTCGTAGTGAATGTAGGTTCCGCTTTTTATCAGCAATAGAGAACATGAAGAACCTGATGTCGGTTGTTAGAATGTATTGTCATTGTAGGTTCAGGATAAGAAATGACTGCATTTGTTATGCTTAGGTGATATATTCACCTGTATAACTATTGCTCTTCCCCCTTTTACTGATATTGTTTTTCTTACTGAATTTTTAATGGAAATAATTACAGTGTAAGCAAGTGGTTCACAAACTGTCCTCAAGACACTGACCAGCTTTTAAGGATAACTGTACTTGTGCATAGATGGTTACGTCAAATTGATTGCGCTACTAATTAAGCCACCTGTGATCAATCATGGATATCCTTAAAACCTGGCCTGTAAGGCTGCCTTGAGGACCGAGTTTGGGATCCACCGCGTACTGACCGTTGTCACTGGAAAAACAGCGGGGTTCCAATAACCATGAAATTGTCTGTATGTTACGTGTCTTCATTTTAATACTACATTTACACTAAACTTGCACTTTTCAATTCTAGAGGTTGTTATTGTCCCAATTTTAGATACATTTAAATTAGCAGCAAAATAAAACCAGTCTTCCCCGTTTTAGCTTCCAGATAAGACCATAGCAAGTCTTGTAAAATATTACTACTCTTGGAAAAAAACTCGATCTCGGACAAGTTTGATGGACCGACAGGCACGGAAGCTAGCAAGCAAAAACAACACTGGAGAAAGGTATTATATGCCATTTATTTAAGGGGAAGTAGCAATGCTTTCTGGGGAGAAATCAATTAGCCGTGGTAATTTATCGTGGACTAATTGAAGCAGCAAGGCTATTCAATTAGTCCTGAAGGCAACCCACAGGCTGCAGTTAATGAGGATTTTTTTTTTAGCCTAAGCAGGCTCGATAAGTAATCTTGGTTAAATCAGTTTTGGGTGCTGCGGCCATGTTAACCCATAGGTTATGGGTTAATGCGGTAATTTACCATGCAAGAAAAAGGGGCTCCAATAGAATAGTCCTGGGCTTTAAAGCCGAAGGCTACCACCCTTTTTCACCCACGGTAAATTGCTACATCTGATTAATTTCCCCCTTACTGTCTTATACAACTTATCACTGTATTTTCACATTGTTAGGGTGGTAATCTAAACATGTTGTGGATGTTGCAAAACCCTGTTGTACAAGGCAACCAATATATTAAATAGTACCTAGAATCAGAACAGCAATATATGAGGCAGAAGTGTAGACACGCAATGAAGGATACATAGGGCTCTACTTCTGCAAGCTTACAATCTAGTGGGAGAGGGATGTCAGTGTTTGTTTTCTGCCCGTTAGTGTTATTTAGTGTTATTTCACAGAGTAATATTTAGAACAATACAAATAATTGGGTGTTCTCTGCTCTCCATCGCTATTACATATTAATAACATTTCATTCCCGATCGCACAACTGTGCACAGGGTGTGTTATAGTCTTCAGAGATTTCAACACAGCATACTGTACATTGGGATTCCGTCTTTACTAAAAAAAAAAAAAAAAACATGTCCAGCATTGCTGAAACCAATGACTCTTTTTTAAGTGTTTCTTTGTTTTTTTTTTATCACCTCCAATGTTTAACTTTTAAGGGGGGTATTCAGTTAGCTCCGGCAATTTCGGAGCTATCGAATTTACCCCCCCCCCCCCCACCCCACCCGAGTATTCAATTGCAGGCCGTTTTTCGCCCGTTCTTAAGGCGTTATCGTCAATGCCTTCCCCTCTTCTTTTTTTTTTCTTTCTCTTACGTCCTAGAGGATGCTGGGGACTCCGTAAGGACCATGGGGTATAGACGGGCTCCGCAGGAGACATGGGCACCTATAAAGAACTTTTAGTATGGGTGTGCACTGGCTCCTCCCTCTATGCCCCTCCTCCAGACCACGGTTAGATCTTGTGCCCAGAGGAGATAGGGTGCATTACAGGGAGCTCTCCTGAGTTTTCTGTGTAAAAGAATTTTGTTAGGTTTTTTTATTTTCGGGGAGCACTGCTGGCAACAGACTCCCTGCATCGTGGGACTGAGGAGAGAGAAGCAGACCTACTTAAATGATAGGATCTGCTTCTTAGGCTACTGGACACCATTAGCTCCAGAGGGAGTCGGAACACAGGTCACACCCTGGGGTTTGTCCCGGAGCCGCGCCGCTGTCCTCCTCGCAGAGCCGGAAGATAGAAGCCGGGTGAGTATGAGAAGAAAAGAAGACTTCAAGGCGGCAGAAGACTTCAGATCTTCATGAGGTAAGCGCGCAGCGGTAACGCTGCGCGCCATTGCTCCCACACAACACACACAGGCACAGGGGGGGGCGCCCTGGGCAGCAATAAACCTCGTTTTTGGCACAAATATATATATATATATATATATATATATATATATTAGGCTGCGGAGGCAGCAAATAGACGATCCCCCGCCATTTTTCTGAAATTGAAGCGGTGATCGAAGCCCGCCGCTGGAGGGGGCGGAGCTTGATCCCTCAGCACTAACCAGCGCCATTTTCTCCACAGAAGCTGCAGAGAACGCTGGCTCCCCGGACTCTCCCCTGCTGAACGCATCAGAGGGCTGAAAAAAGAGGGGGGCACATTTCCAGCGCAGTGAGTGGGAATAGCATTGGCATTATATATATATATATATATATATATATATATATATATATATATATATATATATATATATATATATATATATATATATATATATATATATATTATATTCTCTGACGTACTAGTGGATGCTGGGAACTCCGAAAGGACCATGGGGAATAGCGGCTCTGCAGGAGACTGGGCACAAAAGTAAAAGCTTTAAGACTAGCTGGTGTGCACTGGCTCCTCCCCCTATGACCCTCCTCCAAGCCTCAGTTAGATTTTTGTGCCCGAACGAGAAGGGTGCAATCTAGGTGGCTCTCCTGAGCTGCTTAGAGTAAAAGTTTAAATTAGGTTTTTTATTTTCAGTGAGTCCTGCTGGCAA
The DNA here is from genome assembly GCF_028390025.1 of Pseudophryne corroboree. NCBI lineage: Eukaryota > Metazoa > Chordata > Amphibia > Anura > Myobatrachidae > Pseudophryne > Pseudophryne corroboree. Next base: position 774,790,531 of record NC_086447.1, on the reverse strand, counting down.
CAGGCTCACTGCATCGAGGGACTAAGGGGAGAAGAAGCGAACTCACCTGCGTGCAGAGTGGATTGGGCTTCTTAGGCTACTGGACATTAGCTCCAGAGGGACAATCACAGGCCCAGCCATGGATGGGTCCTAGAGCCGCGCCGCCGTCCCCCTTACAGAGCCAGAAGAGCAGAAGAGGTCCGGAAAATCGGCGGCAGAAGACGTCCTGTCTTCAATAAGGTAGCGCACAGCACCGCAGCTGTGCGCCATTGCTCTCAGCACACTTCACACTCCGGTCACTGAGGGTGCAGGGCGCTGGGGGGGGGGGCGCCCTGAGACGCAATAAAAATACCTTATATGGCAAAAAAAATACATCACATATAGCTCCTGGGCTATATGGATGCATTTAACCCCTGCCAGGATACATAGAAAAACGGGAGATAAGGCCGCCGATAAGGGGGCGGAGCCTATCTCCTCAGCACCCTGGCGCCATTTTCCCTCACAGCTCCGTTGGAGGGAAGCTCCCTGGCTCTCCCCTGCAGTCACTACACTACAGAAAGGGTTAAAAAAAAGAGAGGGGGGCACTAATTAGGCGCAGTATAAACAATACAGCAGCTATAAGGGGAAAAACACTTATATAAGGTTATCCCTGTATATATATAGCGCTCTGGTGTGTGCTGGCAAACTCTCCCTCTGTCTCCCCAAAGGGCTAGTGGGGTCCTGTCCTCTATCAGAGCATTCCCTGTGTGTGTGCTGTATGTCGGTACGTTTGTGTCGACATGTATGAGGAGAAAAATGATGTGGAGACGGAGCAGATTGCCTGTAATAGTGATGTCACCCCCTAGGGGGTCGACACCTGAGTGGATGAACTGTTGGAAGGAATTACGTGACAGTGTCAGCTCTGTATAAAAGACAGTGGTTGACATGAGACAGCCGGCTACTCAGCTTGTGCCTGTCCAGACGTCTCATAGGCCGTCAGGGGCTCTAAAGCGCCCGTTACCTCAGATGGCAGATATAGACGCCGACACGGATACTGACTCCAGTGTCGACGGTGAAGAGACAAATGTGACTTCCAGTAGGGCCACACGTTACATGATTGAGGCAATGAAAAATGTTTTACACATTTCTGATAATACAAGTACCACCAAAAAGGGGTATTATGTTCGGTGAGGAAAAACTACCTGTAGTTTTCCTGAATCTGAGAAATTAAATGAGGTGTGTGATGATGCGTGGGTTTCCCCCGATAACAACTGATAATTTCTAAAATGTTATTGGCATTATATCCTTTCCCGCCAGAGGTTAGGGTGCGTTGGGAAACACCCCCTAGGGTGGATAAAGCGCTCACACGCTTGTAAGGGCTCTACCCTCTCCTGAGATGGCCGCCCTTAAGGATCCTGCTGATAGAAAGCAGGAGGGTATCCTAAAATGTATTTACACACATACTGGTGTTATACTGCGACCAGCAATCGCCTCAGCCTGGATGTGCAGTGCTGGGTTGGCGTGGTCGGATTCCCTGACTGAAAATATTGATACCCTAGATAGGGACAGTATATTATTGCCTATAGAGCATTTAAAAGATGCATTTCTATATATGCGTGATGCACAGCGGAATATTTGCCGACTGGCATCAAGTCTAAGTGCGTTGTCCATTTCTACCAGTAAAACGGCATTTGGAAGTATTGCCTTATTAAGGAGATGAGTTATTTGGGGTCGGTCTTTCAGACCTGGTGGCCACGGCAACAGCTGGGAAATCCACGTTTGTACCCCAGGTCGCCTCTCAACATGAGAAGACGCCGTATTATCAGGCGCAGTCTTTTAGTGGACAAGCGGGCAAAAGGTTCCTCATTTCTGCCCCGTGACAGAGGGAGAGGAAAAAGGCTGCAGAAATCAGCCAGTTCCCAGGAACAGAAACCCTCTCTCGCCTCTGCCAAGCCCTCAGTATGACGCTGGGGCTTTACAAGCAGAATCAGGCACGGTGGGGGGCCCGTCTCAATGAATTTCAGCGCGCAGTGGGCTCACTCGCAAGTAGACTCCTGGATCCTTCAGGTGATATCTCAGGGGTACAAATTGGAATTCGAGACGTCTCCCCCTCGCCGTTTCCTAAAGTCGGCTTTACCGATGTCTCCTTCTGACAGGGAGACAGTTTTGGAAGCCATTCACAAGCTGTATTCCCAGCAGGTGATAATCAAGGTACCCCTCCTGCAACAGGGAACGGGGTATTATTCCACACTGTTGTGGTACCGAAGCCGGACGGCTCGGTGAGACCGATTCTAAATCTAAAATCTTTGAACACTTACATACAGAGGTTCAGATTCAAGATTGAGTCACTCAGAGCAGTGATTGCGAACCTGGAAGAAGGGGACTACATGATGTCTCGGGACATCAAGGATGCTTACCTTCATGTCCAAATTTACCCTTCTCACCAAGGGTACCTCAGGTTTATGGTACAGAACTGTCACTATCAGTTCAGACGCTGCCGTATGGATGGTCCACGGCACCCCGGGTCTTTACCAAGGTAATGGCCGAAATGATGATATTCCTTCGAAGGAAGGGAATTTTAGTTATCCCTTACTTGGACGATTCCCTGATAAGGGTAAGATCCAGGGAACAGTTGGAGGTCGGTGTAGCACTATCTCAGGTAGTGTTGCGGCAGCACGATTGGATTCTCAATATTCCAAAAATCGCAGCTGGTTCCGACGACTCGTCTTCTGTTCCTAGGGATGATCCTGGACACAGTCCAGAAAAAGGTGTTTCTCCCGGAGGAGAAAGCCAGGGAGTTATCCGAGCTAGTCAGGAACCTCCTAAAACCGAGCCAAGTCTCAGTGCATCAATGCACAAGGGTTCTGGGTAAAATGGTGGCTTCCTACGAAGCAATCCCATTCGGCAGATTCCACGCAAGAACTTTCCAGTGGGACCTGCTGGACAAATGGTCCGGGTCGCATCTTCAGATGCATCAGCGGATAACCCTGTCACCAAGAACAAGGGTGTCCCTCCTGTGGTGGTTGCAGAGTGCTCATCTTCTAGAGGGCCGCAGATTCGGCATTCAGGACTGGGTCCTGGTGACCACGGATGCCAGCCTGCGAGGCTAGGGAGCAGTCACACAGGGAAGGAATTTCCAGGGCTTATGGTCAAGCCTGGAGACATCACTTCACATAAATATCCTGAAGCTAAGGGCCATTTACAATGCTCTAAGCTTAGCAAGACCTCTGCTTCAAGGTCAGCCGGTGTTGATCCAGTCGGACAACATCACGGCAGTCACCCACGTAAACAGACAGGGTGGCACAAGAAGCAGGAGGGCAATGGCAGAAGCTGCAAGGATTCTTCGCTGGGCGGAAAATCATGTGATAGCACTGTCAGCAATTCCGGGAGTGGACAACTGGGAAGCAGACTTCCTCAGCAGACACGACCTCCACCCGGGAGAGTGGGGACTTCACCCAGAAATCTTCCACATGATTATAAACCGTTGGGAAAAACTCGACAGGTATTGCGCCAGGTCAAGGGACCCTCAGGCAATAGCTGTAGACGCTCTGGTAACACCGTGGGTGTACCAGTCAGTGTATGTGTTCCCTCATCTGCCTCTCATACCCAAGGTACTGAGATTGATAAGATGGAGAGGAGTAAGCACTATATTCGTGGCTCCGGATTGGCCAAGAAGGACTTGGTAACCGGAACTTCAAGAGATGCTCACGGAGGATCCGTGGCCTCTACCTCTAAGAAGGGACCTGCTTCAGCAAGGACCCTGTCTGTTCCAAGACTTACCGAGACTGCATTTGACGGCATGGCGGTTGAACGCCGGATCCTGAAGGAAAAAAGGCATTCCGGATGAGGTCATCCCTATCCTGATCAAAGCCAGGAAGGATGTAACCGCAAAACATTATCACCGCATTTGGCAAAAATATGTTGCGTGGTGCGAGGCCAGTAAGGCCCGACGGAGGAAATTCAACTGGGTCGATTCCTACATTTCCTGCAAACACGAGTGTCTATGGGCCTGAAATTGGGGTCCATTAAGGTTCAAATTTCGGCCCTGTCAATTTTCTTCCAAAAAGAACTAGCTTCAGTCCCTGAAGTTCAGACGTTGTAAAAGGGGTACTGCATATACAGCCTCCTTTTGTGCCTCCAGTGGCACCTTGGGATCTCAATGTAGTTTTTGGGTTCCAAAAAGTCACATTGGTTTGAACCACTTAAATCTGTGGAGTTAAAATATCTCACATGGAAAGTGGTCATGCTGTTGGCCCTGGCCTGGGCCAGGCGCGTGTCAGAATTGGCGGCTTTATCCTGTAAAAGCCCTTATCTGATTTTCCATTCGGACAGGGCGGAATTGAGGACTCGTCCTCAGTTTCTCCCTAAGGTGGTTTCAGCGTTTCACCTGAACCAACCTATTGTGGTGCCTGCGGCTACTAGGGACTTGGAGGACTCCAAGTTGCTAGACGTTGTCAGGGCCCTGAAAATATATGTTTCCAGGACGGCTGGAGTCAGAAAATCTGACTCGCTGTTTATCCTGTATGCACCCAACAAGCTGGGTGCTCCTGCTTCTAAGCAGACTATTGCTCGTTGGAATTGTAGTACAATTCAGCTTGCACATTCTGTGGCAGGCCTGCCACAGCCAAAAATCTGTAAATGCCCACTCCACAAGGAAGATGGGCTCATCTTGGGCGGCTGCCCGAGGGGTCTCGGCTTTACAACTTTGCCGAGCAGCTACTTGGTCAGGAGCAAATACGTTTGTAAAATTCTACAAAATTGATACCCTGGCTGAGGAGGACCTGGAGTTCTCTCATTTGGTGCTGCAGAGTCATCCGCACTCTCCCGCCCGTTTGGGAGCTTTGGTATAATCCCCATGGTCCTTTCGGAGTTCCCAGCATCCACTAGGACGTCAGAGAAAATAAGAATTTACTTACCAATAATTCTATTTCTCGTAGTCCGTAGTGGATGCTGGGCGCCCATCCCAAGTGCGGATTGTCTGCAATACTTGTACATAGTTACAAAAATCGGGTTATTTATTGTTGTGAGCCATCTTTTCAGAGGCTCCTCTGTTATCATGCTGTTAACTGGGTTCAGATCACAGGTTGTACGGTGTGATTGGTGTGGCTGGTATGAGTCTTACCCGGGATTCAAAATCCTTCCTTATTGTGTACGCTCCTCCGGGCACAGTATCCTAACTGAGGCTTGGAGGAGGGTCATAGGGGGAGGAGCCAGTGCACACCAGCTAGTCTTAAAGCTTTTACTTTTGTGCCCAGTCTCCTGCGGAGCCGCTATTCCCCATGGTCCTTTCGGAGTTCCCAGCATCCACTACGGACTATGAGAAATAGAATTATCGGTAAGTAAATTCTTATTATATATATATATAAAAGCGCTATCTGGGTTTTCCAGTGTCAGTTTGGTGCTGGGTGTGTGCTGGCATACTCTCTCTCTATCTCTCCAAAGGGCCTGGTTGGGGAATTGTCCCCGTATAGTTATATCCCTGTGTGTGGGGGGGGGTCGGTACGTGCGTGTCGGCATGTCTGAAGCGGAAGGCTTATCAAAGGAGGAGGTAGAGGAGATGAGTGGTGTGTCCCTGTCGGTAGTGCTGACTCAGGAATGGATGGATATGTGGCATATGTTAAATGCAAGTGTAGCATCATTGCATAAGAGGCTAGACAAAGCAGAATCCAGGGAGACATCAGGGGGTCGATCCACGGATTGAACCGACTCACAGGGCCTGTCAGGGTCTCAAAAGCGTCCTTTATCACAAATTGTGGACACAGATACCGACACGGACTCTGATTCCAGTGTCGACTATGATGATGCTAGATTGCACCCTAGGGTGGCAAAAACTATTCAGTATATGATTATTGCAATAAAAGATGTTTTGCATATCACAGACGACCCCTCTGTTCCCGACACGAGGGTGCGCATGTATAAGGAAAAGAAACCTGTGGTAAGCTTTCCTCCATCTCATGAACTTAATGAGTTATTTGAAAAAGCTTGGGAATCTCCAGATAAGAGACTGCAGATTCCCAAAAGGGTTCTTATGGCGTACCCTTTCCCTACACAGGACAGGGCACGTTGGGAATCCCCTCCCATAGTGGACAAGGCTCGAACACGCCTGTCCAAGAAGGTGGCGCTGCCGTCTCAAGATACAGCGGCCCTCAAGGACCCTGCGGACCGCAGGCAGGAGACTACATTAAAGTCTATTTATACACATACTGGTACTTTACTTAGACCGGCAATTGCGTCGGCATGGGTATGTAGTGCAGTTGCAGCTTGGACTGATACCCTGTCAGCTGACCTTGATACCCTAGATAGGGATACTAATTTGAAAGACGCAGTCTTATATATGAGAGACGCTCAAAGAGACATTGGATTGTTGGGTTCCAGAGCCAATGCCATGGCTATTTCAGCGAGACGATCCTTATGGACCCGCCAATGGACGAGTGATGCGGATTCAAAAAAGCATATGGAGGTTTTACCCTATAAGGGTGATGTGTTGTTTGGGGATGGGCTCGCGGACCTGGTTTCCACAGCTACCGCAGGTAAATCTACCTTTTTACCTTTTATTCCCCAACAGCAAAAGAAAACTCCACAGTATCAGATGCAGTCCTTTCGGTCGCAAAAGCCCAGAAGAGGTCGGGGCTCCTCCTTCCTTACCAGGGGTAAGGGTAGAGGGAAAAGAACACCTGCCGCGGCGGGTTCCCAGGAACAGAAGTCCTCCCCGGCTTCTACAAAATCCACCGCATGACGCTGGGGCTCCCCTGCGGGAGTCTGCACCGGTGGGGGCACGCCTTCGACTCTTCAGCCAGGTCTGCGTACCTCGCCCTCCGAGGCCAATCTGGGGCAATCGGAATACCTGTACTCTTTGATTCCTGATTCGTTTGAGCACCCTCTGGAGCAACAGAATCGGAGTAAACGGGTAGACCAACTGATAAGGCCAAGGAGACGTCAGCGCATCTGGGGCCCTTGACTGAGGGTCCCTGGTTCTTGAACAATACCAGCAAAGCTTTTTGTTAAGTCGAGAAGCCATCAAGTCTATCTGTGGGCAGCCCCACAAGTCGATCTGTTGAAACACCTGTTGGTGGAGACCCCACTCTCCCGGGTGAAGATCATGGCGACTGAGGTAGTCCGCTTCCCAGTTGTCCACCCCTGGAATGAAGATAGCGGCCCTCGCTTTTGCGTTTCTGCCCAGAGGAATATTTTTGACACCTCTCGCATGCAGGCTCTGCTTTTTGTCCCTCCTTGTCGATTTATGTAAGCCACTGCTGTGGCGTTGTCTGACTGAACTTGTATTGCCCGATCCCTGAGCAGAGGAGAGGCCTGAAGCAGAGCTTTGTAGACTGCCCGAAGTTCTAGAACATTGATTGGAAGAAGGGCTTCGTGAGTTGACCACCTGCCCCGAAACTGAGCTCTTTGGGTGACGTGACAGCTCCCCATCCGCTCAGACTTGCATCTGTTGTGAGGAGGATCCAATCCTGAATTCCAAAACTGCAGCCTTCCAGTAGGTTGGAGGACTGTAGCCACCACAGGAGGGAGATCCTCGCCTGAGGTGACAGCCGAATTATGCGGTGCATTTGAAGATGTGATCTGGACCACTTGCTCAGGAGATCCAATTGAAAAGTTCTGGCATGGAACCTTCTATATTTATTGAATGGCTTCGTAGGAGGCTACCATCTTTCCCAACAACTTTATGCAGAGATGAATGGATATCTGAGTAGGCCGTAGGACTAGTTGGACCAAATCCTGAATTGTTTTTGCTTTTGTCCTCTGGGAGGAACACTTTCTGGGCTACAGTATCCAGCCACATTTTCTGGGCCACAGTATCCAGCCACATTCCCAGGAACAGGAGCCATTGGGTTGGCTCAAGTGGGACTTCTGGAAATTGAGGATCCACCCATGGCGTAACAGAAGTTGGATAGTGCAGTCTATATGGAGCAATAAAAGCTCCCTGGATCTTTCCTTTATCAAGAGATCGTCCGGATAAGGGACAGTATTGACCCCCTGCACCCGGAGTTGGAACATCATCTCTGCCATCTCCTTGGTGAATACCCTCGAGGCTATGGATAGGCCGAAGGGTAGGGCCTGGAACTGGTAGTGATCGTTCAACAGGGCAAACCGCAGGTAAGCCTGGTGAGGCGGCCAAATGGGGATATGGAGATAAGTGTCCTTTTTTTTTATTTTTATTTTATCCAGAGAGACCACGAACTCCTGTTCCTCCAGGCCTGCAATCACTGCTCTCAAGGATTCCATCTTGAAAACCTTGAGGTATGGGTTCAAGGATTTCAGATTCAGAATGGGCCGTACCGACCCATCTGGTTTCGGCACCACAAACAGGTTGGAGTAGTAGCCCTCTCCCTGTTGTGGCAATGGTACTGGAACAATGACCTTGGACTGGACCAACTTTAGGATAGCCTGTTGCAGCGTAACCTGCATATCCTCAAAAGCTGGTAAGCCTGATTTGAAAAATCGTTGGGAAGGGGCGCTGTCAAACTCCAGCTTGTAGCCCAGAGAAATGAGGTCCCTTACCCAGATATCCTGGCAGGATCCATCCCAGATGCTGCTGAAGTGGCGCAGACAAGCTCCCTCCTCGAGGTCCCTTCGGGGTGGGGAGGCACCGTCATGCTGAGGCTTTTGTGGAAGCTGCACTGGTGCTTGGTTCCTGGGAAACAGCATCAGCTGGTTTTCTTGACTTACCTCTGGTGCCTCGTGCCGCATTGGAGGCACCTCTTGATCTGAACCTGGTGGTCCGAAAGGACGGTTAGATGGCTATGGGTAGGAACGCCTAGCCGGCGGGGCCCATGAGGGGATAAATGTGGATTTCCCTGCAGTGACCTTAGAAATCCATGCATCCAATTCAACTCTGAAGAGCCACTCCCCTGAGAAAGGCAGAGACTCCACACTGCGCTTGGAATCTGCGCCCGCAATCCACTGACGCAGCCACAAAGCTGTGCGTGCCGAGACAGCCATGGTATTCGTCCTAGCATTAATATTGCCTATTTCCTTGAGAGAGTCACACAACACACGTGCAGTGTCTTGAATGTGTTTGAGGAGGGTCACCGTAGTGACCAGGGGGATATCCCCCGCAAGGCCCTCTTGAATTTGAGTCACCCAGGTATGGATGGCATGAGACATCCAGCAACCTGCTATCACAGGTCTTTGTGATACTCCAGTCGCTGTGTAAATAGACTTTTAGTGTAGTTTCTATTTTCCTGTCCCCAGGGTCTTTGAGCTGAAAAGACCCAGGGTCCAGCAGTACCACCACCTTAGAGAGGCGGGAGACTGAGACCTCAACGGCGGGGGGTTCTTCCCAATGTTTCCTACCTTCCGGTGTAAATGGGAAAGAGCGTAAAAACTTCCTTGTAACCTGATATCTTTTATCAGGAGTTTTCCAGGCTTGTTTAAAAACCTCATCTAGTTCCATAGAATCAGGGAAGGTTATGTTAAGCTTCTTCTGCGCTAGGAAAAAACCACTGCGGTGCAGCAGCGTCTTCCAAAGGGATTTTTAATACATCCCTGATAGCAAGAATGAGGGGCTCAATACCTTGTGCAGATGTGGAATCTTCTATATCAGGTTCCAATTCCTCCCCCTCCTCCTGAATATCCTCATCAGACTCCGAGTAGAGCAGGCAGCCCACGTTTAAGAGGCCCTGAACTAGTGAGGGGGGGCTGTCTTTCATCAGCCTTAGCAGCCAGGTCTGCTGTTGTTGTTGTGTTGTCTGTTTATTAGCATTGAGCTGAGATGACATGTCTGCCATCATAGTCTCTATGGCACTGAGCCAGGATGGAGGGTGGCCCCTGAACTCCCCCCCCCTCTTCAGGGTCCACACTAACTTGGGAAGACTGACTGCATTGGTCACACGATAGGGAACCAGTGGTAGAAGGGGAGTATCTGGAGTGACAAACCTTGCGTACTGCGTGTTTGACCATAATTACAGTAACACTGACACACGCGCACACACACACACACACACACGTACAATAACAAGCCTGCCCTTACTGCGAGTGAGAGGAGGACAGCACACTCCAGCCTTGCAGACCAGGTAATCTACAGGCTGAATATATTTTTATCACAGTAAAAACCGGATAACTTGTCCTATTCAGGACATTAGATTGTGTACAATAGTGGCTCTACCCCTTGTAATACACCCCTGTACCAGTTTCCTGTGTATCCTGGAGTGTCTGGAGGAGCTGTGTGTCCTTGCTGCTGCAGTGCTGGGCAGAGGAAGGCATCAAAATGCCGCTGGTCCCGGTCAGAGGAAGCTCCGTCCCCTGTAATGGCGCCGGAGCTACAGAGGATATTTATACTGGCAAAGTCTCCCTATCATGTGCAAATATCACAGAGGCTGCTAGTTTGCACTACCGCTGGCAGTGTACACGGGGGGGGGGGGGCAATAGCCGGTCCCCCCGTGGAGATTCCCGTATGCTGCCCCGCGTTTTGCCGCACCAAGAACTGGGGGGACCCCCCTAGCAGGGACCCCGGTTTGTACTTGCCACCCAAGTCACCTTCAGGCTTTGTTAAGGGTGTGCTGCGATTGCGACTGCCAAGAAACAGTGCCCCACGGAGCACACAACCTCTAAGGACGGTGGTCAGCAGGGAAGTGACTCTGACACCTTACAGAGGCCGGTGACTGTCCCCCCCCCCCCCCCCCCTCAACACCCACGGTGCAGGTATACTGTTGCCCTCTCCTGGGGGCACTTTTTTCTAAACTGCCTGTGGGAGGGGGCATTGAGGGGGGAGCCAGCACACCCAGTTGAAGAAATTTTAAGTGCACCGGCTCCTTTGGGCCCCTTCTATACCCATCATATTAAGTGAACCCCAGTATCCCTTATGGATGCCAGAGAAATATATATATATATATATATATATATATATATATATATATATATATATATATATATATATATATATATATATATATATATATATATATATATATATATATATATTTATTATGTGTAATATATTTTAGAAATGTAAGCCCACCCTTTAAATCCTTGTATTTACACACTGGGGGATCCAATTAATGACCGGCTATTGCCTGTTCAATCGGCGTGGTTAACCCTGCATGTTAAGCCACAGAGGGGGGCTTTTCCAGCTTCAGTGGCTGCATTGGCTCTCAGTGGCTGCTATGGACAGGAGTAGATTCGGCTAGTAGATTTTTGCACCTGGAAAAAAAACAATTTATTGTGGAGGGAGGGGTACAAATGGCATAGGTGGATTTGCTCCTGACTCACAGTGGAAGTAGTCTATTCCTGGGCTAAACTAATGATAAATAATATAGCTTTTGCATAATTTGATTTAGTACATCACTGAGAGAGCTGCTTCTGAAACCTGTCAATCAATCTGCATCTGCAGTTAAAAATAAATATATTTAGCAGCAATTCTTTATAATTCCATTGTTTTATCGCAACAGGGTTAGAAAGCCTGAATTATAAATCCTACATGGTCTTGCCTACCAAAGACTGTATTGTGGTGCCGGAAACGTTAGAGTGCAAATGATTGCCTAAATCTGCTGCAGGAATGTAGTTTATTGCAAATTATTCATTAAAAAAAATATCATAATAACATAAAATAAACAAGGAGAATACTGTAATGCCCCATACACATTTTCTCTTACATCTTAGTGGATACTGGGGTCTTGTACTTTAGTACCATGGGGTATAGATTGGGTCCACTGGAGCCTGGCACTTTAAAAACCTTTAGTGTGTGTATGTGTGTGCTGGCTCCTTCCCTCTATGCCCTTCCTACCAGACTCAGTTTAGAAAATGTACCCAAGGAGCCAGGTGTATTTCTCTGGAGCTCCAGAGAGTTTCCTTTGTTTTTATTTTATTTTATTATTTTCAGGTAGCCCTGGTTGGCAACCAGGCTACCTGCTTCGTGGGACTTAGAGGGGACCCCGAACCAACCTCCTGAGGGTTAATGGTTTGTAATCCCAGCTGACAGGACACTGAGCTCCTGAGGTACTGATCACACATCGTTAGTATGTATGCCCACACCAGCAGCTAGCCGACACCCTCTAACAGATGCCGAAGTACAAGGTGCGGTGAGTGTTACACCGGGGTCCCGGTTAATGGGTACCCGGTGCATTTTGGCGGCAAGTCACGCGGTGGTCAGGGGCCCAGAGCTGCAGTGCCCGCCACGGACAAACTGGCTAAGGGCTAATGTCCCTCTGTGCTCACTGTCACAAAAAGGCTTTGTGTGTACTGTATGCATATTATGATGTTATTTCTAACATAGCCACTATAAACTATTGATCAGGGACCACGCGCCATTACAGGGGGGCAGGGCTTCCCGGATCGGGACCTGATGCGCCATTTCCTGCTGCTGCGGATCAAGGCTGCATGCACACTACTCCTCCAGAGACCCACACTGCTACAGGACTCTGTGCTGGTACCAGGTCGTCATAGAAAGGGGGAAGCACGCCAGCGGTAGCACTGCTGCACTACTGTCAGGTTATACACTTAGTTACACATTGTACTGCTGTGTTTCTGTGTGCTGGTGTCCGCTCCTCAGGGTCTCTCTATGGTCTGTGTTAAGGTGTTGGTCAGTGGGCTGCGCTGTTTTTACAGTTGTGTAAGAACATGGTAATGTGTGCTGCTTGTTACTCAACCCCGTCTTCTCGTGTGAACAATGTTCCCTATATCCACAAGGTCACAGTTCATAGGCACCTGACTGGAAAGATCGTTTTAAAAGCATGATTCAGAATGTTAATTCAGGATTAGCTGCAGCTAGAAAAGAGAGACAGGTGTTAAAACACTCAATTAATTGTTTGGCTAAAGCAGCAGATACCAAGAAGGCTTCTCAGCCCTCTCTAGTGGTTTCACATAAACACTCACTGCCACAGGTGCTCCAGTCTGATTCTGATCAGCCTGATGTAGATGATGATGCTATGGATGAGGACAGCTCATTTCCAGTTTCAGGCCTTACCCTTTGGATTAGCCACAGCTCCGAGGGTTTTCACCAAAGTCATGGCGGAGATGATGCTGCAACTGCGCATGATGGGAGTAAACATAGTCCCCTACTTGGACGATCTCCTCATAAAGGCTGTGTCCAAGGAGCGTCTGCTGCACAGCATCGATCTGATGACTCGCCTACTTACGGATCATGGGTGGATCCTAAATTTTTAGAAATCTCACCTGGAACCGACCCAGTGTCTTCAGTTCCTGGGAATGATTCTGGATACAGTGTCTCAAAAGGTATTTCTCCCGATTGACAAGGCCTTGACTATGCAGGCTATGGTTCGCTCAGTCCTCGCAAGGTATCCATACATCTTTGCATTCGATTAATGGGCAAGATGGTGGCTGCTTACAAAGCAATCCAATATGGCAGATTCCATTCCCGTCCATTTCAGCTGGATCTATAGGACAAATGGTCGGGTCTCACCTTCATATGCATCAGGAAGTGACCTTATCTCCGAATGCCTGGATTTCTCTATTTTGGTGGCTTCAGGTTCCTCACCTGTAGTGGAGGGCAGGAGTTTCAATATCCACTCATGGATTTTACTGACAACGGATGCCAGCCTACGGGGTTGGGGGGCTGTGACCCAAGGGAACCAGTTCCAGGGGATATGGTCGAGACAGGAGTCTGTTCTGCCGATAAACATCCTGGAAATCAGGGCAATTTACAATTCTCGTCTGCAGGCGTCTCATCTCCTGAAGGATCCGGCGATCCAGGTTCGGTCGGACAACGCCACGGCTGTGGCGTACATAAACCAACAAAGGGGAACAAGAAGCAGTGCGGTGATGCGAGAGGTGTCAAAAATCCTCCTCTGGTCGGAGGCCAACGCAAGGGCCCCATCAGTCATATTCATCCCAGGAGTGGACAACTGGGAAGCAGACTTCCTCAGCAGGCACGACCTCCATCCGGGGGAATGGGGCCTATATCCCCAGGCGTTTCAACAGCTAATTCACCGGTGGGGCTGTCCGCAGATAGATTTGATGGCTTCTTGACTCAACAAGAAGCTATGCAGTTACTGTTCCAGAATGAGGGATCCGTAGGCTGTTGCAGTGGACACACTGACGACGCCGAGGCTGTACTAGTTTGTGTATCTGTTCCCTCCTCTACCGCTAATCCCAGGGGTTCTAAAAAGACTATGAAGGGAAAGCGTTCAGGCAATTCTAATTGCCCCGGATTGGCCGAAACGACCGTGGTAGTCGGACCTCCCCACCATGGCTCTGGAGAATCCCTGGTCTCTACCGCTCCGAGAAGATCTTCAACAAGGTCCGTTCGTCTATCCAGACTTACAGCGGCTACATTTGATGGCTTGGAAGTTGAGAGGGAGATTCTAGCTACGAAAGGTTCTTCCCTCCAGGGTCATTTCCACCATGGTCCAGGCCAGTAAGATGGTTACGTTGAAACATTACCATCGTATCTGGAAAAAGTATGTTTCCTGGTGTGAGGGTAGAAAGGTTTCTCCCGTGGAATTTCAAATTGGTCATTTTCTAGTTTTCCTGCAAGCGGGAGTGGATATGGGCCTACGGTTAGGCTCCATCAAAGTTCAGATTTCTCCGCTCTCTATTTTTCCCCAGTAAAAACTTGCCGTGTTGCCTGAAGTACAAACTTTCTTGAAGGGTGTTCTTCATTTCCAACTGCCCTTTGTACCTCCCACGGCTCCGTGGGACCTCAATGTGGTTCTGTCCTTTCTCCAGTCGGACTGGTTTGAACCCTTACATAGGGTGGAGTTAAAATTTCTCACCTGGAGCATGGTGATGTTGGCATTGGCGTCTGCCAGACATGTGTCTGAATTGGGGGCCTTATCCTGTAAGAGCCCTTATTTGATATGTCCTGAAGACAGAGCGGAACTTAAGACCCGTCCTCCGTTCTTACCAAAAGTATTGTCAGCCTTTCATGTGAATCAACTTATTGTTGTTCCGGTGTTGTCTGACGCTTCCATTGGTCCTGAGTCCCTGGATGTGGTCAGAACCCTGAAGATTTATATCAAAAGGACGGCTCGTCATCGGAAATCTGACTCGCTGTTTGTCCTTTATGATTCCTCCAAGGTTGTTCGGCCAGCTTCTAAGCAATCTATTGCTCGCTGGCTCCGTTTGACCATCCAACAGGCATATACTTCGGAGGCTCTGCCCTTGTCGACGTCTATTCAGGCCCACTCGACGAGGTCGGTTGGCTCTTCCTGGGCGGCTGCCCAGGAAGTATCTGCCCTACATTTGTGCCGAGCTGCTACTTGGTCTGGTTCGAACACTTTTGTAAAATTCTGTCGGTTCGATACCCTTGCCAAGGATGACCTTCAGTTTGGTCAGGCGGTTTTACAGGGGTCTCAGCACTCTCCCACCCGTTTGGGAGCTTTGGGACTTCCCCATGGTACTAAAGTACAAGACCCCAGTATCCACTAGGAGGTAAGAGAAAATAGAAATGTAATACCTACCTATAATTCCTTTTCTTCTAGCCCGCCTCAGTGCTTCGTTCCTGCTTACCTGTGTAAGTATTTGGTTGGACCGGCGTTGTGGTCTCATTATGTTTCTTTGAATAGCTGTGCTATCCTGGTTGGGTTTGTGTTGCTATCCTCTGTTCTGGTTAGCACCCTCCGTTTGTTTATGGTTGGGTGTTGGCTTGTTGCCTCACCGCTGTTGTAATGTTTCTTCTCTCATATTATGTCCGTCTCCTCTGGCACAGTTTTTTTTTCTAGACTGAGTCTGGTAGGAGGGGCATAGAGGGAGGAGCCCACACACAGTATCCACTACGGACTAGGAGAAAAGGAATTACCGGTAGGTATTAAATTCCTATTTTTTACTATTATCTAAGTGATCTGTCTAGATTGCTTAGAAATTAAGCACGAATCGCTCTGTGTGTACACCCCATAGCTATGCGCGGCCCCGAGAGTCGCCATTGCTTGCTCAGATCTTTAGCACATACAGGCAAAATCTACAGATGGAGCCGCGCTCATCTGATGTGGCTCCATCACAAATGATTTGGCGCCAAGCCACGCTACAGGAGTGCACAGAGACGCTCCCATTACAGTGCATGGGGCGCGGGTGCGTCTCAGAAACTGCGATAGATGCACCTTGGCGGATGCGCCCTGGCACAGACTGAGCCACGATTAGCATGGCTCCATCTGTGGTTAGATCGCCTAGCATGTGCATAAAGAACAGTGGTTAGAGGGGGCGTGGCTTGCTGCCTGAGTGACTGGACGTGTCCCAGGGGAGCTCGTGCTGTTACTTGCACTTTAAACCCCTTATTGGCTGCCCATCTGGGACTCATATTCACCCAGCGCCTTATTAACCCTTCCCTGAGCTTACCCACCTGAAGAGGGAGTGCTGCGGAGCCGGGGAGCAGGTTTTTCCTGCTCTTGCGGGTTGCAGCCTTCCCCCTGCACCAAAGCCGGGACCTAAATTTGGATATCCCCCCGGTTGGGCACCTGAATCCTCCGCGGGCCGTGCGGGCGGCCCTCGCTGCCGCCACTCACTGACGCCACTCACCCCTCCTGCAAGCCGCTGACGGGAGCCGAGGAACAGCGGCTGTCTCCCTGGAGCCGAGCGCCGGGTGAAGCCGCGGAGGCACCGCGAGTGCCCGGTGCCGGCGGCCATCTTGGTGTGAGCGGTGGAGGACGCACAGATGCCGCACTTATATAAACGGTTCGTCCGACCTCAGAATCCCCCGCTGTGAATGCCTCAGAGTGGCCTGGGGGGTCAGCAACATCCCCCAGGAGCGCGGGGACCCCTAGGCTATTATCTGCAATTACAGAGGCTCGGTGACGGCGGCCATCTTGGAGGTGGCAAGGAAGTTCTTGCTGGATAGTGCTGCTGCTGCTGCTGCTTGTTACATCTCCTGTATTACAACAGGGTAAGAAACACCATCTTTTGTACGTTTACTATCCTTCAGATAACACATTCCTCAGTGCCTCCCTGGATATTTGTGAGCCTCTACACTGCAGACCCTGGCTGCTGGCTGGTCCAAGCTGGGAGTTTTGAGGTGTGGAGCTGGGAAGGGCTCATAGCACCCGTGCCTCCACTTTGCTCTCGTACATATAATCTGATCTTCCAAGATGGCGCAGTTTTGCGACCACTGTTAACAAATACAGTGCCTATGGTGCGACTTCACCGTGAGGATATGTCCTTCTAACATCTTGTCTACCTCACCGCCGCTTCCTGCCTGAGTACTCATTTGCTAAGGTCATCCTCCATTCACCTGTATGATCTACCAATCCCCCTTGGGTCTTCTCGACATGCCTCCAAAGAAGACGAAGGGGTCTAAATCTGCTCCGCAAGTGAATTTCTTTGGGCCCTCCTCCTCCGGTTCTAAGGCCCGTTCATCCCTTCCCTCGTCAACCCCGGCTCAATCGTCTCAAACTACTTCATGAACACTACATAACCCGGCTACCGCCGCACAGGCTGATATGGATTCCATGGATGGTCCGGTCACGCTACGTTCTATCCACTCCTTATTAGCCTCTTTCAAGTCTGATATTTCGGCCGAGCTTAAATCTAACATCCAATCTCTTCGCTCTGACATCTCTGAAATTGGTAACAGGACGGACCATATTGAGCACAAAATGGAGGAGCTGGTCGCATCGCATAATGATCTAATCACTGCGCATAACTCTCTCCTAGAGGAAGTCTCCTACATCCGCGAGAAAACTACGGATTTAGAGGACCGCTCCCGTAGAAACAATATCAAAATAAGAGGCATCCCTGATGCTGTTTCTAATGCTGACCTATATGACTACACCACTGGTCTTTTTCATAAATTGTTACCAGATGCTCAGCTACCTGATCTTCTGATCGACAGAATTCATAGACTTCCAAAGTCAAGACAAGCTCCTGCTCAAGCCTCCCGTGATACCCTTCTCAGAGTTCACTATTTTCACATTAAAGAGAAAATTTTGCGTGCAGCAATGCCCTCCTCACCTACGGCGACTTGCCTGGACTCTCTTCAACTCTTCCCGGACCTGTCCCCAGCGACTTTGGCCAAAAGACGTTCATTTTCCACTATTACGTCAGCCTTAAGGAAAGCTGCGGTTCAATATAAGTGGGGATTCCCTACTAAGCTGATAGTGCTACGTAATGGTACTACCACTATTATCACCACCCCTGAGGATGGGCCTAAAATCCTGGAAAAATGGGACATCCTTCTTGATATACAACCCACTCCCTCCGCTGCATCACCGAAACGAATCGCCCAAGAATGGACACTAGTTCCGGGTTGAAGCTTGCCTTGTGCTATTCTTATGATAGCTATTGTTTAGCTTTTTTTCTTTACAGGTTTATCTATGTTTATATGTTTATTGTCTACTAGGCTTTGTTATTTGCCTGATATTCCAATGTTCTCGTTATTCTTAGGCCGAGGTAGAATTGCTCTTGTTTCTTGTTTTAACTGCATAGCAAATGTCCCTTTTTTCTCATTTTGGGATGACCTTACTTTCATTTATTTATTTACTTTTTTTTTTTTTAATTGATTATTAACTGTTACTTGTGCTCTGGTTTGGAAGCGGCGGTGGGAATTTTTGGCCAGCATGCCACCCACCCGTTTTTGCCCGTCACGATACCCGTGTGACTGTATCTCTAGCTCCTCTATGGATGCTATTTCTGTTTTCTTCCCCTGTTTTATGTTATGTTTCCTTTTCTTATGTCCTTTTCTTTACTGATGCTGACTTTGTTTCCTTTTTTTTGGAGAGCTATGTCGATATGTATTGTATTTTGACACAATTGCTACTGATGCTTTTCGCTGTGCTATGTACCACTCTGTCATACCCTCCCCCATGGCCACTTTTTTAAGTCTTAATGTCAAAGGGCTCAACTCACCCCGCAAGAGACGTTTGGCTCTGAAATATTTTGCTGACCAAAAGGCGGATGTGGTGGCTATACAGGAATCCCACTTTCCGTTGCACTCTCCCCCACAATTCTCCAATACCAATTACCCAGACATTATGTCTTTTGTGGACCATTTAAAAGAAATGGAGTCGCTATTCTATTCCATAAATCGTGCTCCTTTCAATTGGAGGGTAAGTGGGTAGACGGCAATGGCAGATATCTGATTCTAGTGGGGAAGTTGCGAACTAGGTATGTTACTTTGGTTTCCCTTTACGCCCCTAATTCCAATCAACCCCGGTTCCTAAAATCCTTTTTCCAAAAGTTGTATAGTGTTAGGAAAGGTGCGACTTTTCTTATGGGTGACTTTAACTTAGCTCCTGACCCTCATTTAGATCTTCGAAACTTGATAAACAGTCTTCCAACGCGGCCAAATCTCTAGCCTCCTCCTTCTCACACTTACTGACTGAATTTGATTTATATGACTCTTGGAGAGTCAGGAACATTGGTGCCAGAGATTACACGTTTTATTCGGCAGTGCACAGATCCTATTCTAGGATCGATTTGCTCCTGACGGATAAATGGACATTGCAATCGATCCCCACCATTAAAATATTGCCGATCTCGTGGTCCGACCATGCACCTTTTAATTTGGTCCTGGTCATACAAACCATCTACCTCCCCTCCTCGCCCTTGGAGGTTGCGGGATTACATTTTGAAAGATGAGGACGGAGTCTCTATATTATGGGAGGCCTTGTCTTCTTATCTGGACACTAATAGCCCTACTGATACTTCTATCTCCAATCATTGGTGTGCCCTTAAGGCAGTCCTGAGAGGAGCAGCTATACATGCTTCGGCTCATATAGCACGCCGTGATAGGGAGGTCCAATTGGCCTATGAGTTAGCAGTGACGACTTTAGAAACTAAACATAAACAGTCCCCTACAGATGATCTCATTCTTACGTCTCTGACTGAAGCGAAGAGGAAACTGAATAGTCTGTACCTTTCACACGTCCAAAGAGCGGTCTCCAAATTAAATAAAAAATACTAGACGTTAGGCAATAGAGCTGGTAAACTATTGGCGCGGAAACTTAGAGGAAAAAATCTTATCAATAGAATTAAAAATTTGACTAACCCGGATGGATCACTGACCTTGAACCCTAAAGATATTGCAAACCAATTTGCTTCATACTATAGGAAACTATATAACCTTAAACATGACCCCCTCAACCTTCCTTACAGCTTATACGGTCTTTCCTGGATTCCATTAATTTGCCTTCCATTTCCCCCGATGACGCCTCCACACTTTGCACACCCTGGACTGAGAATGAAATCCATGCCTCTTTGAAAGCCCTCAAAAAGGACAAAGCCCCCGGCCCAGATGGGTTTATTAATCTCTTTTATACTACATTCCAAGATTCACTTTCCCCACTTCTTCTTAATTTGTATAATGATGCTTCCTCTAACCCTTTCCCTGGAGAGATGTTGGAGACTCAGCTAATCACGATTCTCAAGCCTGGCAAGAACCCGTCTATCTGCGCAAATTATAGACCCATAGCACTTTTAAACACAGATATTAAGTTGTATGCCAAACTGCTTGCAAATAGACTGAATCCGTTGATCCCCACTTTGATACATCAAGATCAGGTAGGCTTCACTGTCTGTCGCCAAGCCCCTGATAATACTAGGAGAGTATTCTCTCTTCTAGAAGCTCATTCCACACTTCGGGAGCCCCTACTGCTGCTCTCTCGACGCAGAGAAAGCTTTCGACAGGATTAATTGGATATACATGTCCGAAGTTCTTGCCAGGTTTGGGTTCTCGGGACAGTTCTTACAAAATGTTCTGCGTCTATACACACAACCCTCAGCGCATGTTTTTAGTAATGGGTTTCTATCTGATCTCTTCCCTATCACCAACGGCACTCGCCAGGGATGTCCACTGTCGCCACTCATTTTCATCCTAGCAATAGAACCTCTGGCAGAGAAAATTAGGTCTTCTACTCTTGTTAGTGGGGTCCATATAGGTCCTACACAACTCAAGATTTGCCTGTTTGCAGATCACGTCCTATTGTTTATAACTAAACCTGAATCCTCTCTCCCAGCTATTCACGATATTCTTCAGGCCTACTCTGAAGTCTCTTACTACAAACTAAACACGACTAAAACAGAGGCGCTAGCCTTCGAGATTGATTCAATCCCTACAATCTACATATAATTATGCTTTGCAAGACTCTTCCCTTCAATATCTTGGGATCAGGATCCCCTCCAGATCCCATTCCACGGTTGACTGTAATTACCTCCCTCTCTTAGGCCAGTTCAAAGCCCTCACTAAACAGTGGACAAATTATGAAATTTCTTGGTTAGGACGGCTTTCCTCGATTAAAATGATGCTCCTCCCTAAAATTCTTTATTTGTTCAGAGCCATACCTTATTTAGTCCCTCTTGCTCTACTTAACAAATTTTACTCTGTTATGTCTATTTATATTTGGA
Organism: Pseudophryne corroboree; assembly: GCF_028390025.1. Classification (NCBI taxonomy): domain Eukaryota; kingdom Metazoa; phylum Chordata; class Amphibia; order Anura; family Myobatrachidae; genus Pseudophryne; species Pseudophryne corroboree. The sequence continues at coordinate 774,769,333 of NC_086447.1, read as the reverse complement.
AGGGTAAAAAATCCAGGATAGCTAGAACTCGCTTGTTTAGATCCAAAGGTAGCGGCGGTCTTTCTTTCCCTAATCTTGAACTTTATCAACATGCGTGTCTCCTTGATCAGTTGAAGGACTGGCTTCGGACAGATTCTGTAAAACCCTGGGTTGACATTGAAAGGCATATATGCTCTGACTTTCCTCTCCCAGATTTAATTTGGGTCAAACCTTCACATAGACCACCTTGTGCTAAAATTATGAGGAGTGTAACTAATTCTCTTAAAGTCTGGGACAGACTGGTCACTAATTTGGGTGACTCTCCTTTGCCTTCCTCACATTTATCCCTTTTAGCGATTTATAAATTACTCCCGGATCTCTCTTTGCGGAGCTAACGGGAGCTTGGCATTCGACTGATCAAGGAGTTATACGATGATTCTGGGCTTAAAACTTTCCAACAGTTACAATCCCAACACTCAAAATCCCAACACTCAATACCGGCAAAGGACTTTTATAAATGCCTACGCATTCGACATTGGATAATGACGAACATACCTGCTCCTCTCTCCTCCCCTACTCCCCCACCATATATCTTGGCTAAGTTTTCCACCATAAACCACAAAGGCGGTATATCTCAGTGGTATGTTACTCTCCTTTCTCCGCATAACGATGTGAAACTACAGATTCAAACACGATGGGAGACCGAATTTAATATCCCTCTGGCAGATCATGAATGGAACAAAATTTTCATAAATATTTTTAAAATGTCTCGGTGCATTAATCACACTGAAATGATGTTTAAGCTAATCCATGGCCTTTATCACACACCAGATAAACTCCATAGGATCTGGCCTGATTCCTCTAAATTCTGTTGGAGACATTGTGGATTCGATGATACCTTGATACACATATTCTGGACATGCCCGATTATTAGGCCACTTTGGACGGACGTTTTTGGACTGATTGGAAAAGTTACAAAGGTGCCCCTTCCTCCTCGTCCTGAGATTGTCTTTTTGCATTACTCCCCCCCCCCCCCCTTCCCCCCTCTGTATCCTCTGAACACTCTTATGTTGTGGGACATATTATCATAGCCACTAGATCCGCCATAGCTTAATATTGGAAAAGAAAAGACCCACCGCGTTTGTCCAAAATTATAGCGTCAATCCAGCGTAATTTTGAAATGGAAACTATGAGTGTTAAATATTCCTTGGCTCCTCAATCCCCTTTACTCAAATGGTTGCCTTGGTCTGATTATTATTCCTCTTCTATTGCTCCCCGAAACGCTCCGTCTTGTATTATGTGAATGTTTTACCTTTCCGTTTCTATGAACCATTGAAACGATGAGGTCGAGCCCTTTTGACACAGCCCCGGTAGTACCGAATATCATAGGATAGATCATATACATGAGCCGTTTCTGGTCTCCTAAGTATCTGCCCACTGTTTAGTTCAGGTTCTATATATGCGTAAGTTCTCTACATTTTCCCTGGAATATTGACGGCCAGCATCACCCTTATTTTATGTTTCTTTCTTCTTTTATCTTCTCTCTTCCTCCTTTCCTCTATTTTCCTTGTGTTCCTGTTTTTTTATACTTTCTAGTATTGTTACCCTGTATCACAGTTTACAGACGTACTACTACTATGATATTGACTTTGTTTGTCTTTAATCTGATGTGTATGCTCTGTATTGAAAAGTTTCTCTAATAAAATTTCTTCAGATTAAAAAAAAAGAACACTGGTTAGCACAGATCGCTCAGCACACATCGCTGTGTGTATAGCAATGTGTGCTGAGCGATCTGTGCTAACCTAGATTGCTTAGCTGACCTAGATCGCTAAGCACAAGTCGCCCCATGTGTATGGGACATAAGAATTACAAGGAATCTCTTTGCAGGATGTCTTGAGCCTTCTATATTTACAAATGTCAGAGAACCACTGGTTACTGCAGGAATATAAGGCTTTATTTTTCATGAAGAGTCCACTGTGCGAAAACGCACAGCAGTGATCAGATTTGATTGACCCCCCCTTCCCCATTTGGAGTACAGCAAGGCCTCAGTCTTAGGTTATCTGCTTTTCCCAATCTATACCACATCTCTTGGCAAACTAATCAGCTCTTTCGGATTTCGGTATCATCTGTATGCGGATAATACGCAAATCTACCTATCCTCCCCAGATTTGTCCCCATCTGTATTGGTCTGTTTCACTGAATGCCTTTCTGCCATTTCATCTTGGATGACGACTCGCCATCTCAAACTTCAATATTTCCAAAACAGAACTAATTCTATTTCCACCGGCAAACAGCAATTACCAACCTGATATCTCTCTTTGTTGATAACTCGGCAATTAAGCCTACCCCACAAGCTCGCTGCCTAGGTGTCATTCTTGACTCTAAACTGTCAATTGTTCCCCACATTCAATCGGTTTCAAAATTCCTTCTACATACATACATCTAAGAAACATATCCAAAATATGACCATATCTTACACAAGACACAGCAGAAACTCTAATCCATGCTCTTATTATCTCCCGCATTGATTATTGTAATAGTCTCCTGACTGGTCTTCCCAAACATAGGCTCTCATCCCTACAATTTATTTTAAATGCAGCCTCGAGGCTAATATTCCTCGCTAGACGTTGGTTACTGGTATTCTACCGTATTAAATATAAAATACTTACATGGCTGTTAAACAAACTGCACCAACATACATCTATCTCTTCACTCATTTCAAAATATCTCCCCGATCTCTCCGCTCTGCACAAGATCTGCATATCTCATCCACACATATTACTTGTTCCCATTCAGAATTACAGGACTTTATCCGGGCTTCACCCACTCACAGTAAGACTCACCTCTAGTATCCAAATCTTTTAATGGTCCCTGAAAACTCACCTCTTCAGACATGCCTATGAAATTCCAGGGTGGTCTTCTGTATGCCGGCGGTCGGGCTCCCGGCGCACAGTATACCGGCGCCGGGAGCCCGACAGCCGGCATACCAACACTTATTTTCCCTCGTGGGGGTCCACGACCCCCATAGAGGGAGAATAAAATAGTGTGGCGCGCGTAGCGAGCCCGCAAGGGGCTCATTTGCGCTCGCCACGCTGTCGGTAAGCCGGCGGTCGGGCTCCCGGCGCCGGGATGCTGGTCGCCGGGAGCCCGACCGCCGGCCAGCCGTAGTGAACCCGAAATTCCAGACCCACCCACATAACCTTCAGTGCTTCCCTGTCTAATTACATAATCTCTGTACAGTAAACATAACTTATTTTGTCTTTTACTCTCACAACCTCCTGACCCTTGGCCAACATTGCTGGGTGATCATATAATACAACCCCTTAAGAATCTAGCAATCTGGTGGACCATTATGCAATAGCTATCATCTAGCCTTGTGTAGCAATGCCTATTTCCCTATAGATTGTAAGCTTGCGAGCAGGGCCTTCCTACCCCTATGTCTGTCTGTTTTTGCCCAGTTTTGTTCAATTACTGTTGTTCTAATTGTAAAGTGCAACAGAATATGCTGCGCTATATAAGAATCTGTTAATAAATAAATACTAAAAGCTATTTTTGTCACAATATAGTAATTAAAATAACCTAAAATGGAAAAAAAATGTTTACGAACCTATTATTTTTTTTTCTCTTTAGTCAAAACAATCAGTGTTTAGTTAATCATCACTTTGTCAAGTTGTAATGTGGTCTGCTAGAAACCTGTCCTAGGAGCAACTGAGCCCAATTGAAAATATGTTGTCTTTATACTCAGTGATGAGGACGTTGAGGAAGCACATCCTAAGGATGGAAATGATAGCGATTATGATCCCAAAAAAGAAACAAAAAAGGAGGTGAGCAAAATTCTGTGTTTTTCCAGTATAACGACCCTTTAAAATGCATGCTGTTCCATTTACAGTTTAGTATAAATTAGAATATCTGCACTTCCGTGATAAATATAGCTTATTCACATTCAAAATGAATATCAATCCTTAATAGAATAGTTTGAAAATACATATCTTTTAAGATAATGTGTATGTTGTGAATAGTGTCATAATGAGATGCAGGCAGACAATAGTGCAACGATAAATTATTCTGGAGCTTCTGAAAATGGGGACATTGTGAAGAGAAGTGACTGGACCGCTGCTCTGGGAAATGTATAAAGAATCTTAGGGGGTATTCAATTAAGTGTCCTTTTTTCGACTGGTTGAAAAAACTGCACTAATTCGACACAGGGTATTCAGTTGCGGGCATTTTCGCACGTTTTTTAATCTATTTTCGGCCATGCCGTTTCACTTTTTTGCGCCAAAAGGGCGAAAACACCTAATTCGCCAAAACACGTGTATTGGCGGCAAATTCGTCGATACACATGGTTTTCGCCAGTACCATATTTTTCGACCAGTGGAAAAAACGGCACGACATTGAATAGGTCAAATGTAAATTCGATCTAAAAACAAGCAAAAAAAGTGTTTGTTTTTTTTTGACTGGTCAAAAAAACAGCACTAATTGAAGGTAAATTACTAAGAAGTGGGTTGTCAATGCTTCCGATCATCTGACTTTTTACCGATAGCTTTGAATCAACAATATGAATAAATGCTAAACAACCTATGCTATTCCTTTTGTTGATTTTAAACTCTTAGTGAAATCCGATAATTGGTGGCTTTAGCAATCACTCCTTGGAAAAGATACCAGAAAATACAGTATAACCCTTATACAATTAGCTTGACCTAACCTGTCCAATGTGTGGATTCCAATGCCTGCATCCTTCCTTGTGTTATGTTATCCAATGTATCCGCTGCCTTTACTACTGTGGAACACTGACGTAGAGGAACATTCAAAAGATCAGCAGAAATGAAAAATAGGATTTTGGTTAGCTACCGGTAAATCCTTTTCTCATAGTCCGTAGAGAATGCTGGGGTCCACATTAGTACCATGGGGCATAGACTGGTCCACCAGGAGCCATTGGCACTTTAAGAGTTTGAGAGTGTTGGCTGGCTCCTCCCTCTGTGCCCCTCCTACCAGACTCAGTCTAGAAACTGTGCCCAAGAAGACGGACATCTTCGAGAGAAGGATTATACACAGATAGTGGGGAGTTTCATACCAGCTCACACATACAAGGCACGTCATGCCAACGTAGCTTGAACACTCAGGAACCGCTGAAACATAACTTACCAAGTAACAATGCAGAATTCAACTAAAACGAAGTTGAACTGAACCAAATAACATTTTGCAGAAAAGCGAATCGCTGGGCGGGCGCCCAGCATCCTCTACTGACTACGAGAAAAGGATTTACCGGTAGGTAACCAAAATCCTATTTTCTCTTACGTCCTAGAGGATGCTGGGGTCCACATTAGTACCATGGGGATGTACCAAAGCTCCCAGAACGGTAGGGAGGACGCGGAGGCTCCTGCAGAACTGATTGACTGAAATACAGATCATCAGCGGCCAAAGTATCGAACTTGTAAAACTTTGCAAACGTGTTCGACCCAGACCAAGTTGCAGCTCGGCAAAGTTGCACTGCCGAGACACCCTGGGCAGCCGCCCAGGAAGACCCCACTTTACGAGTAGAGTGGGCCTTAACAGATTTTGTACACGGTAGTCCTGCCGTAGAATAAGCGTGCTGGAGAGTGAACCTGATCCAGCGAGAGATCGTCTGCTTAGAAGCAGGATGCCCAAGTTTCTTGATCATATAGGACAAACAGTCTGATTTTCTGTGACGAGAAGTTCCCATCACATATATCTTCAGAGCCTTTACGACATCCAAAGACTTTGATGTAATTGAGGAGTCAGTAGCCACTGGCACCACAATAG